>NC_083714.1:80582451-81182451 GCF_033118175.1 Dama dama | reverse complement strand
CCAGGCTTCAACAGTATGTGAACTGAGAACTTCCAGATGATGTTCAGGCTGGATTTAGAAAAGGCAGAGGAACCAGATATTAAATTGCTAGCATCTATTGGATCATAGAAAAAGCAAGAGAATTCCAGAAAAAAACACCAATTTCTGCTTCATTAACTATGCTAAAATCTTTGATGTGTGGAACAAAACAAACTGGAAGATTATTAAAGAGATGGGAATACCAGACCACCTTACCTGTTTTCTGAGACACCTGTGTGCATGTCAAGAAGCAACAGTTAGAACCAGACATGGAACAATGGACTGGCTCCAAATTGGGAAAGGAGAATGTCAAGGGTGTATATTATCACCTTGCTTATTTAACTTATATGCACAATACATCATGTGACATGATGCTAGATGCAGCACAAGTTGGAATCAAGATTGCTGGGAGAAATATCAATAACATCAGATATTCAGATGACATCACCTTTATGATAGAAAGCAAAGAGGAGCTAAAGATCTTCTTGATGAAAGTGAAAATGGAGAGTGAAAAAGCTGGCTTAAAACTCAACATTCAAAAAATGGATATCATGGCATCTGGTCCCATCACTTCATGGCAAATAGATGGGAGACAATGAAAACAGTGACAGACTTTATTTTCTTGGGCTCCAAAATCATGCAGATGTTGACAGCAGCCATAAAATTAAAAGACACTTGCTCCTTGGAAGAAAAACTATGATCAACCTAGACTGCATACTAAAAAGCAGAGACATTACTTTGCTGACAAAGTCCCATCTAGTCAAAAGTATGGTTTTCCAGTGGTCATCTACGGATGTGAGAGTTGTACCAGAAAGAATACCGAACGCTGAAAAATTGATGCTTTTGAACTGTGGTTTTGGAGAAGACTCTTGACATCAGATCTCCTTGCACTACAAGGAGATCAAAGCAGTCAATCCTGAATGAAATCAGCCCTGAATATTCATTGGAAGGGCTGATGCTGAAGCTGAATCTCCAATACTTTGGCCACCTGCCACCAAGAACTGACTCATTTGAGAAAAACCTGATTCTGGGAAGGATTGAAGGCAGGAGGAAAAGGGCATGACAGAGGATGAGATGTTTGAATAGCATCACCAACTTGATGGACATGAGTTTGAGCAGGCTCCAGGTGTTGGTGATGGACAGGAAGCCTGGAATGCTGCAGTCCATGAGGTCGCAAAGAGTTGGACACAACTGAGAGACTGAACTATGCTTCCTTATCTCTTGTAATATTGTTTACTTTAAGGTCTATATTGTTTGATATGAGGATTGGTATCCATTTTTCTTTTCTTTTCCATTTGCACAGAATCTTTTTTCATCCTCTCAGTTTCAGTCTGTATGTGTCTCTAGGCATAAAGTGGGCCTCTTGTGGACAGCATATATATGGGTCTTGTTTTATACTGAACTGCACAAGGTCAATGTAGAGCAGAATTATATAATGGAAATAAAATGCACTTTTTAAAACTTTCTCAAAAGCATAAATAGAGTTATGAGTACTAATAAAATCAACAACCACTGAGGGGAAAAAAAAAAGGTGGTAAAAAGATGGATAAAAAAGTCCAGAACCAATTACAGAACAAGTCAAATTTAAGAGTAATACGAAATGTTTTTCTTGCGTCTCACCTGTCAGTGTCCTTCCCTCACTGTGAGTCACCATCCACCTTTGCCTCCCTAGGATGCCCTCCAATATTGCTCTGATCTCTGGACCTACTGTGGGGACTCAGACTCTAATTTGGTCTTACTCCTGCATGTTCTTGCTTCCAGTGTCCACAGCTGCAAGAACTAGTGCATTTTCTTTTGTGGGGAAATTTATTGTCTTTTTATACATTCCATAGACACAGAGTCTGCCTAGTTGACTGTGTGGATTTAACCTGCAGCTTGCATAGGTGGTGCAAATGTTTTCTCTCTTCTTCCTTAGCCACACTGTCCCTGGGTTTTAATTGTGGTTTTATCTTCACCTCTGCATTTGGGTAGTCCACAGGAGTTTGCTCCTGAGGCTTCCCTATAAGAATTGAGTCTGTCCCAGATCAGGTGTGAAGGTGGCACTGCTGCTTGGATCACAGAGACTCTGGCAGCACCAGGTATCCAAGGGAGCCTGTGGCTATGGATGAAGGAGATATGGTGTTCTTATGGTTTTTTATACTCTCTGGCATCTCCATCTCAGTGAGGATTGAGCATAGAAGTGGTGTGGTTGCTTGGATCAAGAGAACTCTAATAATGCCAGGTACACAGAGGTGCCATTGGCCATTATTATAGGAGATATGGCACTATTGTTTTTTGTTTTTTATTAATAGCCTCTGGAAGCTCTGCAAAATTGAGGACTGATCTTCGAGGTGGCACAGCTGCTTGAGTAATGGGGACCCTGATAGTGCCAAGTGTGCAGGGACACCGACTGCCTCAGCCACAGGAGCTATGGTGCTATTAGTATATTTTCTAGCCTCTGGCAACTGGCATTCAAAGGGACTTCTTGGCTGGTCCTTCTCTGTTGCCTGGTGCATTCAGACTTTTTAAAGGGACCCCCTGGCTTGGGTCCTTCTCTATTGCTCAGTGCATTAGGCATTTAAAGGGCCACCCTCTCTGGGTTCTTCCTCTATCATTCAGGTGTTGGTGCCAGCATGTGGGGAGAGAGAGGCTACAGTGATGGCTCCTCTTTCACATGACTCTACCTGTGTATGACTCAGTAGTATCATCTTGCCTTCATGGCTGCTTGGCTTTCCTCCACAGGCATTTCCCACTGAGAACACTTCCCTCATGTCCTCTTGGGTTGTCTTCCTGTAGTCAACAGTAGACCTTGCCCTGGGATTTCTATCCAGTCTCTATGCACTTTCTAGGGGACTTGTGTCCCTGTCCGGGGTACGTAGGGCTGAGGCAAGGAATGTCTGTGTGATTCTCATTTCATTCAGCCTGTCACAGATCAGCTGCTGCACTCTCCAACAACCTCAAATGCTTCACCTTTGTCCCAAACAATTGTCTGATGTGGGGATCTGACTCCTACTTCAGTTTCCCCACCCCTCGGTTGCAGGTCCTGTCCTACTCATTCTCCTCTTTTCCCCCTCCTTTCTTCAGCCTACTGAGTTTTGTGTGGATTTATGTATTGCTTTCTCATGGTCAGAGACTTCTGCCCACTCTCAGCTGGTGTTCTGCAAGATATTTTGTGCCTGAAGGTATGTTCCTGATGTATCTGTAGAGAGAGATGTACTCCATGTCCACTTACTCCTCTGTCATCTTGTCTCTTCCCTTTGCTTCTTTTTATGTGGATTTACATTTACTCTGTCTATATTTGAGAATTGGCATGTTTTACTCTCTATCATCTCTGCAAGGGGTGTGGCTAATGTCCTTGTAATCACCATTTGTGCCTTCATGGTCACTGGTTGCCTTGATGCTGACAGTGTCTCTGCTGTTGCTGGTGTCATAACTAGAGGAGCTGGGATGGCAGGAGTCTCTACTATATCAGATTGTCTGGGTCAAACACAGTTCCACTATGGCAGGGGGACGGAGAGCAGAGGATGGGACTTGGGGTCATAGATACCTCTATTATATTTGGGGTGTTAGATTTGTGCACACTGCTGCCATAGGCAGAGAGGCCAGAATTGCAAGTGCTGTTGAAGCTTGAAGGTCCATGATTATGGGGTCTTCTACCATAGCTGTCCAGTTCTCTATGGACTTGAGTACTACTGTGGCCAGAAGACTGTAGTCATGTATATTGCCTCCATGCTTTTACCAGGTTCTTTGGTGTTACAGACTGAATCACTGTGGTCTGTGGCCTGGTATTGCAAGCACTGCCTCCTCTATTTTTTAGTACCATTTCTATATGTTCCCATCCACACACCTTCGGGTGTACTCTGGCAGTTTGATTTTCTGGGTAGATAAACTTTTATTGAGTTATGAGTGTTTTGGTAGCTGTACACTGAAGGAAAGAGAAAAACAGGCTTTCAAGCTAAGGTGATGCTAATGTCACTATCAATTTGATGGCTTAATTCCTTGACATTTAAGGTTATTAATCATATGGTTAGATTTGCATCTGTCATATTGTTTTCTATGTGTCTCAAATAATTTTTGTTCTTTACAGTCTTCTTTTGTAAATGGTGAGCATTTTCTCAGGTAATATTTTAATTCCTTTAATAATTTCAATTATATTTTTTACATAATCTTAGTGTCTTAGTGGTTCCTTTAAGGCTTACAGTATAACATCTCAACATTTCATATTTATACTGACAGACCCAGTGAAATATAAAAACACCACACTTGCAGGCACTTTGTGCTATTAAACAAAGTATCTGTAATGTTTATATATGCTACAAACCCAGCAATACATTGATATAAAATATATATCATTTCTGTGTATTTAAACAAAAAAGGCAAACAATATGTTTTAGATTTGTTATGTTAAATTTCCTATGTAGCCATTGTGGTTTTTACAATTTTTCCCTCAGAATTTCAGTTACCATCTGGTCTCAAATTTTTTCTCCAATATATTTTTGTTCCCAATTTTATAGTTCATGATGACATTGCCAAATGTATTACATTTCTATAAGTAACAAAATGACTATGTTCATATTGCTTTAAGAAATTGCTTTCTTATATCAATCATGAGCAGAAATGTGTAATTATATGTCTTGGGTAGCTGTCTGCATAATTGGACTTCTCTGGTGATTCAGACAGTAAAGAATTTGCCTACAGTGTGGGAGACCTGGGTTCAATCCTTGGTTTGGGAAAATCCTCTGTGGAAAGGAATGGCTAGCTGCTTAGTAATATTGTCTGGAGAATTCTATGAACAGAGGAGCCTGGCCAGTTACTAGTCCATGGGGTCACAGAGTCAGACATGACTGAGTGACTAACACACACTTTATTTCTATTTATTTATTGGTAGATCTTAATAACTGGCTGCTGTCACTTGTTTTAAGGCTGAGGAATTTCATTAGTTGTTTTTTATATGGTGGGTCATTTAGCAGAGAATAATCTTTACAAATAAAAAAAATTGTTGTTGTTACTGTTCAGTTGCTAAGTAACATCCAACTCTTTTCAGCTCTGTGTCCTGCAGTATGCCAGGCTCTCAAGTCCTTCACTATCTCCGGGAGTTTGCTCAAATTCATGTTCATTGGGTGAGTGATGCCATCTAACCATCTCATCCTCTGCCATCCCCTTCTCCAAAAAGATTGCTTTCAATCTTTCCCAGCATCAGGGTCTTTTCCAATGAGTCAGCTCTTCACATCAGGTGAGTTAAGTATTGGAGCTTCAGCATCAGACCTTCCAATGGATGTTCAGAGTTGGTTTCCTTTACAATTGACTGGTTTGATCTCTTTGTGGCCCTGGTGACTCTCAAGAGTCTTCTGCAACTCCACAACTTGAAAGCATCAATTCTTTGACATTCAGTTTTCTTTATGGTCTAACTACCACATCTATACATGACTACTGGAAAAACCATATTTTTGGCTATATGGACTTTAGTCAGCAAAATAGTGTTTCTGTTTTTAATACACTGTCTAGGTTTGACACAGCTTTTCTTTCAAGGAGCATGTGTCTTTTAATTCCATGGCTGCAGCCATGTTCTGCAGTGATTTTGGAGCCCAAGAAAATAAAATCTATCACTACTTCAAATATCCCCCCTTCTATTTGCCATGAAGTAATGGGACCAGATGCTTTGATCTTAGTTTTTTGAATGTTGAGTTCTAATCCAACATTTAAGCCAACAAAGTTTTAAGTTTCAATCGCCTCTTTCACCTTCATCAAGAGGCTCTTTAGTTTCTCTTCACTTTCTACCATTAGAGTGGTATCATCTGCGTATGTGAAGTTGTTGATATTCATCCCAGAAATCTTAATTAAAACTGTGATTCATCCAACCTGGCATTTCGCATGATACATTCTGCATATAAGTTAAATAAACAAGCATGACAATATACAGCCTTTTCATACTCCATTCTCAATTTTAAACTGGTCATTGTTCCATGTCCAATTCTAACTGTTACTTCCTGAGCTGCATACAGGTTTCTCAGGAGATAGGTAAAGTCGTCTGGTATTCCCATATCTTCAAGAATTTTCTACAGTTTATTGTGACCTACAGAGTCAAAGGTTTTAGCATAGTCATTGAAACAGAAATAGATGTTTTTTCTCTGAAATTTCCTTGATTTCTCTATTATCCAATCCTAGCTTGATGGATTTTGAGCATAATCTTACTAGCATGTGAAATGAGTGCAATTATCTGGTAGCTTGAACATTATTTGGCATTGCCATTCTTTGGGAATATTTAGGTGTGTTTTACTTGACCCTTATTTTTGAAATTTAGTTTTGCTGGATATAAGATTCTTGATGCATATTTTTATTCTGTTTAATTTTTTATAATGAACATTTTAAATATGTAATTCTACTACTTCCCCACCTTTGGTTTCTGCTACCAAGCTAGCTGTTACTCTTATTAATTTTATGTTACTTCATTTGAATATGACAAGTCATTTTTCTTCAAGTATTTTAGGATGTTCTCATCTTTGCTTTTTTAATATTTTTGCCACTGTGTCTCTGGGTATAGATCTATTTTTGATCTCCCCATTTGAGATTGTTGAATGTGTAAATTAATTCTTTAGATTGAGTCTTCTTAGTTTTTGGTCATCTTCTTTTCCATTATCTTTTCTAACACCTTCTCTGTACTCCATCAGAGACCCCTCTTATTTGTGTTGGTGCAGTTAATGGTGTTCATCATTTACATGAGACTATTTTTTTCTTTATTTTTTTTCTGTTTTTCAGATTGTGTGGTCTCTATCAATCTACTTTTAATATTTTTGATTATTTTTCTTCTTCAAGATAAAATGTAATGTTGACTTTCTCATAACAAAGTTTTCATTTTGGTTATTTTACTTTTAAACTCAACATTTTCAATTTAGATCATTTTAATAACCTGTTTCTTTATTTGATATTTTTATATAGTGATATAATGTCTTTATAACTTCAGTTAATTGTTTAGGCATTTTAAAAGCTATTTGGGCATACTGATTATAACTATCTTGTTGTTGTTTTTTACTAAGTTAACCATCTATGGTCTTTCAAATGTGGTTTCTATTACCAGATTTTTTTTTTTTTTTTTGCATGTATGGGTCAGACTTTTCTGTTTCTGTGCATTCCCTGGTATTTTGCTGAAATTTTGATACTTAAAACATATTGCAATCAATTATATACATTCATTTATAGTCCACACCCCCCCCCCTTTTTTTTGGCTGTTTTTTCTTTCTTCTTCTTCTTTTTTTTTTGCTTGATTCTTTGTGTCTGTCTTTTAACTTAAGCAGAGTAATTTTTTTCTCTGACAATATGAAGATTCATGTTATGGCTCATATATATTTCTCCATTTTTTTTTTATATTTTATCCTTGCTAATTAGATTTTGCCCCTGCATTGGCATATTTGACTCCCTTGTTAGTAAAAGTTGTTCTTAAGATCTATTCTTCAGTGAATTTTTTACCATTTACCATCTGGTGTATGTATGGCTTGAAGTTTGTATTCAGGTTGTGTTCAGGAAGTGAATATACTTGTGGTACATAATCATCTAAGCACTAGTAGTTTGCAGATTCTTTGTCTGAGCATTTCTGAGAGAGTGAAGATTTGAACACATGCTCAGTCTTCTAGATTTCCAGTAGTTATTGTAAAATTATGTTTGAGACTTGCTTACTAGGAGTTGGACCTGGCTCAGCGCAGTTCAGAGTTTAGTCAGGTACTGTGTTTAAACTCCTTTCTCCAATGATGTTTCAACCCTGTGCTAATGGGTATGTGAGGCTTTAGGAATGTCCTCAAATCTGCCCCATAGTTTGCCTTGATTGTTTCTGAGTGTTTGTGCCCAGAATTGACTGTGCTTTCAGGAAGACTTTTCTTGGTTGCTTTCTAAATCTGATTATCTCCATAAACTATTTTTGGTGGTCTCTCTCTATTTGTTTCTTGGTAACCAGCTTCTTTTTAATGTTTATCCATCAAGATCTTCATTGATCTTCACCCTTAGGCATGGAGTTTTCCATTTAGCTCCAAATGGTGTCAGTTCTCTCAGGCAAATAGGCAGTGCTCTCCATCCCTATGGCCAGGCTTTATTCATGGCAAACCTCCTGGACCATCTCACAGTATCTGGGATAGTAAACTATTTTTCTGACTGATACTCCCACTCTTTGTGTAGGTACTGAGGGGAAATTCAAGCACATGCTCTTGGCTTGCTCTTACATGTGAAAACTTCTCCCTATGATTGATTTATGACATGAGCAATAAGAGTCACAGTAAGCTCAGCCTGAAGCAATAAGTGTAGAAAATCCACCATATGAAATGTTGAAGAGACATCCATACATTTCAGTATTATTGCCAAGAATAGAGTTTTTGTAATACAAGGCTGGGAGAAGATGATAAATGCTTTCAGTGTGCTTCCCCTAAGAGGAAACTGTAGCACAGATATAAATCTGGAGTAAAAAATGGTCTCTCTCATTGACTAAATGCAACTGAGGGAGAAATCCTGTAACATGGAGTTGGTAGGGCAGGGGCTCAAATGCTACAGCCTCTTGCTATTCTTACAGAGATTTAATAGATATTCTTAAATGAATCTTTCTCTTTTTTGCTATATTCTATTAGGACAACTTCCAGAGATTTAAAATCAATGTTTTCCTTAAATAATTTTCACCAGTAAAATTGTTTTTCTGGGTAGATACTTTATTGAACTTCTCATTCTATAATTACAGGAGTCTCGCTACCAATTCATTAGTTCCTTAAGATGCTAAATATAGTCTTACTATACCATCAGAGAATCATGATGTTAGGTATTTATCCAACTTAGTTGAAAACTATGCCTATTTAAAATCCTGCATAAGAAAATTTGGAGCAGTTGGATTTAAAACTGCCAAAAACTGAGAGCAAACAAGTCGTTCTTAATAGGTGAATAAACAGTAAACATAAAACTGCAATTTAAAAAAATGAACTATCAGTCCAGTCAACACAATGGATTAATCTTAAACTCATATGGCTAAGTAAAGTAAGCCAGACTGAAAGGCTGGCTTATCATGTGATTCCATGCATATAACATTCTGGAAAGACAAACCTACAAGTACAAAAACCAGATTAGCGATTTCCAAGAGTCTTAGAAAAGGGAATAATAGCTGGATAAGTGAAGCATGGGGCATTTTTTAGGAAAGTGAAACTATATTGTATGATATTGTGGAGATTACATAGCATGGTGCACTGGTGAGAACCTGTAAAGTTTTAGCAGAAAGAGTAAATTAATATATGTAAATTAAAAAAATTAAAGGTTGGCAAGTCATAGAATTGAATGAATATTGCAGAAAGAGTATCTAACCATATTACAAATATATAAAATATCCTGATTTAAGGGGATGGGGGAAATGATATTGATCTAGCTAAGTAAGATTAAAGGTAAAGTAAACCATACACGAACACTATACCTTAGTTAGGAATGTAAATTTTCCTAAAAGTATGGGTTAATAATTGTTAAAGGTCTATATATGTGCACTATAATTGAAAAACTAAGTAAATGGATGGTAAATAATGGATGTAAAATCAAATCTTTCACTATTGGTGTAGAGACCTCAAACAAGCAGAGATAGAAGACTATAATGGTTTATGAGATATTGGATTACAGTAGTAAATGTATGAATTCAGATTCAGTTTAACATATATACAGATGGATACACATAAATTTTTATAAATACGCCATGCAGGTTAGAAACCTCAGTTAAATAGAGTTGAAATACCAGAAGGGGGAACTCTCACACCCTGTGATGATAACAGAGCTTCATAAGAAGAAAAATTCCTCTTTCCTGGCAAGAACTGAGCTAATAAAAAGCCAGGAACTGTTTATTTACTATGGCACTCCCAACTTCCTTTCCCTTCTATAAAAGCATTATTCTTCCCTCACTATGTGGGGACTTACACATAGCTCACCAATGAATTGCAGTTATTTGCTGATCCCCCCCAAAAAAAAACTTTGCTGGAGAAATACCTGTGTTCTATTTGTTTTCAGGTCAGCATATAGGAACCATGGGCTTCTCTAGTGGCTCAGATTTTAAAGAATACACCTGTAATGCAGGAGACCCAGGATCGATCCCTGGATTGGGAAGATCCCCTGTAGAAGGGAATGGCAACCCACTCCAGTATTCTTGTCTGGAGAATTCCATGGACAGAGGAGCTTGGCAGGCTACAGTCCATGGGGTCACAAAGAGTCAGATATGCCTGAGGGACTCACGCACACACACAGGAACAATAGAAGACTGACAACAGCTTTACAACTGGTAAGAAAACAGGAGTGGTACCCACAATTGAGCCCATCATCACTCAATGCTTTTCTCATTGACCTTGGAATTCGAAATCTTTCTCCTTGATCAAAGTTCACACCCTCTTTTCATTTTGAGCTCTCAAACCTTTATTTTATTTAAAAATTTTGTCATTCTTCTTATGCCCTTATTCTGTAGGCAAGTACTCATTTGGCACTTTGGTCTGATCTTGAGATCAGACTGTTTCAACTGAAGCTACCTAAAAATGCCTTCAGCCCAATTCATCTGGGAAGATACTGCTGCTGCTAATAAAACTGCACTTTTAACAAAAGCCTTCAGCCTGTTCTTTTGGAAGGGCTGTCATGTGGAGACTAGCTCACAAAAAAAATCCTTTGACTTGGTGCCTCTGGGACCAAGATAGCTTCATAGTACTGGCTAGGAACGGTTTGTAAATGTTTGAAATGAGTCATTTTTGTGATAAAGTATTTAAGCTATTTGAAAATTTTTATTTATACTAGTAGAAAATCTTCTGAGAAAAAAATATACCAGTCATCTAAGCATTTTGAGGGTGCTCCCACATAGGGACTTTGTTCAGTTTTATGTTTAAAAACCACAGCCCTACATCATGTGAATTTCTAATTAAGTTGACTGACCCAACCAAAGGCAAGATAGAATATCATTACCATTATGAGAAACTTTTGAAATCCTCAAACTTAATTTCCTTAAAACTGAATTTGACTAAAATAGCTAAAACATTTCCAAAAGGGAGTGCAATGACTGCTTTTATTGGTATTTTTAGGATTCCCAAAGACATCAAGAATTTAAAATTTCCTCTCTGCAAATTAAGCTTTGAAAGTTAAATGAAAAGGCTTTGAGAAGCCTGGAACTAGCAGATGTCAGTCCTTTAAGGAAAAATCCATAATACCTGAATGTTTCTCCACCAAGTAGGAAAACAAAGGAAGTGTGCTAAGATGCCAAAGATCTTACTGGAAGGTAGATGGACAAATTCACCTGGGCGCCATAAGACAGGAAGAGGAAAGAAAGCCAGGTTCAAAGGACTTCATGATTCTTCTCCAAGGTATTTCTAAATAGGCTTAGAAGATTCATATGCTTCATTTCCAGAATGTTTCTGCAGAAATTCAGTGGAGTATAGTGAATGAAGAAAGTTGTAACAGGTTCAGGTATGGAGAAAAATTATTCAGCTACAAACATACAAAGATCAAGCCCTGAGCCTTTGGAGTGGAAGCAATGACTCCAAAACCCAGTCTACCAGAGAACTAACCCTAGGGAGTATCAAATAGTGACAATTCCCACAAAGGAAACCACTTGAATATAAAACCTGGCATCACCCAACCGGCAGTAGCACCCTGTGCGGGACACCTCATCCAAACAACAAAGAAAACAAAAATACAATTACAATCATCAGCAGACAGGATTACCACCTTACTCAGCCTTGTCTATCAGAGGAAAAGCAAAACAAAAAAAAAAAAAAAAAAAAGAAAAGAAAAGCTCAGAACAAAGCTTACCCTATATGAAGCTTACACAAACCACTGCACCAAACTTAGGAAGGCAGAAACCAAAAGGAAGAAAGAATTCAACCATGAAGCTTGGGAAAAGAAGACCTCAAACACAATAAGTTTAAAAAAATAATGATGAAAAGACAGAGAAATACTGCACAAATGAAGGAACAAACTAGAAACACAGAAGTCCAAATAGATGAAGAGGAAATAGGCAAAATACCTGAAAAAGAATACAGAATAATGATAGCAAAGATGATAACAACAACAACAAAAAAAAACCTTGAAAACAGAACAAAGAATATGCAAGAATCACTTAACAAAGACCTAGAAAAATGAAAGAGTAAACATACGGTGACAAAAAAAAAAAAAAAAAAAAAAAACATGATTACTAAAATTTAAAATACTCTAGAAGGAAACAATAGCAGAATATCTGAAGCAGCAGAATGAAACTGGGACCTGTAAGACAAAAAGGTGGAAATAACTTCTGAAGAGCACAATAAAGTGAAAAGAATGAAAAGAACTGAGAATAGTCTCAGAGACCTCTGGGAAAATATCAAACATGTGAACATTCAAATTATAGGGGTCCCAGAAGAAGAAGAGAAAAAGAATGGGTATGAAAAAATTTTTGAAGAGATTATAGTTGAAAAATTCCCCAACACGGAAAAGGAAAGAATCAATTAGGTCCAAGAGGCACAAAGAGTCCCATACAGGATAAATCCAGGGCAAAAGATGCCAAGACACATACTAACCAAACTACCGAAGACTAAACACAAAGAAATAACTTTAAAAGAAGCAAGGGAGAAGCAACAAATAACATTCAAGGGAAACCCTATATACTTAGCAGCTGATCTTTCAGCAGAAACTCTGCAGGACAGAAGGGAATGGCAGGATATATTTAAAATACTGAAAGGGAAAAATATACAACCAAGATTACTGTACCTTGTAAAGATCTCATTCAAAATTGATGGAGAAATCAAAAGCTTTTCAGACAAGCAAAGGTTAAGAAAATTCATTACCACAAAACCAGTTTTACAACAAATGTTAAAGGGACTTATATAGTCAAGAAATACAACAGAAGAAAAAAGATATACAAAATCAACTCCAAACAATTAAGAAAATGACAACAGGAACAGATATATCAATAATTACTTTAAATGCAAATGGATTAAATGCTCTAACCAAAAACACTGACTGGCTGAATGGATACAAAAACAAGATCCATATATACACTGTCTATAAGAAACCCACTTCAGACCTCAAGACACATATAGCCTGAAAGTGAGAGGATGGAAAAGTACATTCCATGCAAATAAGAAGTACAAGAAAGCTGGAGTAGCAATCTTCACATTAGACAAAATAAACCTTAAAATAAAGAAGATTACAAGAGATAAGGAAGGACACTACATAATGGTCAAGGGATCAATCCAAGAGGAAGACATAACAATTATAAATATCTATGCACTTCAACAGGAGCACCTCAATGCATTAGACAAGCACTACCAGACATAAAAGGAGAAATTGACAGTAACACAAACATAGTAGGAGACTTTAACACCCCCCTCACACCAATGAACAGATCATCAAAACAGAAAATTAATGAGGAAACACATCTTAAATAATACAGTAGATAATATGGATCTCATTGATATCTTCAGGACATTCCATCCAAATGCAGAAGAATACACTTTCTTCTCAAGTGCACGTGAAACATTCTCCAGGACAGACCACATCTTGGGTCACAAATCAAACCTCAGTAAATCTGAGAAGATTGAAACCATATCAAACATCTTTTTCAACCACAATGCTATGAGACTAGATATGAATTACAAGGAAAAAAATAAAACACTAAGAAACACAAACACATGGAAATTAAATAACACCTTTCTAAATACCAACAGCTTATTGAAGAAATCAAAAGGAAAATAAAAAAAAAAATTTAGAAACAAAGAAATCATGACATCTCAAAATCTATGGGATGTAGCAAAAGCAGTTATAAGATGTGATTTTATAGCAATACAATCCTACCTCAAGAAACAAGGAAAACATTGAATAGACAACCTAACTTCACACCTAAAACAACTGGAAAAAGAAGAACAAAAAAACCTCAAAATTAGCAGAAGGAAAGAAATCATAAAGATCCAAAAACCCCAAAATTAGTAGAAGGAAAGAAATCATAAAGATCCAAGCAGAAATAAATGAAAAAATAAATGAAAGAAACAATAGTAAAGATTAATAAAACTGAAAGCTGGTTCTTTGAGAAGATAAACAAAATTGATAAACCTTTAGCCAGACTCATTAAGAAAAAAAGAGGGAAGAATCAATTCAATAAAATCAGAAATTATAAAGGGGATATTACAACAGACAATGCAGAAATACAAAGGATTGTAAGAGCTTATTATAAACAACTATATGGCAATAAAATAGAGAACCTGGGAGAAATGTACAGATTCTTAGAAAAGTTCAATCATTCAAGACTGAAGCAGGAAGAAGTATAAATTATGTACAACCAAATTACAGAACTGAAGTTGAAGCTGTGATCGAAAATCTCCCAAAAAATAAAAGCACAGGACCAGATGGCTTTACAGGAGAATTCTATCAAAGCTTTAGAGAAAAGCTAATGCCAATCCTCCCAAAACTCTTTCAAAAAATTGCAAAGGGAGGAACACTTCCAAACTCATTCTACAAGGCCACTATCACCCTCATACCAAAACCAGACAAAAACAACACAAGAAAATAAAACTGTAGGCCAATATCACTGGTGAACATAGAGGCAAAAATCTGCAACAAAATTTTAGCTAACAGAATTCAGCAGCACATCAAAAAGCTCATATACCATGATCAAGTTGGGTTTATTCCAGGTATACAAGGATTCTTCAATATATGCAAATCAATCAATGTGATACACCATATTAACACATTGAAAGGTAAAAAACACATGATAATCTCAATAGATGGAGAAAAAGTCTTTGACAAAATTCAGCACTCATTTATGACTAAAACTCTTCAAAAAATGGGTGCAGAAGGAACCTACCTCAACATAGTAAAGGCCATATATTATAAGCCTACAGCAAACATTATTCTCATTGGTGAAAACCTGAAAGTATTCCCCCTAAGATCAGGAACAAGACAAAGGTGTCCACTTTCACCTTTTCACACTATTATTCAACAGAGTTCTGGAAGTCCTAGCTACAGCAATCAGAGAAGAAAAATAAATGAATCCAGATCAGAAAAAAGAAGTAAAGCTGTCACTGTTTGCAGATGACTTGATACTGTACATAGAAAACCCTGAAGATACTGTTAGAAAATTATGAGAGCTAAGCAGTCAATTTAGCAAAGTCACAGGATACAAAATCAATACAAAGAAATCACTTGCATTTCTATATACTAACAATGAAAATTCAGAAAAAGAAATTAAGGAATCAATCCCATTTACCATTGCAACATAAGGAATAAATATCTAGGAATAAGCTTACCTAAGGGGAGAAAAAAGAGCTATACACAGAAAATTATGAGACATTGATAAAAGAAATCAAAGATGATATAAAGAGATGGAGAGATAGCCAATGTTCCTGGGTAGGAAAAATCAATTCTGTGAAAATGACTGTACTACCAAATGCAATCTACAGATTCAATGTGATCCCTATCAAATTACCAATGGCATTTTTCACAGAACTAGAACAAAAATTTTCACAATTCATATGGAAACACAAAAGACCCCAAATAGCCAAAGCAGTCTTGAGAAAGAAGAATGGATCTGGAGGAATCAACCTTCCTGATTTCATATTATACTACAAAGCTACAGTCATCAAGACAGTATGGTACTGGCACACACACACACACAAAAAGGAAATATAGATCAATGGAACAAGATAGAAAACGCAGGAAAAAACCCATGCAACTATGGGTGCCTTGTTTTTGACAAAGGAGGCGAAAATATACGATGGGGGCAAAGACTGCCTCTTTAATAAATGGTGCTGGGAAAACTAGAAAGCTACATGTAAAATAATGAAATTAGAACACTTCCTAACACCATACACAAAGTTAAACTCAAAATGGATTAAATACCTTAATGTAGGACCAGAAACTATAAAACTCTTTGAGGAAAACATAGGCAGAACACTCGATGGTATAAATCAAAACAGTATCCTCTATGACCCACCTCCTAGTGTAATGGAAATAAAAACAAAATAAACAAGTGGGACCTGATTAAACTTAAAAGTTTTTGCATATCAAAGGAAACTATAAGCAAGATGAAAAGACAACCCTCAGAATGGGAGAAAATAATAGCAAATGAAACAATTGACAAAGGATTAATTTCCAAAATATACAAGTAGCTCATGCAACTTAATGCCAGAAAAACAAACAACCCCATCAAAGAGTGGGATAAAGACCTAAAGAGGCATTTCTTCAAAGAAGACATACAGATGGCTAACAAACACATGAAAAGACGCTCAACATTGCTCATTATTAGAGAAATGCAACTCAAAGCTACAATGAGATATCACCTCACATCAGTCAGAATGGCTATCAACAAAATGTCTACAAACAGTAAATGCTGGAGAGGGCATGGAGAACAGGGAACTCTCTTACAATGTTGGTGGGAATGTAAATTAATACAGCCACTGTGGATGACAGTATGGAGATTCCTTAAAATACTAGAAATAAAACCACCATATGATCCAGCAATTCCATTCCTAGGCATATACCCTGATGATAGCAAAATTGAAAAAAACACATGTATCCCATTTTTCTTTGCAGCATTTTTTTACAATAGCTAGAACATGGAAGCAACATAGATGTCCATTGACAGATGAATGGATAAGAAGTTGTGGTACATATACACAATGGGATATTACTCAGCTGTTAAAATGAATGCATCTGAGTCAGTTCTAATGGGGTGGATCAACATAGATCCTATTACACAGAGTGAAGTAAGTCAGAAAGAGAAAGATAAATATCATACTCTAAAGCATATATGCAGAATCTGGAAAAATGATATTGAAAAATTTTATTTGCCAGGCAGCAATGGCAAAACAGACATAGAGAATAAACTTATGGACCTGGGTAGAGAGGAGGAGAGGGTGAGATGTATGGAGAGAATAACATGGAACCTTACATTACCATACGCAAAATTATCATACATGAAATAGACAGCCAATGGGAATTTGCTGTATGTGTGAGGAAACTCAAACAGGGTCTCTCTATCAACCTAGAGGATGGGGAGGGAGAAAGGAGGGAAGTTCAGAAGTGAGGAGATATATGTATACGTGTGGCTGATTCATGTTTAAGTTTGACAGAAAACAACAAAATTCTATAAAGCAATTATCCTTCATTAAAAAGTAAATAAAATTAAAAAAAACTGAGGTGAATTATTAAAGGAAGATAAAATGACTCATGAAGGCTCAGGTTCTTCTTGGCTTATTTGTCTCAGTCTCCACCTCCAGCAGCACCCTATCTCTGCCCCACAGACTCCATCAGATTCCACCTCCAGTGCTGTTTTTCTCCTTTCTTTCTATGATACCTCCTCCATACCCTCAATTCCTCCATATTAATTGTCTCACTAAACTTTCCTTTTTCCCTGAAACTGTCCACTCTCTTTTCCTCTAAATTTGTCAAAACTTGTTCTTTTATAGTTAAACTTTCTGAGTGTCTAGGGACTAAACACTTAACATCTTATATTCTGTGGACTAAAGCTGATCTTGAATCACTGTGAAAGATTTTTCCAAAGTTAATAAAAAATCCTTGCAGATTTGATGTCAAATTTAATATAGTCATTCAAACTTATCAACTTGGTTTCTCTGACTTGCATCAGTTCATATATTTGTCAATGAAGGTCAGGCCCACCATTGAATTAAAACTGCTAAATGGAAAATTCCAGAAAGGTCTCTGGAATTACAAGAGGGTGACCAGTTCACTACCTTGTTGTGTAATCAAGCTTGAGCAATTGCTAGGCAACTTCATTAATCAATTCCTAGGGCTTTCCAAAGCCTGCTGATAGGGACAAATTTCAGACTTGTACACAAAATCTGACAATCTTGCTTATTATTATTACAATTGCCTTAAGATTGTTTTTAAAGAAAATTTTTGTTTTCCTTTAGATGTCTATTCCACCTGAGTAGTTTTAACTCTACAGATTTAATTAGTCTAGCACACCAGCTCTCTTAAACCTCTGAAGAGTCACCTCCGAGGAAAACTGCCAAAATTATTAATCTTCAACTCCAGCAAATGATGACTTCCAAATGAAACCAAAGTCCTCATAGTTTTTTCTATTATTGCAAACAGCCAGGGCATCAGAAAAGAGATTGTTACAAATTTAATGCTTTAAGAGCCTTCAGTCCTATAACAAGTCTTTCCACCTTTCTCCCAGTTCTCAATTATGGGACTCCAAGGCACTTCAGAGGCTCTTCCCAATGCTCCCTCTTTTTTTCTTTTTTTCATTTATTTTTATTAGTTGGAGGCTAATTACTTTAAAATATTGTAGTGATTTTTGTCATACATTGACATGAATCAGCCATGGATTTACATGTATTCCCCATCCCGATCCCCCCTCCCACCTCCCTCTCCACCCGATCCCTCTGGGTCTTCCCAGTGCACCAGGCCTGAGCACTTGTCTCATGTATCCAGCCTGAGCTGGTGATCTGTTTCACCCTAGATAATATACGTGATTCGATGCTGTTCTCTCGAAACATTCCACCCTAGCCTTCTCCCACAGAGTCCAAAATTCTGTTCTGTACATCTGTGTCTCTTTTTCTGTTTTGCATATAGGGTTATTGTTACCATCTTTCTAAATTCCATATATATGCATTAGTATACTGTATTGGTCTTTATAAAAAAAAAATAAATAAAAAATGTTTCTGAACTGTAATAAAACAAAATAAAAATAAAATAAAATAAAATGCTTGGAAAACCAATGCTCCCTCTTCATTGATTTGGAGAAACACTTCTCCAGATTGGGGATACATCTCTTTTGACCTAAGTGAGACTAAAGTCATGGTCTATAACCTCAATTCTGTTACTATCAAACAGCCCCTACATTGAAGTGCTGAAACTGTTCAATAAGTGGCGCTTTCTAATGGACCTAAAGAGATTTTTATCTCTCAATCTTTTGTTTAGGCTCTTTAAGAGATACAGGCTTCCCTGGTAGCTCAGCTGGTAAAGAACTTGCCTGCAAGACAGGAGACCCAATTTGGAGTTCTGGCTTGGGAAGATCCCCTGGAGAAGGGACAGGCTACCCACTCCAGTATTCTTGGGTTTCCCTAGTGGCTCAGATGGTGAAGAATCCACCTGCAATGTGGGAGATCTGGGTTCAATCCCTGGGTTGGGAAAATCCCCTTGAGGAGAGCATGGTAACCCACTCCAGTATTCTTGCCTGGAGAATCACCATGGACAGAGGAGCCTGACAGGCTACAGTCTATGGCGTCGCAAATAGTCAGACACAACTGAGCGACTAAGCACAGCAAAATACACATCTTTTTCTCCTTAGTTCTACTTCCCCTCACATTTATTACACCAAGATTTCTTAGAGAAATATCATGACAGAATTATTTTCTCCCAAAAGGAGAAATAATTTTAGAAATTGAAAATAGTTATCAAAGTAACTGACTAGTGAATTAAATGATCCTTTGACATCTTTTATTTGTTTAGTCTCTGATGATACTTGGGAAAATTCTGGAAGCACTGATAATTTATCCCTCTTGTATCAGATACTGTTTTCCTTATTGACAAAATTTCCTATTTAATGTTGGCAAAATTTACAGGACATGTCCCATCAAAATTAAAATAGATCCTTCAAAAGATCTTCCCAGAATTAATCAATACCCTAAAAGTAAAGAAGCCCTTCAAGTCCTAAAGACTATTATACAAGACTGCAAGTCTTAAGACCTTCTTATCCCTTGTGATAACACCTGAAACATTCTCATTTTATTGTTGAGAAAACCTAAGACCTGAGATTAGAGGTTTGTCTTAATAGTGTTATCTCTCAACACCCTGTTGCTCCTAACCTTCATTTTTGCTAACACTCATTCTCACTGTAAGTAAATTCTTTACTGTAACTGATGTATGTAGTACATTACTTAGCATTTCAGTTGATGAAGCTAATCAATTGCTTCACCAGGGAAGAATATAATTCACCTAGACAATAATGTCTCTGGGTTTTACTGAGTGTTGTTACTTCTCACAAATCTTTGAAGGTTGATCTGGGTGACATTAAGTACTCTAGATATTCTATCTTGTTGCAATATGTAGATGTTTTGCTTCTTTGCTCTTCTCTGAAGCCTTCTTTCAGACAGGCAGAAACCACTTGCTAATACTTTTAGCTTTAAAAGGACAGACCAACGCCAAATAAAAAAAATGCAGTTACCCCAATGCAGGTTTGATATTCAGGGCATCTGATAATAGAGCAAAGGTTACACTTAGATCCAGATAGATTTCATGGACGTCCTAAGCTTCTCAAAACCCAAGTATTTTCTCTGGCTAGTTACTGCCAAAATTGGGTTCCAAATTTCTCTCTTATAGTCAAAACTCTAGATGTTTTACTCAACAATAACTGCACTGTCCCAATTTTATAAGAAGAACAAAACACCATAGCTTTCAAGATTTAAAGGGGAATTTTATGAATTCATCTGCAATTGGGCATCCCGATTATCAGATTCTCTCTGTTTTTATATACATAAAAGAAAATAAATGCCCTTTCAGTACTCACCAAAAAAGGAGGCAACCAATTATCCATAGAGATGTATAGCCAGCAACTGGATCCTGCGACATGGGGATACTTCCTTGTCTTACAGTCAATATGGCCACTTCCCTTTTGGTTAAAACCACCAAGAAATTCATTGAGGAATCTCTTTAACCATTTCTGTACATCATACAGTAGAAGCTCTCCTGAATTCTCATCACATTCAACATTTCTAGACAGTTGCTTAAACTCCTGTTATATCATTTTGTCAACTGCGCCTCACATAACACTTTTACATTATAATAAGTTTAACCCATCTACTCTTTTCCCCTTCCATTACCAACAAAGTCCCTCATAACTCTTTAATGCTAACAGATTACCTCTTGACTCATGATGATCTGCAAAATATTCTACTGGATAATATTGATTTTTCATGATTTACTAATTATTCTTATGTTAAAAATGGCAATGGCAAATATTGCACTTGGTGTGCTATTATAATTTCTTTTGATATTGCTGAGGCAGAGCCTTTATCTATAGTTACTTCAGCCCAACAGACTAAACTATATGCTCTTGCATGGGCTTATACTTTAACTCAGGGCAAAACTGCCCATATTTATACTGATAGTATATATGCTGTCAGAGTAGCTCATAATTTTGGAACGTTATAGAAGCAATATGCTTTCTTACTTCTGGTGGAAATTAAATTTGAAATATTCTCTATGTTCCAAAATTATTGACTATCATACTTTTACTTGCTACTTTAGCTGTTACTAAGATTTTGGGGTATTCTAAGCTTGATTCTCTGGAAGCTAGGGGAAGTCATCTTGCTGATAATTCTGCAAGGATTGCTGTTCTTAAAGTGACCAGCTATTGTCATGGTCCAAAAGAATATTTCCCCAAATTATGATTTAGGAAAAAATATTATCTAGGAAAGTCCAAAAGTGTCCTTATAAAGAGAGAAACATATTGAAATTTCAACAATTGTTGGTTTGATAGAAAAGAAAGCTCTGGTTTGGACTAAAAACAACCCAGTCCTACTTGCAAATCTAAAATTCTGACTCTTCACCACTGTACGTGCATTAAACTGTTGATCTAGTAGTAGCCTTTGTGAATCAATAATGGTAGGAAAACATTAAAAAAAACATAAAGAATGCTTAACTCATTTGTCCCACTGGTCCAAAGTAAACCCCAGGGAAGTCTGTTTGAAATATTCTGTCTAGTCAAAGCTATGGTTTTCCCAGTAGTCACGTATGGATGTGAGAATTGGACCATAAAGAAAGCTGAAAGCCGAAGAAGTGATGTTTTTGAACTCTGGTGTTGGAGAAGACTCTTGAGAGTCCTTTGGGCTGCAAGGAGATCCAACCAGTCCATCCTAAAGGAAATCAGTCCTGAATATTCATTGGAAGGACTGATGCTGAAGCTGAAGCTCCAATATTTTGGCCACTTCATGTGAAGAACTGACTCATTGGAAAAGACCCTGATGCTGGGGAGGATTGAGGCAAGAGGAGAATGGGGCAACAGAGGAGGAGATGATTGGATGGCATCACTGATTCAATGGACATGAGTTTGAGCAAACTCTGGGAGTTGGTGATGGGCAGGGAAGCCTGGCGTGCTGCCTTCTATGGGGTTGCAAAGAGTCGGACATGACTGAGTGACTGAACTGAATTGGACATTTTAAACTGCCAAGTGGACTATACAAGATCTGACTAATGAATTTCATACAACTTCCTCTGTCTCATAAATATAAATATGTTTTTATCCTGGGTCTGTATATTTTCACACTAGACTAAGGCTTCCCCTTGCAGACATGGTACTATTGCTTCTCTGGCTCAGGTTTTGGGCGGGGAAAAGAAACCTATTTGGGGGAACTCCTCTCAAACTTCATGGTGATTAAGGAATCCATTTTACTGGCCAGGTACTTTGAAAAATCTACATTATTTGGTTTTACAACACTTTTACTATGTTAAACACCTTCAACTCTCTGTTATAGTCAAGTAAATTGACTTTATTAAAATTCAACTGAAAAAATACTAGAGACCCTCCAAAATTCTTGGCCAAAAAGCACAGTCATTTCTCCTTCTAAATCTGATCTACCCCTTTTAGAACTCAAAAACTTTAACCCTTTGAGATAGTCACAGGCTGCCCAGTGCTCTAGTCTCCTGCTTCTTTTGACCCACAAATGATAAAAGGAGAGACACTCCAATACGGCAAAGATCTAATTGCTTATGTTAAAAATATTATGTTTGATAGAGCAGTCTTTTCAAAGATTCAAGAGACAAAATCTTTAAACATCATAGCTAGCACCCTAGAGATTTTGTCTATTGGGAAAAAATATCTCCAGAAGAACTATCTTCAACGTCACTGAAAAAGCTTCTGTCAAGTACTGCTATACAAACCTGCTTTCAAACTCTAAGGAATAGATGACTGAATTCACCTTACTTACCTAAAGAAAGTGTTGAATACTAACTGCATCTGCAACTCATCTGCTGCCCTGAAAGTAAAGATTTCTTGGAACTGAAGCAGAGGATACCTGATGAGACAGATTTCCAAAAATATCCCCACTAGTCCTGCGGGAAGTTTTGTATTTTTTTGCCAAACCTTTGATGATGACATAATGCTTCAGTCGATTTCCAATACTTACAATCATGATAACATATAAACTTTAGGTAAAAATTGCCTGAGAGCTTTTTCTCCTGCTCTTACTTATAACTATGTGCATGAATGAATCTGATCCAACTGAGCAGCTTTTTGGCACAAGCACTGGGATATCTTAGGCTAAGTAGTTAGCTGGGCATAGACACAACCCCAACTGCCAGCAGGCCTGCTATCATAAGGTCCCCTGAACTGGACCCAGTCTACTCATCTATGGGCCAGCATTCATCCTCAACATCTTGGACCTTAGCACTGCCTACTAGCAGGCCAATACTAGCCCAGAGACACCTTAGACTGCTCTATCAGCTGTTTCAGAATCCAACAACACTTACCAAGAGGCCAACACCAGACCCTAAATACATTGGACCATGTGAATCTCAGCCAGCCACCCTGGGATCTCACCCAACTCACCGGAGTGTGGACACATTTTGGGACATCTCAGACGCTGCAGTTGGCTATATCAGTAAAAAAAAAAATCCACTAGAGGCCAACACTCTATCTAGGATGGCCACCCTCACAACCACCCTCACTGAAACCTGGCTTCAACCACCAGTGGACCAGCACTAGCACCAGGACACTGCCACTAGCTGACTCATAATACAACCCTACCCACAAGCAGTGAACAGTCTCCACACAAGGCAAGACTTGGCAGTCAACACACAGACCAATCATGCCTACCAGACAGCCCAGAATAGTCATTCTTCAGCAACATAATGACCCGAGAAGCCCATCTAGGGGACCAACTTAGATGACAGAGTTCTGTTGACCATAGGGGAGTGAACTGCTAGAATGCATAGAAAGTCTACTAAAACAGACAAATTTACTAAAGTCAAGAAATATGGTCAATACACCAAATACATGAAATATAAAGAATAAATTAGACAAAATGAGGCAACAGGTGGTGGTGGTGGTGGTTTAGTTGCTAAGGTGTGTCCAACTCTTGCAACCCCATGCACTGTAGACTGCCAGGCTCCTCTGCTAAGGGCATTCTCCAGTCAAGAACACTTGAATGGATTACTATTTCCTTCTCCAGGGTATTTTCCCAACCCAGGAATTGAACCCAGGTCTCCTGCACTGAAGGCAGATTCTTGCTGACTAAACTATGAGGGAAGCCCCAAGATGACAGATGAATATGTTCCAAATGAAGGAATAAGATAGAATCCCAAAAGAAGAACTGATTGGAGAGAAGCAATCTACCTGATAAAGAGTTCAAGATAATGACCTCAAAGATGCTCAAAGAACTTGGGACAGCACTGGATACCCAGGTAAGAAGTTATAAATTTTAAACCAAGAGTTCAGTTCAGTTGCTCAGTCGTGTCCAACTCTTTGCGACCCCATGAACTGCAGCATGCCAGGCCTCCAAGTCCATCACCAACTCCTGGAGTTTACCCAAACTCATGTCCATTGAGTCGGTGATGTCATCCAACCATCTCACCCTCTGTTGTCCCCTTCTCTTCCTGCCCTCAAACATTCCCAGCATCAGGGTCTTTTCAAATGAGTCAGCACTTCGCATCAGGTGGCCAAAGCATTGGAGTTTCAGCTCCAACATCAGTTCCAATGAACCCTCAGGGCTGATTTCCTTTAGGATGGACTGTTTGGATCTCCTTGCAGTCCAAGTGACTCTCAAGAGTCTTCTCCAACACCACAGTTCAAAATCATCAATTCTTCAGTGCTCAGCTTTCTTCACAGTCCAACTCTCACATCCATACATGACCAATGGAAAAACGATAGCCTTGACTAGATGGACATTTGTTGGCAAAGTAATGTCTCTGCTTTTTAATATGCTATTTAGGTTGGTCATAAATTTCCTTCCAAGGAGTAAGTGTCTTTTAATTTCATGGCTGCAAACAGCATCTGCAGTTAGTAGATATAAACAAGAATCACAGAAATGAAAAATTCAATAACTGAAAATGAACAATACATTATGAGGAATAGATTAGACAATACAGAGTAATGGATCTGCAAGCTGGAAGGGAATATTTTAAAGAACTTGGGCTGACAAGAAAAAAAAAAAAAAAAAAACAAAAACAGAATAGCTTAAGAGGCCTCTGGTAACAATTTTAGCAAACAGAATCCAACAACACATTAAAAAAAATCATACATCATGGCCAAGTGGGCTTTATCCCAGGAATGCAAGGATTCTTTAATATCTGCAAATCAATAAATGTATTACACCACATTAAAAAATTGAAAGATAAAAAAAATATGATTATCTCAATAGATGCAGAAAAAGCCTTTGACAAAATTCAACACTCATTTATGATTAAAACTCTCCAGAAAGCAGGCATAGAAGGAACATACCTCAACATAATAAAAGCTATATATACAAACCCACAGCAAGAATTGCCCTCAATGGTGAAAAATAGAAAGCATTTCCCATAAAATCAGGAAAAAGACAAGGGTGCCCACTCTCACCACTACTATTCAACATAGTGTTGGAAGTTTTGGCCACAGCAATCAGAGCAGAAAAATAAGTAAAAGGAATCCAGATAGGAAAAGAAAAAGTGAAACTCACTCTGTTTGCAGATGACATGATCCTCTACATAGAAAACCCTAAAGACTCTACCAGAAAATTACTAGAACTAATCAATGAATATAGTAAAGGTGCAGGCTATAAAATTAACACACAGAAATCCCTTGCATTCCTATATACTAACAATGAGAAAACAGAAAGAGAAATTAAGGAAACAATATATTTCACCATTGCAACAAAAATAATAAAATACTTAGGAGTATATCTACCTAAAGAAACAAAAGATCTATACATAGAAAATTATAAAACACTGATGAAAGAAATCAAAGAGGAAACAAACAGATGGAGAAATATACTGTGTTCATGGATTGGAAGAATCAATATTGTCAAAATGGCTATACTACCCCAAAGCAATCTATAGATTCAATGCAATCCCTATCAAGCTACCAATGTTAATTTTTTGCAGAACTAGAACAAATAATTTCACAATTTGTATGGAAATACAAAAAACCTCGAATAGCCAAAGTAATCTTGAGAAAGAAGAATGGACCTGGAGGAATCAACCTGCCTGACTTCAGACTCTACTACATAGCCACAGTCATCAAGACAGTATGGTACTGGCACAAAGACAGAAATATAGACCAATGGAACAAAATAGAAAGCCCAGAGATAAATCCATGAACCTATGGACACCTTACCATTGACAAATGAGAAGAATATACAATGGAAAAAAGATAACCTCTTTAACAAGTGGTGCTGGGAAAACTGGTCAACCACTTGTAAAAGAATGAAACTAGAACACTTTCTAACACCATAGACAAAAATAAACTTAAAATGGATTAAAGATCTAAATGTAAGACCAGAAACTATAAAACTCCTAGAGGAGAACCTAGGCAAAACACTCTCTGACATAAATCACAGCAGGATCCTCTGTGACCCACCTCCCAGAATATTGGACATAAAAGCAAAAATAAACAAATGGGACCTAAATAAACTTAAAAGTCTTTGCACAACAAAGGAAACTATAAGCAAGGTGAAAAGACAGCCCTCAGATTGGGAGAAAATAATAGCAAATGAAGCAACAGACAAAGGATTAATCTCAAAATATACAAGCAACACTTGTAGCTCAATTCCAGAAAAATAAATGACCCAATCAAAAAATGGGCCAAAGAACTAAACAGACATTTCTCCAAAGAAGACATACAGATGGCTAACAAACACATGAAAAGATGCTCAACATCACTCATTATTAGAGAAATGCAAATCAAAACCACAACGAGGTACCATTACACGCCAGTCAGGATGGCTGCTATCCGAAAGACTATAAGCAATTAATGCTAGAGAGGGTGTGGAGAAAAGAGAACCCTCTTACACTGTTGTTGGGAATGCAAACTAGTATTGCCGCTATGGAGAACAGTGTGGAGATTCCTTAAAAAACTGGAAATAGAACTGCCATATGACCCAGCAATCCCACTTCGGGGCATACACACCGAGGAAACCAGATCTGAAAGAGCTACGTGCACCCCAATGTTCATCGCTGCACTGTTTATAATAGCCAGGACAACCTAGATGCCCATCAGCAGAAGAATGTCTAAGGAAGCTGTGGTACATATACACCATGGAATATTACTCAGCCATTAAAAAGAATTCATCTGAATCAGTTCTAGTGAGATGGATGAAACTGGAGCCCATTATACAGAGTGAAGTAAGTCAGAAAGATAAAGAACATTACAGCATACTAACACATATATATGGAATTTAGAAAGATGGTAATGATAACCCTATATGCAAAACAGAAAAAGAGACACAACTGTACAGAACAGACTTTTGAACTCTGTGGGAGAAGGCGAGGGTGGGATTTTTAGGGAGAACAGAATCAAAACATGTATATTATCAAGGGTGAAACACATCACCAGCCCAGGTTGGATGCATGAGACAAGTGCTCAGAGCTGGTGCACTGGGAAGATCCAGAGGGATCGGGTGAAGAGGGAGGTGGGAGGGGGGATCGGGATGGGGAATACATGTAAATCCATGGCTGATTCATGTCAATGTATGACAAAAACCACTATAATATTGTAAAGTAATTAGTGTCCAACTAATAAAAATAAATGGAAAAGAAAAGAGAGAAAAAAAAAAAAGAGTCAGACACAAATGAATTAACTAAGCACAGACGCATGAAGAATTAGTGCCATTCAGTTTTAAAAGATAATTTCTAAATCATTTTATATGTTACATCTAATGCTTACTGACATGATTTTTGTTCTGATACTCCTGCAATATTATATGTAAAGTGAAATCTATCAAATTACTGATGAAAATAGTGCCACTTATGTTTAGATATCACAGACTTACTGAATTGAGGAAATATCAGAAACTCCAAAGTGTATCCCAAATAATGTTATAGCAGTTTGGATACAATTTGTGGGTTAATCTGTGATTTAGCTGGAATAAATGTAAGGTTTTTCAGATAGCTTCTTTGGCTGAACATTTGAGAAATATCAAGAACATAAATGATTTTTCTCTATTTTAAATATCATGTTTATCTTTTGCATAAAATTGACTCAAACTATTCTTCATCCAGAAAAAAGCATATGATTAATTTATTAGTGCAAATGGCCATTACCATGGAGTGTGTGGGGGAGGGGAGGGACTATCATTGCAAATGTGAAAGAAATGCAGATCTGAAGAACTGTATTTGATGGCAAACTACATGCAGCATATGTCTGGGGCATAAAGGTTTCTGTCAGCTTTTCAAAGTGTCAACTTGCTACACTTTTCAGGGACTCACAGTGCAGATATGTCAGGCAGAATTTGGCCTACAGTGTTTGGACTAGCAGTAAAGCTACTAATCCAACCTAATATCCAAGGGGCTAGTGCTAGAACTAGAGGGTCATAAATTTGCACCACTCTTTCTTCATCTGGTTCCCAGATGACCTTAAATGAGCATAGGGTATAAGGAGATCTAGGAAGACATAATTATATTCTTAGGTCAAAATTCACAACCCAATTTTTTTTCAGATTCGAAGGGATGATTTCCTTGAAGTGCTAATATTCATTGTTGATTGACTCTGCAGACTGCTTTAAAAATTCACAATATTTATCTTAGATATGAATAGTATTTTTGATAACCACATGTCTGCAACAAAGATACCCATTCATATGGCAATTCACCTCAATTATTGTAGCAAGATAGTGTCTATTTTTCTCTCAGTTTATATTTAAAAATATCTTTAACAACGGAAAGACAGAAAATAAACTATATAGTGGTGGTCACTAAGTATTGTCAACGCATCTTTAAACTACATTTTATAAATGGATCTTTTGAAACTAAAAAGTTATAAGAATTAAAAAATAAGATGAAATTTAAAATGTGTGCTTGGTTCATACCCCTTCCACCATGTGTAGCTGAGAATACAGGTGGCCAAACGCAAGAGTTCCTGTCAATTTCTAAAGTTACACTTTTATCCACTAAACAAGCATCCTGATCCGGGTTACCAAACAGGTCACTCAACAGGAGCCCCTAAGCTTGCATATTAAATGTCATTTATGCATCTACTTGGCCCATCCACTTTAAGAATTGCTTGATCTCAGTCTGTTTTGCTTTTTTCCAGTACTCCCTGGCTTTGAGTAGTGAACTTTCCCCAGAGACATTTCTAAGAAAGGATCTTCATGTAGAACAGTTGACTCACATGCTTCTATTTTAAAAACCACATGTTCAGCACATTTTGTTTTCGTGAAATGGAATATGGTTTACATTTGTTTCAGTCAAAAATAGAGTTTGGCTGGAAGGGCTCATGTCAAAGTGCAAAAGGTTTTATATACAATTTTTTTGTCTTATTATTCATCTTATTACTGAGGGGAGAAAATAATAAAACTTAGTCTTTGCCACAGCAGGAATTCCTTTTTTAACCATATGGATGAATTTACAAGGCAGCTTTTCATTAAAATACCATCTTTTCCATTTTTTGTTTGTTTGTTTGTTTCACCTGATTTATTGTTGAGGCATATCAAGAAAAGTAGCTCTTGCCTCTACTATGAATCAATATGTATTTACAGTAATCAGTCTCAATGCCTTAATTTAATGATTAAAGGTCAGTAACTGCAACTGTTACATTAACTGTACTATTTTATCAGCAAGGTACCCATGGGGTATTTTTTAGAATGCACTGTGTTGTGCTTGGTTACTCAGACATATCCAACTTTTTGAGACCCCATAGAGTGTAGCCTGCCAGGCTCCTCTGCCCGTGGGGATTCTCCAGGCAAGAATACTGGAGTGGGTTGCCATGCCCTCCTCCAGGGGATCTTCCCAACCCAGGGATCAAAGTTATGTATTCCACATTGCAGGTGAATTCTTTATCATCTGAGCCATCAGGGAAGCCCTACTTTTCCTAAATCATTGAAATATGTAAACAAGTATGGAAAAGCACCAACCCAGACAATAAATGATAAAATTAAGATTTAGTAGTTTATTTCTAAATATTATTGCTAAATCATAAGCAGTTAAAAACACTGAAAACCTTGTCTCTGACAATGTTTTGCAATGTCTGTATTAGTCAATGTCAGTTTAAGCATAAAGAATTTGAAAATTGACTTATTAAGGAAAGGGATAATTCTGACTTTAGATTCAAGAATCCCAAGAGTTTCAATTCATAATTTTTTTAAATTCTTTATTTCTTACAGATTTAACTACTCATATTTAAGACTACATCAAAGTGGTTTGTCTCCATAACTTTCTTTAATGAGATCAATGGAGATTTATTGTGTATTCATCCTGTTCAAGGCATAGTAGTGAAATCTGTGAGGGATACAAAAGAACCACATGTATCTTCATTCTCATAGAGTTGACTTTATAATTTAGTTAGGAAGACAAACATAAAAAGCAGTTATAAATAAATAGAAAATGATATCTTGTAATATGTATTTTTCAAGAATCTGTGTTATAAGCTCTAGCAGTAGTACTGTTGTTTACTATCTATTAATTTATTCAATGTTCATTGAGTACTTTTGTATTTCCCAGTCACTATGCCAAGAACTTACCTTAGGGAAACTTAATCCTTGTTCTGCTTCCTTCATGAGCTACTTGTGAAGAACCAATGAGAAAACAGGCTTATTTAGTTACACAAGTACATATGGATATATGATTGATTGCCAAGGCATTGAAGAGTCAGATTTATGCCAGGTTATATTTTACTGTCCAAAACAGATTTGTAAGTGAAAATAATATCTCACTAATCTTTTGGAAATCATTACTATAGTACACCATTTGTTACATTTTATTGTTTTTTTTTTTTTTGTATTGCTTTACAATTTCAATCTTAGTTCAATCTGCTATTAAAAAATACCATAGACTGGGTGGTTTAAATAACAAACATTTATTTCTCACAGTTCTGGGTGTTGGGCAGTCCAAAATCAACGTGCCAGCAGATTCAGTTTTTGGTGAGAGCAGTCTTCCCGCCTTGTTTTCACAATATATTCTCAAATGGGAGGCAGAAAAAATAATAGCTCTCTTCCTCTTTTCATGAACACTAATCCTATCATGAGGGCTTCACCTTCATGACCTAATTACCTCCCAAATATTCTAGCTCCATATGCCATCACATTAGAGTTTCACTATATGAATTTGAGGGGTGGGGCACAAACATTTGATCTGTAGCAATGAGTGATACTTGTGATATCTGGTACCCCACTGAATGCCAGAATTTACTGAACCAGTATAGCTGTGGTTCAAGAGGTGGGTGTCCCCTTCCTCTTGTTTATATAAAAAATACATCTTGGTGACTTGACATTACTTCCTTGTAAAGTAAAATACATGATAATTTCCAGACCTCCTGCATGCTTCCCTCTGCTCTCCCTGAATGAAAAGGCTTGCAGAAACCATAGTCATTCCTTTGTGTATGTGTGCTCATTTGCTACAGTCATGTCCAACTCTTTGTGACTCTATGGATTGTAGCCCACCAGGATCCTCTGTACATGGGACTCTCCAGGCAAGAATACTGAAGTGGATTGCCATGCCTTTGATAGCTTATGTTGAATGGTGTTGGATTCGTAATCTTTGAAGAAGAAGATTTAACTTCAGGACCAGGGACCAGGCTTGATCACTCAAGAGCTTTTGTATAGCACAGTTTTATTAAAGTATAAAAAGGGGCAGAGAAAGCGTCTGACATAGACATCAGAAAGGGGATGGAGAGTGTCCTCTTTGCTAGTGTTACCAAGAGAGTTACATACTATTTAAATTAGTTATTACAATAAATCAAAAGTATGTCTCAAGGTTGTACAAATTTTACCAGACCCACTCCCACAATTTACATTTTAGGATAACAGGATTATAACTTAACAATAGAAAGATCCTACCAGACCCATTCACATAATATACATGGTAAAATATCAGGATTAGTCAGAAGGTTTTCAGCTAGGAGAAACTGTCCTCAAGCAGGATACATTGTTGTTATGTAATCCTAGTACAGAGTTTAAAAAGAGTTGTTTGTTGTGTAATCATCAGTTCCTGGCTTAAAGGGAAAAAAATGTTTTATGTGACTAAGACTAAGGAATGTAGAGGAAAAAAAAAAAAGATGCTTGCCCTTTCCTCTTCCTTGAGAATTCTAGACCCTTATCTCTTCCTCAAGAGTCCCAGAACCCTCTCTTCTCCTTAGGGACCTCGGACTTCTTATCAATCTACCCAGGAACTGACTCTTTCACCATCCTCCAGGGAATTTTCCCACCTAGAGGTTGAACCCACACCCCTTGCATTACCTCCTGCATTGCGGGTAGATTCTTTACTGCTATTACTTTCAGTGCAGTGTGTGCGTGCTCAGTCATGTCTGATTCTTTGCACTTCCATGGACTTCAGCAGTAGTTAAAATTGTCTTATTTTCATCTGAGGTAGTTCCAAAATAGGTAAGTACAACAGACAAATTATGTCCACCTAGATCAAATGCAGGAATTGTTGACAAGGGGGAAAGATTCAGACTTAATCTTTATAATTTAAGATGACACTGGGATCCCAAAGCACTGTATAACAGCTTTTCTTATACTTTTGGGAGTACTACACTTTAAGTTTATCATAATAAAACCATGTAATAAGGGGGAAAAAGCTCACAAATAGTGTTACCCAAATCATGAAAAAAGTTTCATACAAATATACATCTAAAATTTGGAAATAGAATGAATTCCTAGTAAAAGTACTCAGGGTACACTGAGTTATATGCATCAAATGTGTTGTTTTTCTAAAGCATTAACCTTTTCTGTCATATGATGAGGTTTGTGGTCTGGAGAGTTTCAATGCTAAAAACCAACAGGCCACTAATTGGTAAGCTACAGTATATTTATTCGGTTTTTGTTTTTAATTAAAAACAACAAAATATCATGAAATGTTCTTCAAAATTCCCCTTTTCATCTTCCTGTTTCTTTCTTCTCATCTGAAGTTAACTGATTTGAAGCATTATTTAAGAGCTTCTAATCTGAAACTGTGCTAATGTACTATTGTGAGAGCTGGGCCATAAAAAAAGCAGTTCAAATCAGTTCAGTTGCTCAGTTATGTCTGACTCTTTGTGACCCCATGGACTGCAGCACGCCAGGCTTCCCTGTCCATCACGAACTCCCGGAGCTTGCTCAAACTCATATCCATCCAGTCTGTGATGCCATCCAACCATCTCATCCTCTGTCGTTGCCTTCTCTTCCTGTCTTCAATCTTTCCTAGCATCAAGGTCTTATCCAATGAGTCAATGCTTTGCATCAGGTGGCCAAAGTATTGGAGTTTCAGATTCAGCATCAGTCCTCTCAATGAATATTTAGACCTGATTTCCTTTAGGATGGACTGGTTGAATCTCCTTGCAGTCCACGGGACTGTCAAGAGCATTCTCCAACAGCACAGTTCAAAAGCATCAATTCTTCAGTGCTCAGCTTTCTTTATAGTCCAATTCTCATATCCATACATGACTACTGGAAAAACCATAGCTTTGACAAGATGGGAGGCAGAACACCAAAGAATTGATGCCTTCCAACTGTGGTGCTAGAGAAACCTGAAAGTCCCTTGGACAGCAAGAAGATTGAAACAGTCTATCTTTAGGGAAATTAACCCTGAATATTCACTGGAGAGACTGATTCTGGAGCTGAAGCTCCAGTATTTTGGTCATCTGATCCGAACAGACGACTTATTTGACAAGTCCCTGATGGTGGGAAAGATCAAGAGCAGAAGGCGAAGAGGGTATCAGAGAATGAGATGGCTGGACATTATCATCAATGCAATGAACATGAACTTGGGCAAACTCTGGGAGATGGTGAGAGACAGGGAGGCTTACCATGATGCAGTCCATGGGGTCACAAAGGGTCAGACATGACTGGGTGACAGAACAACAACAACAACAATAATATGAGGCTGATAACTTAGCTCCAATTCTCCAAATGTTCCTTCTGTTTCTTAAGAAGTTTATCTTTTAGGAAGTGAAATTCGAAGAAAGTCTTTTTATGCTTCTGGTATTATGTTTTTTAGAAAAATAAAAATTCCCCAGTCATAATGACTATGTTAGAATAATTGTTTGCTTGTTTGATTTTTTAAACTTTTTTGAGGGGAGGGGGATGGAAGAAATGACACCTATCTCTTTAAGATTTTTATAAAATGCCTGAAATGTTACCAAGGAAAGCATAAACTCAGACATATGCACAAAATTTAGGATATTATTGAGGGAATTCATAGAATCATTAAAGTCTGTTGCTAAACCTAGAAATTTATAATTGGTTCTTTGAGTCATTTCCTCTACATATCACTATCAAGATTTCCAGATAGTTGATTCAAGAGGCATAAATAAGCAGACTTTTCAGAGAAGCTTTGGCACAGTAAACAAAACAAATTCTTCTTAATAGGGGCAAAAAAAAAAAACCCTCTCACACTGTACCAACTAAGACTTAATAGATAATGTTATTGTGTAGCTTCTCAGACTTTCATTGCCATTCTCAGGATAATAATTTCAACTTATTTAATCAAACAATTGAAATTTTAACACAGATTTTATTTGTCCTTGTGTAGCAGTTTTATTATCCAAACTTAATAAAATGTTAGCTTTTACAAATACTTTGTCTCCTTTTGTTTTCAGAACCATTTATTTACCTCTCTTCAAAATTAGTCTGAAGGTAATTATCTTATCAAGGCCCATAATTTTGGAAGTACTTACAAAAGATCACTTATATGTGGAATCTTAAGAAAGCACAGAAAAGGGGAGAACAAGATGGCAGAGGAGTAGGTGGACATGGAGTACATCTCTCTCCACAGATACACCAGCTGAGAACGTGCAGCAGTACCTGACCACCAGAAAATAATATACAGAACCACGCAAAACTCAGTCAGATGAAGGAAGTAGGGGAAAAAAAAGAGAAGAGTGAATAGGACTGGTCCTGAACCTGGGGGCTGGAAAAGCTGTAGCAAGGGTTAGATCCCCATATCGGGGCAATTACAGAGGAGGAGCATCTGAGGTTATTGGAGAGTGAAGCAGCTGATATGTGACAGCCTGAATGGAATGGGAATCACACAGACAAACCTTGCCCCAACCATACATATCCCACACAGGGATGCAAGTCCCCTAGAAACTACAGTTGTTGGAGCATAGTGATTGGAGAGCAGTCCTTGGGCAAGTTTTGCTGTTGACTATGAGGAGACAGTCTGAGGGGACCCGAGGGAAGAGACTGTGGTGGGAAATGACTGTGGAGGAAAACTGAGTTATGCACAAGGTGGGGAGCCATCACTGTAGCCTCTGTCTCCCCACACATCACACATCTGCACTGGCAGCTGAACAATAAAGACCCCAGAGGCTGCCCTTTAGGCACCTGGTGCAACATGCAACAGAGAAGAAACCCAGCCACGGTGACCACTTAAGCACGTGAATGGGCTGAGCACACAGAAGAGCCAGACAAAGAGGCCCTCTGATTGCCAGCTTCCAGAGGCTAGAAAAAGACTCTGATAGGCCATATCTCCTGCATCTGAAGTAGTTGGTGTCCCTGTACACTTGGCACCGCCAGAGTCCCCTTGATCCAAGAAGCCAAAAAGTTGTGTCACCTTCATGCTCAATTCTTACTGCGGCAGAGCTGCCAGAGGCTAGAAAAAACTCCTAATAGTACCATATTTCCTGTGACAATAACCGTGGCACCCCTGAATATCCAGCACTGACAGGGTCTCCATGATCCAAGCAACTGTGTCACCTCCACGCTCAATCTCCAATGGGACAGAGGTGCCAGAGGTGAGAAAAACCCAAAGAGCACCATATTTCCTGCTACCCTAGCCACTGGCTCCCCTGAGTACCACCAAGGACCCTGCAATCCAAGAATCTGTTCCATCTCTACACCCAGTCCTTACTGGGGCAGACCCAGGTCTTCCAGGGCATCCTTAGGAGCAAACCCCTGTGGAAGACTCACATGCAGAGGTGGAGATAAAGCCACAATTGAAATCCAGGGACATTGTGGTTAAGGAAGAGGACACAAAACCTTCCCACCAGCTTTACAAACTGCAGACTAAATCCACATGATCAACTAGGTAGACTCAGTGTCTATGCAACACATGAAGGGACAATGGGAATAACTGCCAAAGAGCAGAATAAAGAAAAAAGTGGGAAAAGAACTGAGAATAGTCTCAGAGACATTAGGAATGATATAGAATGCACCAACATTCAAATTATACAAGAGAAAAGCAGTCTGAGAAAATTTTTGAAGAGATTATATCCAAAATTTCCCCAACATGGGAAAGGAAATAGTCAATCAAGTCCAAGGATTACAGAGAGTCCCATACAGGATTAAACTCAAGGAGAAACATGCAGAGACACAGACTAACAAATATTAAATACAAAGAAAGAATATTTAAAACAGACAGAAAAAAGCTATAAGTAACATACAAGGTAAACCCCATATGATTAACAGCCAACCTTTCAGGAGAAACTGCAGGCCAGAAGGGAGTGGCAGGGTCTATTTAAAATATTGTAAGGGAAAAATCTGAAACCAAGATTATTCTACCTGGAAACAAAATCTTTACAGACAAGTAAAAGATGAGAGAAGTTAGTAGCACCAAACCAACTTTACAACAAATGTTAAAGGGAATCATTTAGACAAGAAAAAAAGAGAAGGAAAAGACCTACAGAAACAACCCCCAAACAATTAAGAAAATGACAATAAGAATATATATATATATATATATATATATATATATATATATATATATATATATATATATATATAAAACTAGTGTAAATGTAAATATGTTAAATGTTTGAACCAGAAGACACAGACTGCCTAATTGGATACAGAAAAAAAGACCAATATAAATTGTGCCTAAAAGAGACCCACTTCAGAACTAGAGACTCCTGGAGACTGAAAGTGAGAGGATGGAAAAAGATATCCCATGCAAATGGAAATCAAAACAAAGAGTATCAATCTTCATATCAGACAGAATAGACCTCAAAAATATATATATTTATATATATTCCAAGAGATAAGGAAAGACACTACATAATGATCAAGGGATCAATCCAGGATGAAGACATAACCTTCATAAATATTTATGCACCCAACATAGGAGCACCTCAATACATAAAACAAACACTAACAGGCATAAAAGAAGAAATTCACAGAAACAAAAATAATAGCAGGGATCTTTAACACTCCACTTTCATCAAGGGACACATCATAAAAACAGAAAATTAATAAGGAAACACAAGCTTTAAATGATAGTTAGAGCAGATGGATATAATTGATATCTACAGGACATTCCATCCAAATGCAGAAGAACACAATTTCCTCTCAAGTGCATATGGAACATTCTCCAGGATAGACCACATCTTGGGCGACAAATCAAATATCAGTAAATTTAAGAAAATTGAAATCTTACCAAGTATCTTTCCTGACCACAATACTATAAGGCATAATATGCTATAAGGCATAACATATCAATTATAGGAGAAAAAAAGAAAAAAAAAAACTACAAAGTACACAAAAACATGGAGATTAAACAATATGTTTCTTTTTTTTAGTTTTTCAGTGGGTTTTGTCATACACTGATATGAATCAGCCATAGATTTACACGTATTCCCCATCCCGATCCCCCGCTCTCAACGCCCTCTCCACCCGATTCCTCTGGGTCTTCCCAGTGCACAAGGCCCGAGCCCTTGTCTCATGCATCCAGCCTGGGCTGGTGATCTGTTTCACCATAGATAGTATACATGCTGTTCTTTTGAAACATCCCACCCTCACCTTCTCCCACAGAGTTCAAAAGTCTGTTCTGTATTTCTGTGTCTCTTTTTCTGTTTTGCATATAGGGTTATCGTTACCATCTTTCTAAATTCCATATATATGTGTTAGTATGCTGTAATGTTCTTTATCTTTCTGGCTTACTTCACTCTGTATAATGGGCTCCAGTTTCATCCATCTCACTAGGACTGATTCAAATGAATTCTTTTTAACGGCTGAGTAATATTCCATGGTGTATATGTACCACAGCTTCCTTATCCATTCATCTGCTGATGGGCATCTAGGTTGCTTCCATGTCCTGGTTATTATAAACAGTGCTGCGATAAACATTGGGGTGCACATGTCTCTTTCAGATCTGGTTTCCTCAGTGTGTATGCCCAGAAGTGGGATTGCTGGGTCATATGGCAGTTCTATTTCCAGTTTTCTAAGAAATCTCCACACTGTTTTCCATAGTGGCTGTACTAGTTTGCATTCCCACCAACAGTGTAAGAGGGTTCCCTTTTCTCCACACCCTCTCCAGCATTTATTGCTTGTAGACTTTTGGATAGCAGCCATCCTGACTGTCGTGTCATGGTACCTCATTGTGGTTTTGATTTGCATTTCTCTAATAATGAGTGATGTTGAGCATCTTTTCATGTGTTTGTTAGCCATCTGTATGTCTTCTTTGGAGAAATGTCTGTTTAGTTCTTTGGCCCATTTTTTGATTGGGTCATTTATTTTTCTGGAATTGAGCTTCAGGAGTTGCTTGTATATTTTTGAGATTAATCCTTTGTCTGTTTCTTCATTTGCTATTATTTTCTCCCAATCTGAGGGCTGTCTTTTCACCTTACTTATAGTTTCCTTTGTAGTGCAAAAGCTTTTAAGTTTCATTAGGTCCCATTTGTTTAGTTTTGCTTTTATTTCCAATATTCTGGGAGGTGGGTCATAGAGGATCTTGCTTTGATTTATGTCGGAGAGTGTTTTGCCTATGTTCTCCTCTAGGAGTTTTATAGTTTCTGGTCTTACATTTAGATCTTTAATCCATTTTGAGTTTATTTTTGTGTATGGTGTTAGAAAGTGTTCTAGTTTCATTCTTTTACAAGTGGTTGACCAGTTTTCCCAGCACCACTTTTTAAAGAGGTTGTCTTTTTTCCATTGTATATCCTTACCTCCTTTGTCAAAGATAAGATGTCCATAGGTTCGTGGATTTATCTCTGGGCTTTCTATTCTATTCCATTTATCTATATTTCTGTCTTTGTGCCAGTACCATACTGTCCTGATGACTGTGGCGTTGTAGTAGAGTCTGAAGTCAGGCAGGTTGATTCCTCCAGTTCCATTCTTCTTTCTCAAGATTACTTTGGCTATTCGAGGTTTTTTTGTATTTCCATACACATTATGAAATTATTTGTTCTAGTTCTGTGAAAAATACCGTTGGTAGCTTGATAGGGATTGCATTGAATCTATAGATTGCTTTGGATAGAATAGCCATTTTGACAATGTTGATTCTTCCAATCCATGAACACGGTATGTTTCTCCATCTGTTTGTGTCCTCTTTGATTTCTTTCATCAGTGTTTTATAGTTTTCTATGTATAGGTCTTTTGTTTCATTAGGTGGATATATTCCTAAGTATTTTATTCTTTTTGTTGCAATGGTGAACGGTATTGTTTCCTTAATTTCTCTTTCTGTTTTTTCATTGTTAGTATATAGGAATGCAAGGGATTTCTGTGTGTTAATTTTATATCCTGCAACTTTACTATATTCATTGATTAGCTCTAGTAATTTTCTGGAAGAGTCTTTAGGGTTTTCTATGTAGAGGATCATGTCATCTGGAAACAGGGGGAGTTTCACTTCTTCTTTTCCTATCTTGATTCCTTTTACTTCTTTTTCTGCTCTGACTGCTGTGGCCAAACTTCCAACACTATGTTGAATAGTAGTGGTGAGAGTGGGCACCCTTGTCTTGTTCCTGATTTCAGGGGAAATGCTTTCAATTTTTCACCATTGAGGGTGATGCTTTCTGTGGGTTTGTCATATATAGCTTTTATTATGTTGAGGTATGTTCCTTCTATTCCTGCTTTCTGGAGAGTTTTAATCATAAATGAGTGTTGAATTTTGTCAAAGGCTTTCTCTGCATCTATTGAGATAATCATATGGTTTTTATCTTTCAATTTGTTAATGTGGTGTATTACATTGATTGATTTGCGGATATTGAAGAATCCTTGCATTCCTGGGATAAAGCCCACTTGGTCATGGTGTATGATTTATTTAATATGTTGTTTGATTCTGTTTGCTAGAATTTTGTTAAAGATTTTTGCATCTATGTTCATCAGTGATATTGGCCTGTCGTTTTCTTTTTTTGTGGCATCTTTGTCTGGTTTTGGAATTAGGGTGATGGTGGCCTCCTAGAATGAGTTTGAAAGGTTACCTTCATCTGCAATTTTCTGGAAGAGTTTGAGTAAGATAGGAGTTAGCTCTTCTCTAAGTTTTTGGTAGAATTCAGCTGTGAAGCCATCTGGTCCTTGGCTTTTGTTTGCTGGAAGATTTTTGATTACTTCCTGGTTCAGTTTTGGAAAGTTATTGTTTTCTAAGAATTTGTCCATTTCATCCAAGTTGTCTATTTTATTGGCATAGAGCTGCTGGTAGTAGTCTCTTATGATCCTTTGTATTTCAGTGTTGTCTGTTGTGATCTCTCCGTTTTCATTTCTAATTTTGTTAATTTGGTTCTTCTCTCTTTGTTTCTTAATGAGTCTTGCTAATGGTTTGTCAATTTTGTTTATTTTTTCAAAAAACCAGCTTTTAGCTTTGTTGATTTTTGCTATGGTCTCTTTAGTTTCTACTGCATTTATTTCTGCCCTGATTTTTAAGATTTCTTTCCTTCTGCTAACCCTGGGGTTCTTCATTTCTTCCTTCTCTAATTTCTTTAGGTGTAGAGTTAGTTTATTTATTTGACTTTTTTCTTGTTTCTTGATGTAAGCCTGTAATGCTATGAACCTTCCCCTTAGCACTGCTTTTACAGTGTCCCATAGGTTTTGGGTTGTTGTGTTTTCATTTTCATTCATTTCTATACATATTTTGATTTCATTTTTGATTTCTTCTATGATTTGTTGGTTATTCAGAAGCGTGTTATTTAGCCTCCATATGTTGGAATTTTTAACAATTTTTTTTCCCTGTAATTGAGATCTAATCTTACTGCACTGTGGTCAGAAAAGATGACTGGAATGATTTCAATTTTTTTGAATTTTCCAAGACCAGATTTATGGTGCAGGATGTGATCTATTCTGGAGAATGTTCCGTGTGCACTTGAGAAAAAGGTGAAGTTGATTGTTTTGGGGTGAAATGTCCTATAGATATCAATTAGGTCTAGGTGGTCCATTGTGTCATTTAAGGTTTGTGTTTCCTTGTTAATATTCTGTTTAGTTGATCTATCCATAGTTGTGAGTGGGGTATTAAAGTCTCCCACTATTATTGTGTTACTATCAATTTCCTCTTTCATACTCATTAGTGTTTGCCATACATATTGCGGTGCTCCTTTGTTGGGTGCATATATATTTATAATTGTTATATCTTCTTCTTGAATTGATCCTCTGATCATTACGTAGCGTCCTTCTTTGTCTCTTTTCACATCCTTTATTTGAAAGTCTATTTTATCTGATATGAGTATTGCGACTCCTGCTTTCTTTTGGTCTCCGTTTGCATGAAATATTTTTTTCCAGCCCTTCACTTTTAGTCTGTATGTGTCTCTTGTTTTGAGGTGGGTCTCTTGTAGACAGCATATATAGGGGTCTTGTTTTTGTATCCATTCAGCCAATCTCTGTCTTTTGGTTGGGGCATTCAACCCATTTACATTTAAGGTAATTATTGATAGGTGTGGTCCCGTTGCCATTTACTTTGTTGTTTTGGGTTCACGTTTATACAACCTTTCTGCATTTCCTGGCTAGAGAAGATCCTTTAGCATTTGTTGAAGAGCTGGTTTGGTGGTGCTGAATTCCCTCAGCTTTTGCTTATCTGTAAAGCTTTTGAATTCTCCTTCATATCTGAATGAGATCCTTGCAGGGTACAGTAATATGGGTTGTAGGTTATTCTCTTTCATTACTTTCAGTACGTCCTGCAATTCCCTTCTGGCCTGGAGGGTTTCTATTGATAGATCAGCTGTTATCCTTACGGGAATCCCTTTGTGTGTTATTTGTTGTTTCTCCCTTGCTGCTTTTAATATTTGTTCTTTGTGTTTGATCTTTGTTAATTTGATTAATATGTGTCTTGGGGTGTTTGGCCTTGGGTTTATCCTGTTTGGGACTCTCTGGGTTTCTTGGACTTGGGTGGCTATTTCCATCCCAATTTTAGAGGAGTTTTCAGCTATTATCTCATCAAGTATTTTCTAATGGCCTTTCTTTTTGTCTTCTTCTTCTGGAACTCCTATGATTCGAATGTTGGGGCGTTTCACCTTGTCCCAGAGGTCCCTGAGGTTGTCCTCATTTCTTTTGATCCTTTTCTCTTTTTTCCTCTCTGCTTCATTAATTTCCACCATTTAATCTTCTACCTCACTTATCCTATCTTCTGCTTCCATTATTCTACTCTTGCTTCCCTCCAAGGTGTTTTTGATCTCATTCATTGCATTATTCATTTTTAATTCACTCTTTTTTATTTCTTCTAGGTACTTGTTAAACATTTCTTGCATCATTTCAATCTTTGTCTCCAGGCTACTTATCTGTAACTCCATTATGTTTTCAAGATTTTGGATCATTTTTATTATCATTATTCTAAATTCTTTTTCAGGTAGATTCCCTATCTCCTCCTCTTTTCTTTGACTTGGTGGGCATTTTTCATATTCCTTTACCTGTTGGGTGTTTCTTTGCTTTTTCATCTTGTTTAGATTGCTGTGTCTGGAGGGGGCTTTCTGTATTCTGGAGGTCTGTGGTTCCTTTTTATTGTGGAGGATTTACCCAGTGAGTGGGGTTAGACGATTGGCTTGTCAAGGTTTCCTGGTTAGGGAAGCTTGCGTCAGTGTTCTGGTGCGTGGAACTTGATTTCTTCTCTTTGGAGAGCAATGGCGTGCCCAGTAATGAGTTTTGAGATGGGTCTATGTGTTAGGTGTGACCTTGGGCAGCCTGTATGTTGACGTTCAGGGCTATGTTCCTGCGTTGCTGGAGAATTTGCATGGTATGTCTTGCTCTAAAACTTATTGGCTCTTGGGTGGTGGTTGGTTTCAGTGTGGGTATGGAGGCTATTGGACAGTCACTTATTACTTAAAGGTCCATGTAGTCAGGAGTTTTCTGGTGTTCTCAGGTTTTGGGCTTAAGTCTCCTGCCTCTGGATTTCAGTTTTATTCTTACTGTAGTCTCAGGACTTCTCCAACTATACAGCACTGATAAAAAATCTTCTAGGTTAATGGCAAAAAGATTCTCCCCCATTAGGGACACCCAGAGAGGTTCACAGAGTTACATGAAGAAGAGGAGAGGGAGGAGGGAGATAGAGATGAGCAGGAGGAGAAAAAGGGGGACTCAAGAGGAGAGAGACAGATCTACGCAGTTGTCTGTTCCCAGAGTGTTCTCCGTAGCCCAGACACCTACAAAGATTCACAGAATTGGATTGGGAAGAGAAGGGGAAATGAAATAGAGGTGTTCTGAGGTAGGAAACAGAGAGTCAAGATTGGGAGAGAATAATCAACACACTCCTGAATAAAAATGGGAACTGAATTTCGGTTTAAAAATAGGGCTTCTCTTTTTTTTTTGTAAGGTTATAGTGTATTGAAAATGAAAATTAAGGAGTAGTAGAGGAGTACTAGAGGACTTTAAAAGAAATAAGAGAAAAAGAAAAATAGAAAATAGAAGAGAAAAAGGAAAGAAAAAAAAGAAGGAAAACATTTTTTTCTTACTTAAAAAAAAAAAAAAGTAAAATTATATCTAGGAATTTCTCTGGAGCTGTTGCGGTCAATGTGGATTCGGCTCAGTTTCAGAGAGCTCCTCATTCCAGCTTACACTTCTCGATATCTACAGGCCCCTTCCAGTGTAGTTGGTGTTTTCTACAGGGATTTTAATCTGTTGCACCGGTCCCTTCTGAAGCGGTTCCCTTTGTTTATTTGGCTTCTGTTTGCCGGTCTCTTCAGAGCCTCATTTCCGCCCTGACACAGGCGGGTGGAGGTGGACTCTTATTCAGGTAGCTAGTTCTGTGGCTCTGCAGGGAGGGGCTGTCGTTGCAGGGAGGGGCTGGCGCTGCTTTCTCCCTCTGAGCTGCTCAGGGTCCCGGCCGCTCCATGTGGAGCACGCCCCGCGCTGCGTGCGGTTCCAGCCTTCAGGTGTTCCACAAAAGCGCGGAGCAAAGAGCTGCGCCTGCTCTCTGTGCCTTCCCCGTCAGAGCGGTCCAGGCATCCAGGGGCTTGATGGGCGCACTATCCCCAGGTGTGGCGCGCCCACTCCCTTCTGCGGACCCAGTCTCAATCTCCGCTGGCGCCAGTCGGGTGCATGCACCTTCTGCCCTCCGCGTCCCCAGCCCCAGTCCCCACCCGCGCCGGTCGGGTGCCTGCGCCCTGTGTCTCACCGCGACCTTCCCCTCCCCCCTGCCTCCTGCCTCCGGCGGGGCTGGGCTGATCCGCAGCCTGCAAGCTCTTCTCTGGACTTTCTCGGTCCCTTTGTTCTGCGAACGGCCGGCAGTGTGTTTGGGCCGGTTAATATTCTCTCTCTCTTTTGCTCTCCCACAGTTCAAGTTGGCAACTCACAGAAGCTCCCTCCGATTGTCCTCAGGGCACTCAGGCCCGGACCCTACCCCAAGCAATGCTGCCTAAGACTCCCGTCCCGGGACGGATCTCCATCCTTAGCTCTTTTGTCTCACTTTTTATCTTTTATATTTTGTCCTACCTCCTTTCGAAGACAATGGGCTGCTTTTCTGGGCACCTGATGACCTCAGCTAGCGATCAGAAGTTGTTTTGTGAAGTTTGCTCTGCGTTCAGTTATTCTTTTGATGAATTTGTAGGAGAGAAAGTGGTCTCCCCGTCCTACTCCTCCGCCATCTTGGCTCCTCCCTCCTCAACAATATGTTTCTAAAGAATGAATAAGTTACTGAATAAATAAAAAGGAAAATTAAAAAAAAAATTACTAGAAACAAATGACAATGAAAGCATGATGACTCAAAACCTATGGAATGAGGCAAAAGCAGTTATAAGAGGGATTTATAGCAATAAAATCCTACCTCAAGAAACAACAAAGGCTTTGAATAGAAAACCTAGCTTCACACCTAAAACAACTAGAAAAAGAACAACTCCCCCCACACAAGAAAACAAACAAACAAACAAACAAAGTTAGTAGAAGGAAAGAAATAATAAAGATCAGAGCAGAAATAAATGAAAAAGAAGTGAATGAAACAGTAGTAAAGATTAATAAAACTAAAAGCTGGTTTTTAGAGAAGACAAACAAATGTCACAAGGCGTTTGCCAGACTTATAAAGAAAAAAGAGAAAAGAATCAAATCAACAAAATTAGAAATGAAAAAGGACAGACTGCAACAGACAATGCAGAAATGCAAAGGATCATAAGAGACTATTATGAGGAACTATATTCCAATAAAATGGACAACCAGGAAGAAATGAACAGATACTTGGAAAACTTCAATGTCCCAAGACTGAACTAGGAAGAAATAGAAACTATGAACAAGTCAACTACAGGCACTGGAATTGAAACTGTGATAAAAGGGGGAAAAAAAAAAAAATATATATATATATATATATATATATATATACACACATATATATATAAGAAGGCAATGGCACCCCACTCCATTACTCTTGCCTGGAAAATCCCATAGACTGAGGAGCCTGGTAGGCTGCCGTCCATGGGGTCGCAAAGAGTCGGACACGACTGAGCGACTTCACTCTCACTTTTCACTTTCCTGCATTGGAGAAGGAAATGGCAACCCACTCCTGTGTTCTCGCCTGGAGAATCCCAGGGATGGGGGAGCCTGGTAGGCTGCCGTCTAAGGGGTCACACAGAGTCAGACATGACGGAAGTGACTTAGCAGCAGGAGTCCAGGGCCAAATGGCTTCACAGGTGAATTCTATCAAATATTTATAGAAAAGATAATGCCTATACTTCTCGAACTCCTTCAAAAAATTCCTGAGGAAGGGATACTTCCAAACTCATTCTATGAAACCACCATCACCCTGATACCAAAAGCAGACAAAGACAACAGGAAAAAAGAAAATTGTAGGCCAATATCACCAATCAAACTAATGACAAATGAAAGAACTACAGCAGATTAATTTCCAAAATATTCAAGAAGCTCATACAAGTCAATACCAGAAAAACAAATAGCCCACATAAAAATGGGCAAAAGACATAAACAGACAGTTCTCCAAAGAAGAGAAAATTAGAAAATATCTCTTCAAGAAAATCCCTCAAGGAATTTTTCAAGAAAATTAGAGATACCAAGGACACAATTCATGAAACATGGGTACAATAAAGAAAATAAATTATATGGGCCTAAGAGAAGCAGAAGATATTAAGAAGAGGTGGCAAGAATACACAGACTAACTATATGAAAAAAGATCTTCATGACACAGATAGCCACGATGGTGTGATCACACAACTAGAATCAAACATTCTGGAATGTGATGTCAAATGGGCCTTAGGAAGCACCACTATGAACAAAGCTAGTGTAGGTGATGGAATTCCAGTTGAGCTATTTCAAATTCTAAAAAAAATGATGCTGTGAAAGTCATGCACTCAATATGCCAGAAAATTTGGAAAACTCAGCAGTGGCCATAGGACTGGAAAAGGTCAGTTTTCATTCCAATCCCAAAGAAAGGCAATGCCAAAGAATGTTCAGGTTACCACATAATTGAACTCATCTCACATGCTAGCAAAGTAATGCTCAAAATTCTCCAAGCCAGACTTCAACAGTTCATGAACTGTGAACTCCCAGATGTTCAAGCGGATTTAGAAAAGGCAGAGGAATCAGAGATTAAACAGGCAACATCCATTGGATCATTGAAAAAGCAAGAGAGTTCCAGAAAAACATCCACTTCTGCTTTATTGACTACACCAAAACCTTTGAATGTGTGGATCACAACAAACTGTGGAAAATTCTTCAAGAGATGGGAATACCACACCACCTTAAAGCAACAGTTAGAAATGAACATGGGACAATAGACTGGTTCCAAATTGGGGAAGGAGTATGTCAAGGTTGTATATTGTCACCCTGCTTATTTAACTTTTATGCATAATACATCATGTGATATGCTGGGCTAGATGAAGCACAAGCTGGAATCAAGATTTCCAGAAAAAATATCAATAACCTCAGCTATGCAGATGACACCACCATTATGGCAGAAATCAAAGAACTAAAGAGCTTCTTGATGAAAGTGAAAAAGGAGAGTGAAGTTGGCTTAAAATGCAACATTCCAAAAACTGAGATCATGACACCCGGTCCCATCACTTCATGGCAAATAGATGGGGAAACAATGGAAATAGTGAGAGACTTCATTTTGGGGAGCTCCAAAATCACTGCAGGTGGTGACTGCAGCATGATATTAAAAGATGCTTACCCCTTGGAAGTAAAGCTATGACTAATCTAGACAGTATATTAAAAAGCAGAGATATTGCTTTGCCAAAAATGGTCCATCTGATCAAAGCTATGGTTTTTCCAGGAGTCATGTACGGATGTGAGACTTGGACTATAAAGAAAGATGAGTACCGACAAATAGATGTTTTTGAACTATGGTGTTGGAGAAGACTTTTGAGAGTTCAAAGCACTGCAAAGACATCAGAAAAGTCAATCTTAAAGGAAATCGGTCCTGAATATTTATTGGTTGGACTGATGCTGAAGCTGAATCTCCAATAATTTGGCCACCTGATGTGAATAACTGACTCATTGGAAATGACCCTGATAATGGGAAAGATTGAAGGCAGGAGGAGAAGGGGATGACAGAGGATGAGATGGTTAGATGGCATCACCAAATCAATGGAAAAAGAGTTTGAGTAAACTCCAGGAGTCCATGATGGACAGGGACACCTGGTGTGCTGCAGTCCATCGGGTTGCAAAGAGTCGGACATGACTGACAGACTGAACTGACTGACTCTCCAAAGAAGACACACAGAAGGCTAATAAACACATGGAAGTATTCTCAACATCATTCAATACTAGAAAAATGCTAATCAAAACTACAATGAGATATTACCTCACACCTTACAATGGCCATCATCCAAATGTTTACAGACAGTAAATGCTAGAGTGGTGGGCAGAAAACAGAGCCCTCTTACAATGTTGGTGGAAACGTAAATTGATACAGCCACTACGGAAGACAGTATGGAGAATCTTTTAAAACTTGGAATAATATAGCCATGTTTTATTCTAAAACAACACATGTTTTAGAACATGTGTGCTGTTCTAATTCAATTCAGTCGTGTCTGACTCTTTTTGACACTTTGGATGGCAGCCTACAAGCTCCTCTGTCCATGGGTTTCTCCAGCATGAATATTGGAGTGGGTCACCATACCCTCCTCCAGCATATCTTCCTGGCCCAGGGATAGAATCTGTGTCTCTTACATCTCCTGCATTTGCAGGCAGATTCTTTACCACTAGCTCCTCTTAGGAGGCCCCAAACCACCATATGACCTAGCAATCCTACTACTAGGCATATACTCTGAAGAAATAAAAATTGAAAAAAGTACTTGTACCCCAATGTTCATTGCAACCCTATTTACAACAGCTAGAACATGGAAGCAACCCAGATATCCATCAGCAGACGAATGGATAAAGAAGCTGTGGTCCATATATACAATGGAATATTAATCAGCCATAAAAAGTAACACATCTGAGTCAGTTCTAATAATGTGGGTAAACTTAGAGTCTATTATACAGAGTGAAGTTAGTCAAAAAGGAAAAAAACAAATATATATATATATATATATATATATATATATATATATATATATATATGGAATCTAGAAAAATGGTACTGATAAAATTATTTGCAGGGTAACAGCGGAGACACAGACATAGAGAACAGACTTATGGACATCGGGGTGGGGAGGAAGGAGTGGGTGGAATATATGAAGAGAGTAACATGGAAACGTACATTACCTTTTGTAAAATACATGTGCTTAGTTGCTCAGTCGCAACTGATTCTTTGGTACCCCACATACTGTAGCCCACCAGATTCCTCTGTACATGGGGATTCTCCAAGCAAGAACAGTGGAGTGTGTTGTCACGCCCTCCTCCAGGGGATCTTCCCAACCCAGGGGTTGAACCCAGGTCTCCTGCATTGCAGGAAGATACTTTACCTTCTGTGCCACCAGGGAAATACATAAATATATTGGGAATACATGTAAATCCATGGCTGATTCATATCAATGTATGACAAAACCCACTGGAAAAAAATAATAATAATAATAAAAAAAAATTAAAAAAAAAATAAAATAAAATATATAACCAATGGAAACTTGCCTTATGACTCAGGGAACTCAAACTGGGGCTCTGTAACTACCTAGAGGGGTGGGATGGGGAAGCAGGTGGGAGGGATATTCAAGAGGGAGAGGGTATAGGTATACCTATAACTGTTTCAGGCTGATATGTGGCATAAACCAACAAAATGCTGTAAAGGCATTATCCTTCAGTTAAAAATAAATAAATTTAAAAAAAAGCAAACCAGTGAAACAAACAAGGAATATGCAGGCTCACAATATAGAGAACAAACTAGTGATTACCAGTGGGAAGAGGAATCAGGGGAGGGGCAATATAAGAGTCGGGGATAAAACTATTATGGGATTATATGAAATCATGTGTGTTAAACTTTTGAAAATTGTGAAGCACACAGAAATTTTAAGTTATTCAAATATTTAAAAAATAATCCCCAAAGCCCCATCTAGAAATCACTGATCGATACAAAGAAGCATTTCACTATGATACCAAATAACACACCTGTGAAGCTAAGGAAGTGGTTAGAATTAAGTAGGTATTTGTTCCTATCTCTGTAGAAACTTCAGAATAAATATTAATTGTTCCATTAAAAAAATAATAATTTCTAGAAATTTCTTATCTAGGTCATTTCCAAGAATAGAGAATTTGTTTTCTGTTTAGGTTATAGATCAAAATGCAACTCATCAAACATTGGTACTCAAGCAGCGATGGGATGTAATAGATGCAGTAGTTCCTGTTGAAAGAGTTTCCAAGTTCGCATGCTGGGCTCCTTAGAAGGCCTATACAGTGGAAACAAAGTGTAGAAATGAAGAGTAATGTAATTAACTGAGTGTTCTCCAAAACTGCAAGAAAGTTATGATATTTTATTGACCACATTCATGGCATCTAGATAGATTTTTCTGGTCTGTTTGTTTTTGTCTTAATACATCAGTCCATCTTATCACACATACTGACCTGTGTTTGATTAAAATAACAGTTTAAATAACTCCTCCTTAGACATAACCATGTAATATAATTAAGCATGATAGATATTGCTTTTCATCAGGTTGAGCTAACTACCAGAGATGACCTAAGAAGAATACTTACGACCCTTTAGCTTCCTGTCACCTTCAGATTTATTTGTCTTGAAGTCTTTGAGAAGAATGTTAAATAGTATGGAATTGAGAACAGAACTCTATGACTCAACTTTTAAATCCCCTTTAAGTCACAATTTAAATGCTACCTGTCATCTCCCAAATAGTATATATATGACCCAGATTCATATGCCTAGTTACTAAGAAAGTCTGACAACTTTATCTACGTGCTATCTCATCTGTCCTTTTGAAGAATCAAACTATGTTCATGTCTAGGATAATAACTATCATTCCAACACCCTGTGATCTAAGTTGTTATTTTTCTCTCTCTTTTCTAAAATTTATCCCTTTACCTCTAAGAGAATCATGCATTACTCTCATCATACATATTTACTTAATTGCAAAAATCATTTCCATATCACAATTCTTAAGCCCTTTGTATGACTTTTAATGCCATAAAACATTTAAACCCATTTATTTTACCTTCTTTTAACTGCAACTACTCTCTTGGTTAGTTGACTGAGCCAGACCTGCCTTTGAGTGTTTGAGTATCTATTGCTGAGGTATGGGTCAGCAGTGGCCTGCTGCAGGGGGAGGGGTTCTGGGTGTAGCAGACCTGAGTCACACAGCATAAGTCCTCTTGGTGGAGATTGCCATTAACCCCATCATAGAACCACTGAGCAGAGGACCCAAAAACTGCTTAAAAAATATGCCAAATAAATTATTGCACTGTTAAGAAAGTTCTATGATGCACAACAGATTTCTCAGCCTGGAGATCTGACAAAGGGACTGAGAATGCCCAGGGAATTTGACTTTGAAGGCCGGTGGGATTTGATTACAGAACTTACACAGGACTGGAGAAACAGACCTCTTGGAGGGCACAAACAAAACCCTGTGCTCACCAGGACCCAAGAGAAAGGAGCGGTGACCCCACAACAGACTGACTTGCCTGTGAGTGTCCAAGAATCTCCTGTGGAGGCATGGGTTGGCACTGGCCTGCTGCAGGGCCGGTAGCACTGAGTGTGGCAGTGTTTGCAAGTGACATTTTGAAGAAGGTTGCCATTATCATTACCTCCACCATTATTTGGTCTCATGTAAAACAACAAGGAGGGAAGTGAGCCCCATTCATCAACAGAAAATTGGATTAAAGATTTAATGAGCATGGCCCAGCCCATCAAAACAAGAGGCAGTTTCCCACACAGACAGTCTCTCCCATAAGGAAGCTTCCAAAAGCCTCCTATCCTTATCTGTCAGAGGAAAGACAGGATGAAAATTACAAACACAGAAAACTAATCAAACTGATCACACGTACAACAGCCATGTCTGACTCAATGAAAGTATGAACCATGCTGTGTAGAGCCACCCAAGATGGACAGGTCATGGTGGAGAGTTCTGGCAAAACGTGGTCCACTGCAGAAGGGGATGGCAAACCACTTCAGTATTCTTGCCCTGAGAACTCCAAGAACAGTGTGAAAAGACAAATAGATATGATACAGAAAGATGAATTCCCCTGGTTGATAGATGCCCAGTATCCTACTGGAAAACAGTGGAGAAAACACTCCAGAGAGAATGAAGAGACTGAGTCAAAGAGAAAATAATGCCCAGTTGTGGATGTGACTGGAGATGGAAGTAAAGTCCGATGCTATAAAGAAAAATATTGCATAGGAACCTGGAATGTAAGGCCCATGAATCAAGGCAAATTGGAAGTGTTCAAACAGGAGAAGGCAAGAGTGAACATTGACATTTTAGGAATCAGTAAACTAAAATGGACTGGACTGGACGAATTTAATTCAGATGACCATTATATCTACTACTGTGGGCAAGAATCCCTTAGAGGAAATGGAGTAGCCCTCATAGTCAACAAAAGAGTGTGAAATGCAGTTCTCGGGTGTAATCTCAAAAATAACAGAATGATCTCTGTTCATTTCCAGGGCAAACCAATGAATATCACAGTAATCCAAGTCTATGTCCTTATAAGTAATGCTGAAGAAGCTGAAGAGTTCTATGAAAACCTACAAGACCTTTTAGAATTAACTCCCAAAAAACATGTCCTTTCCATTACAGGGGATTAGAATGAAAAAGTAGGAAGTCAAGAGATACCTGGAATAACAAACACATTTGGTCTTGGAGTACAAAATGAAGCAGGGCAAAGACTAACATAATTTTGCCAAGAGAATGCACTAGCCATAGCAAACACGGTATTCCAACAACACAAGAGAAGATTCTACACATGGACATCACAAAATAGTCAATATCAAAAACAGATTGATTATATTCTTTGTAGCCTAATATGGAAAAGTTCTATGCATTCAGCAAAAAGAAGACCAGGAGCTGACTGTGGCTCAGATCATGAACTCCTTATTGCAAAATTCAGACTTAAATTGAAGAAAGTAGGGAAAAGCACTAGACTATTCAGGTATGGCCTAAATCAAATCTCTTAACATTATACAGTGCAAGTGCCAAATAGATTCAAGGGATTAGATCTGATAGACAAGAGTGCCTGAAGAAGTATGGACAGAGGTTCATGACACTGTAGAGGAGGAAGTGATGAAGACCATCCTCAAGAAAAATAAATACAATAAGGCAAAATTCTTCTCTGAGGAAACCTTACTAATAGCTGAGAAAAGAAGAGAAGCTAAAGGCAAAGGAGAAAAGGAAAGATACACCCATTTGAATGCAGAGTTCCAAAGAATATCAAGGAGAGATACAAAAGCTTTTTTCAGTGATTAATGCAAAGAAATAGAGGAAAAAAATAGAATGGGAAACACTAGAAATTGCTTCAAAAAAAAAATAGAGATACAAAAGGAACATTTCATGCAAAGATGGGCACAATAAAGGACAGACATGGTATGGACCTATCAGAAGCAGAAAATATCAGTAAGATGTGGTAAGAATACACAGAAGAACTATACAAAAATATCTTCATGACCCAGATAATCACAATGGTGTGATCACTCACCTAGAACCAAACATCCTGGAATGCAAAGTCAAGTGGGCCTTAGGAAACATCACTATGAACAAAGCTAGTGGAGGTGATGGGATACCAGTTGAGCTATTTCAAATCCTAAAAGATGATCCTGTGAAAGTGCTGCACTCAATATGCCAGCACATTTGGAAAACTCAGCAGTGGACACAGGACTGAAAATGGTCAGTTTTCATTCCAATCCCAAAGAAAGGCAATGCCAAAGAATGTTCAAGCTACCACACAATTGCATTTATCTCACATGCTAGCAAAGTAATGCTCAAAATTCTCCAAGCCAGGTTTCAACAGTGCATGAACCATGAAGTGCCAGATGTTCAAGCTGGATTTAGAAAAGGCAGAGGAACCAGAGATCAAACTGCCAACATCCACTGGATCATTGAAAAAGCAAGAGTGTTCCAGAATAACATAAACTTCTGCTTTATTTACTACGCCAAAGCCTGTGACTGTGTCGATCACATCAAACTGTGGAACATTCTTCAAAAGATGGGAATACCGGACCACCTGACCTGCCTCCTGAGAAATCTGTATGCAGGTCAAGAAGCAACAATTAAAACCAGACACGGTACAACAAACTGGTTCCAAATTAGGAAAGGAGTATGTCAAAGCTGTCGGAGAAGGAGCACCCAACTCCAGGACTCTTTCCTGGAAAATCCCATGGACGGAGGAGCCTGGTAGGCTGCAGTTCACGGGGTCGCTAAGAGTTGGACACGACTGAGTGACTTCACTTTCACTTGCATGCATTGGAGAAGAAAATGGCAACCCATTCCAGTGTTCTTGCCTGGAGAATCCCAAGGACGGTGAGCCTGGTGGGCTGCTGTCTATGGGGTCGCACAGAGTCAGACACGATTGAGGCAACTTAGCAGTATCAGCAGTATGTCAAGGCTGTATATTGTCACCCTGCTTATTTAACTTATATGAAGGGTACATCATGAGAAATACCAGGCTGGATGAGGCACAAGCTGGAATCAAGTTTCCTGGAAGAAATAACAATAACCTCAGATATGCAAATGACACCACCCTTATAGCAGAAAACAAAGAAGGACTAAAGAGCCTCTTGATGAAAGTGAAAGAGGAGAGTGAAAAAGTTGGCTTAAAACTCAACATTCCAAAAACTGAGGTCATGGCATTCGATCCCATCACCCCATGGCAAATAGATGGGGAAACAGTGAGATACTTTATTTTGGGGGGCTCCAAAATCACTCAAGATGGTGACTACAGTCATGAAGTTAAAAGACACTTGCTCTTTGGAAGAAAAGCTATAACCAACCTAAACAACATGTTATAAAGCAGATACATTACTTTGCTGACAAAGTTCTATCTAGTTAAAGCTATGGTTTTTCCAGTAGTCATGCATGGATGTGACAGTTGGACTATAAGGAAAGCTGAGCACTGAAAAATTGATGCTTTTAAACTGTGTTGTTGGAGATGACTCTTGAGAGTCCCTTGGACTGCAAAGAGATCCAACTAGTCAATCTTAAAGCAATCAGTCCTGAATATTCATGGGAAGGTCTAATACTGAATCTGAAGCTTCAGTAATTTGGCTACCTGATGCAAATAACTGACTCATTGGAAAAGACCCTGATGCTGCGAATGATTGAAGGCAGGAGGAGAAGGGGATGACAAAGGATAAGATGGTTGGATGGCGTCACTGACCCAATGGACATGAGTTTGAGCAAGCTCTGGGTGTTGGTGATGGACAGGGAAGCCTGGTGTGCTGCAGTCCATGGGGTCTCAAAGAATTGGACAGGATTGAGTGATGGAACTGAACTGAACTGAACCCTCTCAGTTCATTAGTATTATTATTTACTGCTATTGTATCATTAAAATATAATATGAAACTTACCCTCTTAATTATTCAAGACTGCAGGAAACTACTGTTAACAGTTTTCACATTGTTTTGTAGCAGATCTCTAGAATATGTTCCTCTTGCATGAATGAAATGATATATACTTATTGAACATTAAGCCCTATTTTCCCTTCCCCCAAGCCACTAGGAACAATTACTTTCTGCTTCTGTTTCACAAATTTAGGTGCTTCTTTTATCTGGTATCATGTTGTATTTGTTCTTCTGTGTTTGGCTTATATAACATAGCATAAGGTCTTCAAGTTTCATCCACGTTGTGGACTATGGCAGAAATTCCTTCCTTTTTAAGGCTGAAAAGTATTCCAATTTCTGTCAGCTTATTTCTCTATGGTTATCTAGGTTCCTTCAAACTTTTGAATATTATGAATAATGCTTCAATAAATATGGGAATGCAAATATTTCTTCAAGATTCTAATTTCTTTCAGCTAAATAACCAGAAGTTGGATTGTTGCGCCTTATAGCATTTTTGTTTCTAAATTATTTTTAAAGTATTCATACTTTCTTCCTAAATGACTGCACTGTTTTGCATTACAAAAAAAATGCAAAACAAAAATAAAAACGAAAACAAGAGTTCCAAAATTGTCCACATACTCGCCGGTATCTGTTTCCTTTCTCTTTCTTTTCTTTCTTTCTTTCTCTTAAACAAGATCATCTTAACATGAGTTAGGTGACAGTTCATTGTGGTTTTGTTCTGGATTTTGGTGATGTTGACCATTTTTTATGTACCTGTTGGCCATTTGTATGTCTTTGGATAGATGACTATTCAATTCCTTTGCTAATTTTGAAAGTAGACTATCTATCTTCTATGTATTTATTTATGTACTTATTGCCATTTAAATGTAGAAGCTTCTTACATGTTTCAGATACTATCCTCTCATAAGATATATTATTTCCAAATATGTTTTTCCTTTATGTCTGTTGTCAGTTTACTCAGCTGATTGATTCCTTTTCTATATACAAAAGTTTTATTATTTTATGTGGATTCACTTGTTTATGTTTGCTTTCTTGTTTCGTTGTTTAGTCTCTAAATCTTGTCTGACTCTTTTGTGACCCCATGGTATGTGACTCACGGGCTCCTCTGTCCACGTGATTTTCCAGGCAAGAATACTGCAGTGGGTTGCCATTTCCTCCTCCAGGAGATCATTCCTGACCCAGGGAATGAACCCACAACTTCTTCCAGTCTCCTGCGTTGCAGACGGGTTTTTTTACTGCTGAACCACTGGGGACACATTTTTGCTTTAAGTGTCTTGCTTTTGTTATGAGATCCAAGAAATCATTGTCCAGATCAATGTTTTGAAGATTTTCTCTTCTATTTTCTTCTGGAGGTTTTATAGTTTCTGATGTAAAATTGGAATCTTTAATCCATATTGTGTAGACTGTTGTGTGTGGCATAAGATAAGGGTTTAATTTGATTCTTTTGTGTGTGAATATACAGTTTTTCAACATTATTTGTTAAGCAGGTATCTTCTTCCCATTGTGTAGTTTTATACCTTCTTCCAAGATCATTTTGCTGTACATGCAAGCTTTGTTCTCTGACTTCCCAGGTGGCACCAGTGGTAAAGAAACTGTCTGCCAGTGCAGGAGACATGAGACATGGGTTTTATCCTTGGATCAGGTAGATCTTCTGGAGGAGGGCATGACAACCCATTCCAGTATTCTTTCCTGGAGAATCACATGAACAGGATACAGTCCATAGGGTCACAAAGAGTCAGACATGACTGAAGGGACTTAGCATGCAAACACGCATGGCTTATTTAACAGGTTTTCTATTCTGTTCCATTGTTCTATGTGTCTCTCTTTATGCCTATACTGCACTGCTTTCATTACAGAGCATTTCCAAGATTTGAAGTCAGAGAATATGAGGTATCCAGCATTGTTCTTTCTCATGATTGTTTTGAGCATTTGAGGTTCTTTGTGCTAACATATTGATTTTAGGATTTTTTTTCTATTTCTTCAAAATGTCATTGGCATATTGATAAGGATTACATTGAATCTGTGGGTCACTTTGGGTATGCAAGCATTTTATCAATTTTTTTCCAAACCATGGATATGGAAAATATTTTTATATATTTGTGTCATCTTTAATTTCTGTTAACAGTTTTTTTTTTTTGCATTTTTACTGTGCAATTCCTTTACATCCTTGTTTTTTTCTTTACACTTATTTTATTCTTCTTGATGCTATTGTAAATGTGTTTGTTTTCTTAATTTCCTTTTCAGATGATTGGTTGTTACTGTATACAAATGCAACGAATTTTTGTATGCAGATTTTGAAGACGGCAAAATCATTGTATTTGTTTATTATTTCAAGGTGTCATTTTGTGAATTCTTTATGTTTCACTACATATAGTATTTACTACCTGCAGTCAGAGAAAATTTAACATATTCTTTTACAATTTGGATCATATATATGATTCCTTTTCGTGGTCTAATCATTCTAGCTAGGGCTTGTAGTGCTAGAATAAATTAAAGTGACACAAGTAAGCATCCTGTCTTGTCCCTGATGTTAAAAGAAAGCTGTCAGTTTTCTACAGTTAACTATGACATTTGTTGTGTATTTTAATGCTTGGTCATTACTATGCTGATAAATGTCTTATTTCTAGATTGCTGAAATTTTTAATGTTAAAGTATGTTGACTTTTGTCCAATTCATTTTTCTGCATCTGTAAGGAAGATCATATAACTTTTATTCTTTGTTTTGATTTGTGGTATAACACATTGATTGCTTTGATTTTGAACTATCCTTGTATCCTTGGAATAAATCTCACTTGGTGTATGATCTTTTAAATGTGTTAATGAAAATGGTTTGCTAATATTTTGTGAATATGAATTTATGTTCACCAGGAATATTGGGCTGTATTTTTATTTTGTGTGTTTTTTTTTTCTTTCTAGTTTTGGTGTCAGTGTAATATTGACATTTTAAAAAGTGTTTAGAGCCATTTTTCCTCCTCAATATTTAGAATAGTCTGATAAAGGTAACTATTATCTCTTCTTTAACATTTGGTAACATTTCCTTGTGAAGCTGTCTGTTTCTGGACTTTTGTTTTCGGGGAGTTTGTGAATTACTGATTCAGTTTCATTACTAGTAATTGCTCCTTTATGTTTTTCTGTTTTTCATGACTCAGTCTTAAAAGATTGTATGCTCCTAGAAATTTATCCATTTCTTTATAGTCCAACTCACATCCATACATGACTACTGGAAAAAAACCATAGCTTTGACTAGATGGACCTTTGTTGGCAAAGTAATGTTTTTTAATATGCTGTCTAGTTTGGTCATATCTTTTCTTTCAAGGAACAAACATCTTTATTTTCATAGCAGCAATCACCATCTGCAGTAATTTTGGAGCCCCCTCCCCCGCAAAATAAATAAATAAATAAATTCTGTCACCATTTCCATCATTTCCCCATCTATTTGCCACGAAGGGACGGGACCGGACACCATGATCTTAGTTTTTGGAAATGTGAGTGTTAAGCCAGCTTTTTCACTCTCCTCTTTCATTTTCATCAGGAGACTCTTTAGTTCTTCTTCACTTTCTGCCATAAGGGTGGTGTCATCTGCGTATCTGAGGTTATTGATATTTCTCCCAGCAATCTTGATTCCAGCTTGTGCTTCATCCAGCCTGGCATTTCTCATGATATACTCTGTATGCAAGTTAAAAAAGCAGGGTTACAATATACAGCCTTGATGTACTCTTTTCTCAATTTGGAATCAGTCCATTGTTCCATGTCCAGTTCTGTCTGTTGCTTCTTGACCTGCATACAGATTTCTCAGGAGGCGGGTCAGGTGATCTGGTATTCCCATCTCTTTAAGAATTTTCCACAGTTTGTTGTGAGCCACACAGTCGAAGGCTTTGGCATAGTCAATAAAGCAGAAATAGATGTTTTTCTGGAACTTTCTTGAAAAAGTCAGAGAGAAAATGTTAGTGACTGATAGGTGTGTACTTATTGCTAATTTGTTCATTATATTATGATTGCTTTTGAAGTTATTTTTTCCCCTTTCTTCACATTCTTCTGTTCCTTTCTGAGTTATGAATATCTTTATTATTGTGTTTGAATTTCTTTCTCTTTTTTATATGTGTAACTATTATTAGCTCTTATTTTATTGTTGCTATGACGTTCTTATGTAACAGTGTAATAATACGAGTATATACCTGCACAGATATATATATATATATATAGCTATTTTAAGTTGATTTAATTTCAATCTCATTCTACAAACTTACATTTTTACTCCCCTCATATCCATTTAATGCATTTGACACCAAATTTTGCATATATTTTGTATATTCCTTATCTACTTATTATGGATATAGATGGTTTTACTATTTTTATCATATTTCTAATAGCTATATAAGTGTTTGGTTTTCTACCTTCATTGAAAATTTTCTTTTACCAATGAGACTTTTTTTAAGTTTTCATATTTCTAATGTAGTTTTTTTTTTTGCTTTACAAAGTTCTAACATTTTTGTCTTCTGGTTTGCTGATCTTCTTTACTATCTAATCTACAATTGATTGCTTCTAGTATATTTTTATTTATCTTTTTACATCCTTTAGGTGTTTGTCTCATCTTTATGTTTTTAAACTCTTCATTAATATTCTTACTCGTTTACACATTCATTTTAGTCAATTAGACATGTTTATGATCATTATCTTAAACTTTTTTCAGGTAGGTAAGTTATGACTACTTTGTTTAGTTACTTTTTTGAGGTTTTGTCTTTTGTACTGATGCATATTTGATTTCCAAAAGATGTTAGTTTTAGCGTACAACATAGTGATTAAATATTTTATAGAGTTATTCCATTTAAAGTTATTGCAAAATAATGATCATATTTCCCCTTACTGTATAATATATCTAAGGTTTTGTCCTATTTATTTATTTATTTATTCTGGAACATATTCCTCTGCTCACTTTTCTTAATTCTCTGTTGATTTCTGTGTATTGGGTAGATTGGTTATTTCTCCCAGTTTTGAAGTAGTGGCTTCTCTTCTGGTCTCCAGAACTACAGGCTCTGGAGGTTTCCCCTCTATGGGCTATGTGGGCCCTTCTGTTGTAGTAGGACTGACTACTTTGAGCATTTTAGTGTGTCTGGCCCCGACCTGGTAGTACTCCAGGTCCTCCCTTGTGAGTTGGCTGCAGGCCCACTGGTGGGCATGTCCCAGTCGTGACACTGCTGGCTGCTCAGCCTGGAATATCCTGGGGATTTTGCCACAATGTGGGTGGGTAGGGTCAGTTCCTGATGTACCTGACCAAATTGTGAGGACTCTCCCCTAGCTGGTATGGCCTCATGGTGAGTGTGATCATGTACTGGGTGGTTAGCTGCAGGACCCGGGGGACCTTAGTGTTGATGCCAGTCCACTGGTTCATGGTGTTGGGTCCCAGAGTTACTGGCTGTGGGACTGGTGGTGGGGGGTACCTGAGTCTGGTGCAGATCTGCTGGTAAGTGAATAAGACCCCAGCACCAACAGACTACAGAGAGTACTCCAAAATGGCACTTGGCAGCATCTTTGTCTTCAGTGTAAATCCTAGTTGCCTATTGCCTCCCCAGGAGGTTCTCTAGGATTAGCAATTGGTTCAAACCCAGGTCTCTTTAAAAAGAAAACAAAACAAAACAAACAAACAAACAAAAAAAAACTCTCTCTGTTCTGATACTCAGAGACTAAGGGAATTTTTTTTATATGCCTTTTAAGAATGAAGTCTGTGTATATGTATAGGTCTTTTGTTTCCTTAGATAGATATATTCCTAAGTATTTTATTATTTTCGTTGGAACGGTGAATGCAATTGTTTCCTTAATTTCTCTTTCTGTTTTCTCATTGTTGGTGTATAGAAATGCAAGTGATTTCTCTGTGTTAATTTTATATCCTGCAACTTTACTATATTCATTGATTAGCTCTAGTAATTTTCTCATGGAGTCTTTAGGGTTTTCTATGTAGAGGATCATGTCATCTGCAAACAGTGAGAGTTTTACTTCTTCTTTTCCAATCTGGATTACTTTTATTTCTTTTTCTGCTCTGATTGTTGTGGCCAAAACTTCCAAAACTATGTTGAATAGTAGTTTTGATAGTGGGCACCCTTGTCTTGTTCTTGACTTTAGGGGAAATGCTTTCAATTTTTTACCATTGAGGATAATGTTTGCTGTGAGTTTGTCATATATAGCTTTTATTATGTTGAGGTATATTCCTTCTATCCCAGCTTTTCGGAGGGTTTTTGGTCATAAATGGATGTTGAATTTTGTCAAAGGCTTTCTCTGCATCTATTGAGAGAATCATATGGTTTTTATTTTTCAATTTGTTACTGTGGTGTATTACATTGACTGATTTGCACATATTAAAGAATCCCTGCATCCCTGGGATAAAGCCCACTTGGTCATGATGCATGATATTTTTAATATGTTGTTGGATTCTCTTTGGTAGAATTTTGTTAAGGATTTTTGCATCTATGTTCATCAGTGATATTGACCTTTAGTTTTCTTTCTTTCTTTTTTTTTTTGGCATCTTTGCCAGGTTTTGGTATTAAGATGATGGTGGCCTCATAGAATGAGTTTGGGAGTTTACCTTCCTCTCCAATTTTCTGGAAGAGTTTGAGTAGGATAGGTGTTAGCTCTTCTCTAAATTATTGGTGTAACTCAGCTGTGAAGCCATCTGGTCCTGACTTTTGTTTGCTGGAATATTTCTGATTAAAGTTTCAATTTCTGTGCTTGTCTTGGGTCTGTTAAGATTTTCTATTTCTTCCTGGTTCAGTTTTGGAAAGTTATACTTTTCTAAGAATTTGTCCATTTCTTTCAAACTGTCCATTTTATTGGCATATATTTGCTGATAGTAGTCTCTTATGATTCTTTGTATTTATGTTTTGTCTGTTGTGATTTCTCTACTTTCATTTCTAATTTTGCTGATTTGATTCTTCTACCTTTGTTTCTTGATGAGTCTGGCTAATGGCTTGTTTATTTTATTTATCTTCTCAAAGAATCAGCTTTTACCTTTGTTGATTTTTGCTATGGTCTCTTTTGTTTCTTTTGCATTTATTTCTCCCCTAATTTTTAAGATTTCTTTCCTTCTATTAACCCTGGGGTTCTTCATTTCTTCCTTTTCTAGTTGCTTTAGGTGTATAGTTAGATTATTTATTTGACTTTTTTCTTGTTTCTTGAGGTAAGCCTGTATTGCTATGAACCTTCCCCTTAGCACTTCTTTTACAGTGTCCCATAGACTTTGGGTTGGTGTGTTTTCATTTTCATTTATTTTCTATGCATATTTTGATTTCTTTTTTATTTCTTCTGTGATTCATTGGCTATTCAGAAGCGTGTTGTTTAGCCTCCATATATTGGAATTTTCAATAGTTTTTGTCCTGTAATTGACATCTAATCTTACTGCTTTGTGGTCAGAAACATTGATGAAAGAAATCAAAGATGGCACAAATAGATGGAGAAATATACCATGTTCATGGATTGGAAGAATCAATATTGTTAAAATGAGTGTACTATCGAAGGCAATCTATAGATTCAATGCAATCTCTATCAAACTACCAACAGTATTTTTAACAGAACTGGAACAAATAATTTCACAATTTGTATGGAAATAGAAAAAACCTCGAATAGCTAAAGCAATCTTGAGAAAGAAGAATGGAACTGGAGGAATCAACCCACCTGACTTCAGACTTAGGACAAAGCTACAGTCATCAAGACAGTATGATACTGGCACAAAGACAGAAATATAGATCAGTGAAACAAAATAGAAAGCCCAGAGATAAATCCATGCACCTATGGACACCTTACCTTTGACAAAGGAGGAAAGAATATACAATGGAGAAAAGGCAATCTTTTTAACAAGTGGTGCTGGGAAAACTGGTCAACCACTTGCAAAAGAATGAAACTAGAACACTTTCTAACACCATACACAAAAATAAACTCAAAATGGATTAAAGATCTAAATGTAAGACCAGAAACTATAAAACTCCTAGAGGAGAACATAGGCAAAACACTCTCCGACATAAATCACAGCAAGATCCTCTATGACCCACCTCCGAGAATTTTGGAAATAAAAGCAAAACTAAACAAATGGGACCTAATGAAACTTAAAAGCTTTTGCACTACAAAGGAAACTCTAAGTAAGGTGAAAAGACAGCCCTCAGATTGGGAGAAAATAATAGCAAATGAAGAAACAGACAAAGGATTAATCTCAAAAATATTCAAGCAACTCTTGCAGATCAATTCCAGAAAAATAAACAATCCAATAAAAAAAATGGGCCAAAAAACTAAACAGACATTTCTCCAAAGAAGACATACAGATGACTAACAAACACATGAAAAGATGCTCAACATCACTCATTATCAGAGAAATGCAAATCAAAACCACAATGAGGTACCATTTCATGCCAGTCAGAATGGCTGCTATCCAAAAGTCTACAAACAATAGATGCTGGAGAGGGTGTGGAGAAAAGGGAGCCCTCTTACACTGTTGGTGGGAATGCAAACTAATAGAGCCACTATGGAGAACAGTGTGGAGATTCCTTAAAAAACTGGAAATAGAACTGTCATACGACCCTGCCATCTCACTGCTGGGCATACACACTGAGGAAACCAGAAGTTAAAGAGACACGTGCACCCCAATGTTCATCGCAGTACTGTGTATAACAGCCAGGACATGAAAGCAACCTAGATGTCTATCAGACAAATGGATAAGAAAGCTGTGGCACATATACACAATGGGATATTACTCAGCCATTAAAACGAATATATTTGAATCAGTTCTAATGAGGTGGATGAAACTGGAGCCTATTATACAGAGTGAAGTAAGTCAGAAAGAAAAATACCAATACAGTATACTAAGGCATAAATATGGAATTTGGAAAGAGGGTAACAATAACCCTATATGCGAGACTGCAGAAGATACACAGATGTATAGAACAGTCTTTTGGACTCTGTGGCAGAAGACGAGGGTGGAATGATTTGAGGAATAACATTGAAGCGTGAATATTATCATATGTGTAACAGATTGCCAGGCCAGGTTTGATGCATGAGACAGGGTGTTCAGGGATGGTGCACTGGGATTACCCAGAGGGATGCAATGGGGAGGGAGTTGGGAGGGGGATTCAGAACGGGAAACACGTGTACACCCATGGCTGATTCATGTCAATATATGGCCAAAACCACTACAATATTGTAAAGTAATTAGCATCCAATTAAAGTAAATACATTAAAAAAAATGAATTCTGTTTCCCACAGCCTTCGCAAGGACCTCCAAAACCAGACTTGCTGGGGGCTTGTATTACTGGCAGAGTACCCAGGCTGGGACACTTGATGTGGGGCTCAGAACCTTAGCTACTTGGGGAGATTCTCTGCAATTGTAATTATTCTTTTTTTGCTAGTCACCTACCAAGGAGTGTGGGTCTTGAATGTATACTGTCTCCATCCTTCCTATCCATCTTGTTGTGGTATCTTCTTTATATCTATGATTGTAGAAAATATTTCCAATTTATCTTCAGGTTATTTTCATAGATATTTGCTTGATAGTTGTAATTTTGGTGTACCCATGGAAAAAGTGAGCTCAGGCCCTTTTCTCTGCCCCTTATGCTGCTTGATGATTTCTTTTTTAATAGGTCATGATCTCTTTCTCTCTCCTTGTCTGTTTATGTCATGACAGATTCTTTGGTGCTACAATAAGTGTCCCAGCTATGTTTTGTTCTCAGCAGCTTATAGGCTTCTAGAATATACCAATTCTCACAGGTGCTTCAAGTCTGGCAAGAGAAAAATGTGTCCATTAGCCAGCTCTCTGAAAATCCACAATACTGGAGAGATGCTCCACTTTGTCTTTTCCCTCTTTAGAGAGGTTGCCAAGCTATAATGGCCTCTCTCTGCTGTGTCATATATCATCTAGAGCAGTGGCAAGCCATTTAGCTCACTTTTATTCTCAGTTTCTCTCAGATTTCTAGATTATTCTGGGTACCATTAGCACTCTGAGGCAGGAAAGGCAGAAAGCAGTCCCTCAGGTAGTTCTCTGAAAAGCGAGTATTTTGTATGCATGCTTCAATTCTCCCTTTCCAGCAAGAAGCCTGTAGTTTTTTGTTTTTGTTTTTCTCTTTCCCCACTGAGCTGAAGAGCAGGACTATGATGAGTAAGTGTGTGCTTGTCCAAGTCATTACCTTTGTTATCAGTTACTCACATAGGGCACCCTTTCCTATCAGCACTTACATTCAGGCGAGACAAACCCAGCATTCTAAATAGTACCAACATTAGATACTATGGTTCATTCTTCTTGTTCCCTCCCCAGGGACAATTTGGGAGATGGGAGTTTCCTCCTTATCATGCTGTGCTTAACCAGAGGTAGGGGTAATGGCATTACACTTTCTACCAGCTTTGATGCAGGTGCTTTATCACCTGTCTGAAGTGCAGGAGACTTTTAATTGGCTTCTGGAGGTTTTTTGGAAAGGAAGTTGTTTCCTGTACTATTGCTGAGTTGAGTCAGTGTCTCTGTAGGGATAGGAGCTTCTGGGACTTCCAATTCTTCCATCTTATTGACATGCTTCCCAGCGTGCATGCTCAGTAATGTCCAATTCTTCAGGACATCATGGACTGTAGTCTGCCAGATTCCTCTGTTCATGGAATTTTCCAGACAAGAATACTGGAGTGGGTTGCCGTTTCCTCCTCCAGGGGATTTTCCTGACTCAGGTATCAAATTCACTTCTCTTGCGAGTTTCCTGCACTGGCAGGCAGATTCTTTGCCACTGAGCTACTTGAGAAGCTCATCTTGTTGACATCACCCTCTCTAAAACCCTCTCAACATTTTTATTCTCACTCTTTTATTACCTTGATTAGATTCTACAATCTACCATAATAACCCAAAATTAAAAATCCCTAACCTCTCTCTCTCTCCTTCTCACAACTGCCTGGCAAAACAGAACTCTGATTATATTTGACTTTTGATTACTCTATAACTTGTCCTAGGAAACTCAAAATGATGGAGAAACATATACAAATATGTTGACTAGTCTCACTTTAAATTTTTGCTAAAAACATGAAAATAGTCCTCTACACTGCCAAGTTATCCTTGTATATATCTCTAGTGCAAGAGTTTTCAAACATTTCCTCTAATTTCCATAGAGTAAATATTTTTTTAGAGTTTGAGGGCCATGTTTCCTCTTATGAAAATACTGAACTATTCTATTGTGAAGGAATCATAAATGTTATGATAAAAAAAAAGAGCATGACTGTCTTCCAATAAAACTTAATAATACCAAAAAAAAAAAAAAAAGACAGTGGACAGATTTGGCCCATGGGTCATACTTTTCTGACCCCTAACATTATTAATTGACTTTCTCATTCTCAGGGATAACTGTTGTGGATTGTCTTTATTCTCTTCAGTCCTCTAACCCCTCTTTCCTGTTTCCTTTCTCTGAGCCAACAAGTTTGTTTGTTTGTTTTTAAATATCATTGAGAATAAAAAGGCATCAAAGAGCACTGTTTAGCCTTCTCATTATTGAGTATATCATCTTATTCACATATGTAGATCTTACCATATGTTCCTTCCTGGTTGCCAGAGGTAAAATATGTTGCTGCCACAGCCAACATTTTTCAAGTGCTTACTGCTCCAGAATGTCACTCCTTGTTTTATTTTCCCTTCTGCATCATAGTTTTTTTTTTTCTTGTTAATAAATCTTTCCCATAAGCAAACATGCTTGGTATGCATTCTCCCACTCAAAACAAACAAACAAACCATTATATCACAACCTCTTAGCCCTTTCCATCCCAATTTCTCTCCTTTTTACAACAAAACTCCTCAAATTGTGGTTTATATTTACAGGACACATCCCTTTAACTTCTAATCTCTCTTCAACTTAATCCAATTAGAATTTTGTTCCCATCACACAATTTTTCTCAAAATTCAAGGATTTCATGTTACTAAATTAGCCAGATTTCCGTTTTCACCTCCCTTGATGTCCCAGCAGCATTTCACACAAGGGATTAACTACTTATTTAAAACACTTTGACTAGGATTATGAGACAAGTAATTCCTTGCTTGTTATTACTCTAGTAGTCACTCTTTGAGCAATATCCTTTGTTGACTCATCTTCACTTCCCTGACTTCTAAATGTTGGGATATTCCAATTAGTCCTTGGATCTGTTCTGTCTTTTCTCTTCTTAGGTGATTCCATCCAGTTTTTAAACTCCATTTTGACATTAATGAATCCACAATTTTTATCTTCAGTTTCAACTTTCCCATGATCTTCAGACTCATATTTCAAACTGCCTATTTGACATTTCTACCTGGATGCTTAGTAGACCTCTTAAATTTAACATATTGAAAAGTAAACTCTTGATTCCAACTCCACTTCCTTACAAGATCTCCTATATTTCTTCTAGCCTTCCCTGTTTCAGTAATATTACCGTTCACCAATGGCTTAGGTCTAAAACAGAATAAGCAATCTTGACTTCCTTTTGTTTCTCATATCTTGTATCTAGTCTATTAGTACATTTTGTTGCCTCTACTTTCAAAATATGGTTAAAAGTTGACCACTTCTTAAATATTTCTATTGCTACTACCTAGTCAAAACCACCATCATCTTTTGCCTACACTACGGTAATATCGCCCTAATTAGTCTCCTTGTAAATCATTTTGCTTCACTTCTTAAAACTCTCCATGATATTCTACCACACTTAAAATAAGAAACAGTGTCCATACCATAATAGGTCTTACACCATCTGGACTATGGTTGCATTTATGCACATTTCTTCAGAAATACTATGATAAAGAAACCCTTGGTAACTTTGTATACCTTTGCATATTTAATATTTATCTTTGCATATCTAATATTTATTTGGGAATAAAACAAATTCTTCATTCCAAGAACACTGATTATTATACTGCAGAACTATTGTCCTGTGAAAGTTGGAGAAACTTGGAGAGATTTTTATGCTCTATTAGGATTAGAAATATATGATACATTCCTTTCGTGAATTGGCTCTTATAATCTGATTTTCTACTATTTAGTTACTGTATAATTTAGCAGAGTATGTCTGAAGTAACAGAATTCAGCAACAACTAGAAAATTGGTTCTGACAATTTAAATGTTTGTCATAAATTACTTTTCAATAGTTGATGCACAACATCAAGCACACAAGTATCCCAGAAAAAAGAAACACAACTTTACCTCAGTTTCTAAGTATGTTGCTTTGTCACTCAAGGCAGCTGTAAAAATGTGTTGGATAGAAATCATCTTAAACCTACATTTTTATTTACTTCAAGAAACTGAAGTTGCATAGTCAAAAATTCGATCACTCAAAAAAGTCTTTTTAAATTCAAGAAATTATGATATCTTATGACAGTAGGAAGACAGAATGATAAAGTTAGAGATACCTATAGTGGATGTGTGGGAGATCTAGGATTTAAACCTAGCTTTATTATTCACTAACTATGAAATTCGATAAGGCAATTCCTCTCTCAAAGCCTCAGTTTTGATATGTGATAAAGACATTTAAGGTGTAACTCCATTCCCTTGCATTTAATTATTATAGCTAAGATAACTAAAATTCCTCATGTTCATGTTGTAAGACAGATAATTTGCAAAGTTTATAGAATTTATTAATGGAGGACTTAGAACAACAAAGTCCCTATAACAGTATAGAAAATTTCACTGGGCATAGTAGAGCACATTTCTTTGATTTTTACTTATTTATTAATTCTCTTTTTGTTATGTCCTTCACATGTTACTTAAGTTCAGCTCTAACAACATAGTTAACCCTAGCCCAATGCTACCACATATCACAGGTGACAGTTTTATCATTACACTAATTATGACTGAATGTGCAGTTGGTCTGGCTGAGACATCTGTCACCACATTGATCCCCAGAGGTGATTTGAATGATCAGACAGGTGAAGCAGGTTGCCTATCCCTCTTTTTACTGCCTTGTGTATATAAGCTCTCAAAGTTTCCACTGTTGAAAGTGGATGGCCACCCCTGACAGAGGAAAGGTCATTGTCTGGTCAGCAGTAGAAGAATAGAGGTATATAGTTAAGGGTTTATTTCCCTTCTCCAATCTCAACACAAGCTCTCAAGTTCAATTGCCCATGCCTGCTATTTACACTACATTCAATCACTCATTCTCTCTGTAGCCTGAGGTACTGTTAGAGGGTGAATGGGAAGAGGAAGAAAACAGGGCTTTGTGGAGACACAGGAAAATTCATTTATTGGGCCTTGCCTATATCTTTTGATAATGAATTAGACATATAACTAAGAATTACGTTAAACTAAGCTACTTTAAAAACAAAGTCAGGTCTTATTCTAGATATATGTTGTACTAACTTGGAACTATTAGATTAAATACCAGATGGCATCACTGACTTGATGAACATGAGTTTCAGCAGGCTTTGGGAGTTGGTGATAGACATGGAAGCCTGATGTGCTTCAATCCATGGGGTCACAAAGAGTCAGACATGACTGAGCAACTGAACTGAACTGATCAGATTAAATATTTGGTATTGTTTTTATTTAATGTCAAACTGATTTGACCACTGATGTATTAATTTATCCAGAAATCAAACTAACATATCCATAAAGACACAGATAGAATAAAACCACAAAATAATTAAAACCATTCAACAAACACGCTATTGTTTCTAAATAACTGGACTAACTTTTTGACTTTATTGATAAGATTAACCCAGCTTTTTTAAGGCATATAAATTGACTAGACCTCAGTAATAGATTCTTTACCATCTGAGCCACTAGGGAAGCCCAAGAATTCTGAAGTGGGTAGCCTATCCTTTCTCCAGGGAATCTTCCTGACCCAGGAATCAAGCCAGAGTCTCCTGCATTGCTCAGACAGTAAAGAATCTGCCTGCAATGTGGAGGACCTGAGTTCATTCCCTGTATTGGAAATATCCTCTGGAGAAGGGAACGGCTACCCACTCCAGAATTCTTGCCTGGAGAATTCCATGGACAGATGAGCCTGACAGTCTATAGTCCATGGAGTCACAAAGAGTCAGTCACGATTAGCGACTTTCACTTTCAGTGATAGATACATGTGGGAGTTGCCAAGTAGCTTATAAATAGCAAATAATTCTATGTGCCATAGAATTCAACCCATATGAGCACATTAATTTTTGTCAGAAATTCCTAATTTTTAAAGGATTTTGATTTCTTTAATGCTAAGAAACATAGCTAGTGCTCGTGTTCCCAGCCACTTCAGTTAAGTCTGACTCTTTGAAACTATGGGCTGTAGTCTGCCAGGCTTTTCTTTCCATGGGATTTTCCTGACAAGAATACTGGGGTGGGTTGCCATGCCCCTCTCCAGAGGATCTCCTACACCCAGGGAGCAAACCTATGTCGACAATATTGCAGGCAGATTGTTTATTACTGAGCCACTGGGGAAGCCTGAAAGGAACATAGCTAGAGTACATGTTAAATAAATGGAGAGACTAGACATTGTCTTGGTAACATGGGAGAATTTATTATTTTATAAAAGTTTTTTTTTTTTTTTTAGAATTTTTTTTCATTTATTTTATTAGTTGGAGGCTAATTACTTAACAATATTGTAGTGGTTTTTTGCCACACATTGACATGAATCAGCCATGGATTTACATGTGTTCCCCATCCGGATTCCCCTTCCTGCCTCCCTCCCCATCCCATCCCTCTTGCACCAGCCCTGAGCACTTGTCTCATGCATCCAACCTGGGCTGGTGGTCTGTTTCACCCTTGACAGTATACATGTTTCAATGCTATTCTCTCAGAACATCCCACCCTCGCCTTCTCCTACAGAGTCCCAAAGTCTGTTCTGTATATCTCTGTCTCTTTTTCTGTTTTGCATATTGGGTTATCGTTACCATCTTTTTAAATTCCATATATATGCATTAGTATACTGTATTGGTTATTTCACTCTATATAATGGGCTCCAGTTTCATCCATCTCATTAGAACTGATTCAAATGAATTTTTTTTAATGGATGAGAAATATTCCATTGTGTATATGTACCATAGCTTCCTTATCCATTCGTCTGCTGATGGACATCTAGGTTGCTTCCATGTCCTGGCAATTGTAAACAGTGCTGCAATGAACGTTGGGGAGCACATGTCTCTTTCAGATCTAGTTTCCTCGGAGTGTATGCCCAGAAGTGAGATTGCTGGGTCATATGGCAGTTCTATTTCCAGTTTTTTAAGGAATCTCCACACTGTTCTCCATACTGGCTGTATAGTCTGCATTACCACCAACAGTGTAAGAGGGTTCCCTTTTCTCCACACCCTCTCCAGCATTTATTGCTTGTAGACTTTTGGATAGCAGCCATCCTGACTGGCGTGTAAGGGTACCTTTGCATTTCTCTGATAATGAGTGATGCTGAACATCTTTTCATGTGTTTGTTAGCCATCTGTATTTCTTCTTTGGAGAAATGTCTGTTTAGTTCTTTGGCCCATTTTTTGATTGGGTCATTTATTTTTCTGGAATTGAGCTGCAGGAGCTGCTTGTATATTTTTGAGATGAATCCTTTGTTGTTTCGTTTGCTATTATTTTCTCCCATTATGAAGGCTGTCTTTTCATCTTGCTTATAGTTTCCTTTGTTGTGCAAAAGCTTTTGAGTTTAAGTAGGTCCCATTTGTGTATTTTTGCTTTTATTTCCAATATTCTGGGAGGTGGGTCATCGAGGATCCTGCTGTGATTTATGTCGGAGAGTGTTTTGCCTATATTCTCCTCTAGGAGTTTTATAGTTTCTGGTTTTACATTTAGATCTTTAATCCATTTTGAGTTTATTTTTGTGTATGGTGTTAGAAGGTGTTCTAGTTTCATTCTTTTACAAGTGGTTGACCAGTTTTCCCAGCACCACATTTAAATAGGTTGTCTTTTTTTCCATTGTATATCCTTGCCTCCTTTGTGGAAGATAAGGTGTCCATAGGTATGTGGATTTATTTCTGAGCTTTCAATAGTGTTCCATTGATCTATATTTCTGTCTTTGTGCCAGTTCCATACTGTGCCAGTTGATGACTGTGGCTTTGTAGTAGCGCCTGAAGTCAGGCAGATTGATTCCTCCAGTTCCATTCTTCTTTCTCAAGATTACTTTGGCTATTCGAGGTTTTTTGTATTTCCATACAAATTGTGAAATTATTTGATCTAGTTCTGTGAAAAATACCGTTGGTAGCTTGATAGGGATTGCATTGAATCTATAGATTGTTTTGGGTAGTATAGCCATCTTCACAATATTGAGTCTTCCAATCCACGAACACGGTGTATGTCTCCATCTATGTTTGTCCTCTTTGATTTCTTTCATCAGTGTTTTATAGTTTTCTATATATAGGTCTTTCATTTATTTAGGAAGATATACTCCTAAGTCTTTTATTCTTTTTGTTGCAATGGTGAATGATATTGTTTTCTTAATTTCTCTTTCTGTTTTCTCATTGTTAGTGTATAGGAATGCAAGGGATTTCTGTGTGTTAATTTTATATCCTGCAACATTACTGTATTCATTGATTAGCTCTAGTAAGTTTCTGGTAGAGTCTTTAGGGTTTTCTATGTAGAGGATCATGTCGTCTGCAAACAGTGAGAGTTTTACTTCTTCTTTTCCTATCTGGATTCATTTTATTTCCTTTTCTGCTCTGCTTGCTGTGGCCAACACTTCCAAAACTATTTGAATAGTAGTGGTGAGAGTGGGCACCCTTGTGTTGTTCCTGACTTTAGGGGAAATGCTTTCAATTTTTCACCATTGAGGATAATGTTTGCTGTGAGTTTGTCATATATAGCTTTTATTATGTTGAGGTATGTTCCTTCTATTCCTGCTTACTGGAGAGTTTTCATCATTAATCGATGTTGAATTTTGTCAAAGGCCTTTTCTGCATCTATTGAGATAATCATATGTTTTTTATCTTTCAATTTGGTAATGTGGTGTATTACATTGATTGATTTGCAGATATTAAAGAATCCTTGCATTCCTGGGATAAAGCCCACTTTGTCATGATGTATGATCTTTTTAATATGTTGTTGGATTCTGTTTGCTAGGATTTTGTTAAATATTTTTGCATCTGTGTTCATCAGTGATATTGGCCTGTCTTTTTTCTTTTTTTTTCTTTTCTTTTTTTTTTTTTTTTTTTTTGTGGCATCCTTGTCTGGTTTTGGTATTAGGGTGTTGGTGGCCTCATAGAATGAGTTTGGAAGTTTGCCTTCTTCTGCAATTTTCTGGAATAGTTTGAGTAAGGTAGGTGTTAGCTCTTCTCTAAATTTTTGATAGAATTCAGCTGTGAAGCCATCTGGTCCTGGGCTTTTGTTTCCTGGAAGATTTCTGATTACAGTTTCAATTTCCGTGCTTGTGATGGGTCTGTTAAGATCTTCTATTTCTTCCTGGTTCAGTTTTGGAAAGTTGTACTTTTCTAAGAATTTGTCCATTTCTTCCAAGTTGTCCATTTTATTGGCAAAGAGCTGCTGGTAGTAGTCTCTTTTGATCCTTTGTATTTCAGAGTTGTCTGTTTTGATCTCTCCATTTTCATTTCTAATTTTGTTGATGTGGTTCTTCTCACAGTGTTTCTTGATGAGTCTGGCTAACGGCTTATCAATTTTATTTACCTTTTCAAAAAACCAACTTTTAGCTTTGTTGATTTTGGTTATTGTGTCTTTTCTTACTTTTGCATTTATTTCTGTCCTAATTTTTAAGATTTCTTTCATTCTACTAACCCTGGGGTTCTTCATTTCTTCATTTTCTAGTTGCTTTAGGTGTAGAGTTAGGTTATTTATTTGACTTTTTTCTTGTTTCTTGAGATAAGCCTGTATTTCTATGAACATTCCCCTTAGCACTGTTTTTACAGTGTCCCATAGGTTTTGGGTTGTTGTGCTTTCATTTTCATTCGTTTCTATGCATATTTTGATTTCTTTTTTGATTTCTTCTATGATTTGTTGGTTATTAATATTCAGAAGTGTGTTATTTAGCCTACATATGTTGGAGTTTTTAATTTTTTTTTCCTGTAATTAAGATCTAATCTTACTGCATTGTGGTCAGAAAAGATGACTAGAATGATTTCAGTTTTTTTGAATTTACCAAGGTTAGATTTATGGCCCAGGATGTGATGTATTCTAGAGAAGGTTCCATTTGCACTTGAGCAAAAGGTGAAATTGAATGTTTTGGGATGAAATGTCCTATAGATATCAATTAGGTCTAGCTGTACCACTGTGTCATTTAAAATTTGTGTTTCCTTGTTAATTTTTTGTTTAGTTGATCTGTCCATAGGTGTGAGTGAGGTATTAAAGTCTCCCACTATTATTGTGTTATTGTTAACTTCCCCCTTCATTCTTGTTAGCCTTTGCCTTACATATTGTGGTGCTCCTGTGTTGGGTGCATATATATTTGTAATTGTTATATCTTCTTCTTGGATCGATCCTTTGATTATTATTTCGAGTCCTTCTTTGTCTCTTTTCACAGCCTTTATATTGAAGTCTAGTTTATCTGATATAAGTATTGCGACTCCTGCTTTCTTTTGGTCTCCGTTAATGTGGAATAGTTTTTTCCAGCCCTTCACTTTCAGTGTATATGTGTCCCTTGCTTTGAGGTGGGTCTCTTGTAGACATCATATATAGGGTTCTTGCTTTTGTATCCATTCAGCCAGTCTTTGTCTTTTGGTTGGGGCATTCAACCCATTTACATTTAAGGTAATTATTGATAAGAATGGTCCCGTTGCCATTTGCCTTGCTGTTTTGGGTTCACGTTCATACAGTATTTCTGTGTTTCCTGTCTAGAGAAGATCCTTTAACATTTGCTGAAGAGCTGGTTTGATGGTGCTGAATTCTCTCAGCTTTTGCTTGTCTGTAAAGCTTTTGAATTCTCCTTCATATCTGAATGAAATCCTTGCTGGGTACAGTAATATGTGTTGTAGGTTATTCTCTTTCATTACTTTAAGTATGTCCTGCCATTCCCTTATGATCTGAAGAGTTTCTATTGAAAGATCAGCTGTTATCCTTATGGGAATCCCCTTGTGTGTTATTTGTTGTTTCTCCCTTGCTGCATTTAATATTTGTTCTTGGTGTTTGATTTTGTTAATTTGACTAATATGTGTCTTGGGGTGTTTGGCCTTGGGTTTATCCTGTTTGGGACTCTCTGGGTTTCTTGGACTTGGGTGGCTATTTCCTTCCCCATTTTGGGTATGTTTTCAGCTATTATCTCCTCGAGTATTTTCTCATGGTCTTTCTTTTAGTCTTCTTCTTCTGGGACTCCTATGATTCGAATGTTGGGCATTTCACATTGTCCCAGAGGTCCCTGAGGTTGTCCTCATTTCTTTTATTTTTTTTTTCTTTTTTCCTCCCTGCTTCATTTATTTCCACCATTTTATCTTCTACCTCACTTATCCTATCTTCTGCCTCTGTTATTCTACTTTTGGTCCCCTCCAGAGTGTTCTTGATCTCATTTATTGCATTATTCATTTTTAATTGACTCTTTTTATTTTATTTCTTCTAGGTCCTTGTTAAACATTTCTTGCATCTTCTCAATCCTTGTCTCCAGGTTATTTATCTCTAACTCCATTTTGTTTTCAAGATTTTGGATCATTTTTATTATCATTATTCTAAATTCTTTTTCAGGTAGATTCCCTATCTCCTCCTCTTTTGTTTGGCTTGGTTGGCATTCTTCATGTTCCTTTACCTGCTGGGTATTTCTCTGCCTTTTCATCTTATTTAGATTGCTATGTTTGGGGTGGCCTTTCTGTATTCTGGTGGTCTGTGGTTCCTTTTTATTGTGGAGGTTTCTCCAAGTGGGTGGGGCTGGGTGTTTGGGTTGTTGAGGTTTGCTGGTTAGAGAAGCTTGTGTCGGTGTTCTGGTGGGTGGAGCTGGATTTCTTCTCTCTGGAGTGCAATGGAATGTCTAGTAATGCGTTTTGAGATGGGTCAATAGGTTTGGTGTGACTTTGTGCAGGCTGCATATTGACGCTCAGGGCTATATTCCTGGGTTGCTGGAGAATTTGTGTGGCATGTCTTGCTCTGGAATTTATTGGCTCTTGGGTGGTGGTTGGTTTCAGTGTAGGTATGGACGCTTTTGGATGATCTCTTATTAATTAATGTTTCCTGTAGTCAGGAGTTCTCTAGTGTTCTCAGGTTTTGGGCTTAAGCCTCTTGCCTCTGGATTTCAGTCTTTTTCTTTCAATAGCCTCAAGACTTCTCCCTCCATAGAGCAGTGCTAATAAAACTTCTAGGTTAATGGTGAAAGGATTCTCCACAGTGAGGGACACCCAGAGAGGTTGACAGAGTTACATGAAGAAGAGGAGAGGGAGGAAGGAGATAGAGGTGAGCGGGAGGAGAAAAAGGGAGATTCAAGAGAGCAGAGACATATCTAGGTTGTACTCTATCCCCTAAGTGTTCTCTGCAGCCCAGAATACCCACAGAGACTCACAGTATTGGATTGAGAAGAGAAGGGGGAGGGAGGAAATAGAGGTGATCTGGGGGAGAAAAAGGAGGATTAAAAGAGGGAGAGAGTTATCAAACCTGTAATCACACTCCTGAGTAAAAATGGGTACTGAAGTTTGGATTCTTAAATGTCCAAAATTGATATCAAATACTGAAAAACAAAGATTAAAAATCTAGAGGAGAGGTTAGACTCTTAAAAATACAATAGTAAAAAAACACAAAAATCCACAAAAAAAATTAAGAAATATATATGGAGTTCGCTTTAAAAATAGGGTCCTTTTTTTCTTTTTGCCAGGTTATAGTGGGTTATAAAAATGAGAATTAAGGAGTAATAGAGGAGTAATAGAGGACTTAAAAAAAAAAAGAAAAAAGTAAAAAAAGAAAGATAATTTTTTTTTAGTTAAAAATTAAAAAAAAATAAAAGTAAAAATATATCTAGGAATTTCTCTGCAGCTGTTGCGTGCAGTGTGGGTTCGGTTCAGTTTCAGATAGCTCCTTGTTTGAGCTTACACTTCTCGCTATCTATAAGACCCTTCCAGTGTAGCTGATGTTAACTACAGGGATTTTAATCTGTTGCACCTGTCACTTCTGAAGCGGTTCCCTTTGTTTCTTTGGCTTCTGTTTGCAGGTCTTTTCAGTGTCTAATTTCCGCCCTGACACACACGGGCGGAGGTTGTCTCTTGTTTAGGTTCGCTTGTTCAGTCATGCTGTGGGGAGGGAGGGGCACTGCAGACAAATGTCACTGGCCTGTGTGGGGAGCACTCGCGGTTTTCCGGCCACACTGGGTTTGCCCCCGCTCAGGGCGGGTGTGTGTGTTTTCCCTGTCTACACTACTCAGGCTCCAGGCTGCTCTCCAGGGAGTGGGCCCTGCGTTGCGTGCACTTCCCAGGCCTAAGTCACCCAGATTCAGGTTTTTGGGTATTCCACAAAAACACAGACTCAGTTGGGCCTGCGTTTTGTGCCTTCCCCGGTTGGAGCAGCTCAGGCAACCAGGAGCTTGAGGAGCGTGCTCTCCCCAGGTGCGGTGCACCTTATCCCCTCTGTGGTCCCAGCCTCAGTTTCCGTGAGTGCTGGTCGGGTGCGCCTTGTGTCAGTTCTGGGGAGCTGGACTTTAGCTGAGACCCTCCCAGCAGATGTCGACCATCCAGAATCTCAAGGAAGTCTTTGGTTAGAAGCTGGAAGACTGTTTGCAGTTTGGTAGGGGATGCCGTCTCTGGGGCTGAGTTTGCCCCTTTCCCCTCCCCGCTGCCTCCTGCCTCTGGCTGGGGATGGGCCGGTCCTCCGCCGGGTAGTTCTTCTGGTATTTGCTCAGTCCTTTGTTCTGGGAACTGGTGAGTAGTGCCTAAGTTTATGGCTTTTCCCAACTTAATTTTCTCTCTCTTGCTATCCCACAGTTTAAGTTGCTGTCTCACGTTCGCTCCCTCCAATTGCCCTCAGGGCATTCGGGCCCAGTCCTTACCCTAAGCACTGCTGCCCGCTCCTCTCCGTTCTGCCCCCACTTGCTGGTGGTGGATGTGAGCGTCTGGGGTACTTTTCTGCTGGGAGTTGCTTTTAGGCATGTAATCTGTGGGTTTTATTTATTTTTCCTCCCAGTTAGGTTGCTGTCCGAGATTCGAAAACTTCCCCCAAACCCACCAGTGAGAGGGTTTCCTGGTGTTTGGAAACTTCCTCTATTAAGACTCCCTTCCCAGGATGGATCTCCGTCCCTAACTCTATTGTCTCTCTTTTTATCTTTTATATTTTGTCCTACCTCCTTTCAAAGACAATGGCCTGCTTTTCTGGTTGTCTGATGTCCTCTGCTAGCGATCAGAAGTTGTTTTGTGGAGTTTGCTCAGCATTCAAATGTTCTTTCGATGCATTTGTAGGGGAGAAAGTGGTCACCCAGTCCTATTCCTCTGCCATCTTAGTTCGAGTCCCCCTAAAATTTTTTAAGATAAAATCTTTATTGCTTTAGATTAGGCAAACATTAGACCCAATATCAAAAGCAGAATCCATAAGGAAAATAATCGATAGCACTTAAGCAAAATAAAATATTTTGTTGTGTGAAATGCAGTAAAAGAATGAAAAGATAAGCCTCAGACTGGGATAAAAATTTAACAAACTTATATTTGACAAAATACATGTATCCAGGCCATATAAAGAATACTTAAAATCCAATAATAAGGGAATAAAGAATCTATTTAAAAAATGGAAGAAAATCATGATAAGGCACTTCTCCAAAAAGGAAATGAAGGAAATTATTCACAAATAATCACATTAAACTATGTCTGACAGCATTAGCCACTAAAGATATTCAAGCTAAAACCACAATGAGATATCTCTGTATACCTATTCAATGGTTAAAATTTAAAAAAACAATACACAACAATACCAACTGCTGACAAAGATGTAGAAAATCTAGAACTTTTATATAGTGCTGAAAAGAATGCAAACTTGTAAGCCACTTTGGAAAGCAATTTGGAAGTTTCTTATAATATGAAAGACACACTATCCATATGAATCTGCAATTGTATACTAGATATACACTCTGGGAAATAAATACTTATGTTCACATGAATATATATACCCCAATCATGAGAGCAGTTCTATTCATAATTATAAGAAAATGTGAAAAGCAAGAATGTTCTTCAACAGGTATATAGGGAAAAATGTGTAATTTAACTATACAATAGAATACTGTTCAACAATAAAAAAAAAAAACTATTAAAGCACACAACAGCAGGAATGAATTTCTGTAAAAGTAAAAAAAAAGCTATACTTCAAAGGCTATGGTGTCTGATTAAATTTGTATGAATGGCAAAGGCAAAATTCTAACAAAGAAGAATAGATAAGTGCTTGCCCAGGCTAGGAACAGAAAGAGGGTTGACTAGAAAGAGGGAGTAATTGGTATTTTTTTTTTTATGGTTACAAAAATGTTCTACATCTTGATGTAGAAAGTTGATTATACAATTGGATTTTTTTTAAGAATTCATAGAACTGTATGTCAAAAAGGATGAATTTTTGTCCTTGTAATATATAACTAATTTCAAAAATTACATGAAAATATAAAGAACTGCAGTATACAGACTTTCAAAGATGAATTAGCCTCAAGTGTTTTTCATTTTTTACTTTATGAGCATCTGATATTATGGCAGATGTGAGGAGTGGATAGGAATCATGATCTGAGTTCTAAGACTTTCTTTCTCACTATTTATCCTTAGGACAAAAAAATCTAATGACTATGTTCCTTAATTTTCTTCATATGTAGAGTGGGGATAATAATCCCCCCCCCCACTTGCCTCAGAGGATTGTCTTCAGGATTGAATCAGTTAAAGGGTGTGAAATTACTTAGAAAATGGTAAAGATTAAAATTTTATGAAGTGAACAGATAAAAAAGTATAAAAAACACAAAGAATAAAAAATTTTTGCTCAATGAAGGAAACCATAAGCAAGGTGAAAAGACAGCTTTCAGAATGGGAGGAAATCATAACAATTGAAACAACTGACAAAGAATTAATCTTCAAAATATACAAGAAGCTCATGCAACTCAATACCAGAAAAATGAACAATCCATTCAAAGAGTGCTCCAAAGAACTAAACAGACATTTCTACAAATAAGACATACTAGTGTACACATGAAAAGTATACACATGAAAAGATGCTCAGCATCACTCATTATTAAATAAATGCAAATGAAAACCACAATGAGGTATAATTCCATGCCAGTCAGAATGGCCACCATCAAAACGTCAACAAACAATAAATGCTGGAGAGGGTTGCAAACTAGTACAGCCACACTGGAGAACAGTGTGGAGATTTCTTTAAAAAAAAAAAAAAAAAACAAAACTGGAAATAGAACTGTCATATGGCCCAGCAATCCCACTGTTGGGCATACACACCAAGGAAACCAGAATTGAAAGAGACACAAGTATCCCAGTGTTCAGTGAAGCATTGTTTACACTAGCTAGGATGTGTAAGCAATCCAAATTTCCATTGACAGACAATTGAATAAGGAAGTTGTGGTACATATACATAATGGAATATTATTCAGCTATAAAAGAAGAATGCATATGAGTTCTAATGAGGTGGATGAAACTAGAGCCTATTACACAGAGTGAAGTAAGTCAGAAGGAGAAGGACAAATATTGTATATTAATGCCTATATTTGAAATTTAGAAAGATGGTAGGGATGATCCTGTTTGCAAGGCAGAAAAGAGACACAGATGTAAAGAACAGACTTTTGGACTATGTGTGAGAAGGCAAGGGTGGGATGATTTGAGAGAATAGTGTTGAAAAATGTATGTTACCATATACAAAATAGATGACCAGTGCAAGTTCAATGAATGAAGTGGAGCACTCACAGCTGGTGCTCTGGGACAATCCAGAGGAATGGGTTGGGGAGGAAGGTGGGAGGGGGTTACAGGATTAAGGGACACATGTGCACCCATGGCTGATTCATGTCGATGCATGGCAAAAACCATTACAATATTGTAAAGTAATTATCCTCCAATTAAAATAAATTAACTAATTAAAATTTTTTGAAGTGAGTAATTTTTATTAGATTACTTAACATTTGGTATATATGTCATAAATAATTACACAATGAAGGATTATATAACCGTTATGAGCATTTTCTCTTACTAAATCTCATCGTTTCATTTAAGCTCTGTGTCTTCCTGCTCTATAGCATAATCACAGAGTGATTATTCAGTGCTAAGAAATAAGCTCAGTGCTGAATATGTATGAAAAATAAAGTGAAAGTGAAAATCGTTCAGTCGTGTCCAAATCTTTGGGACTCCATGGACCATACAGCCCATGGAATTCTCCAGGCCAGAATACTGAAGTGAGTAGCCTTTCCCTTCCCCAGGGGATCTTCCCAACCCAGGGATGGAACCCAGGTCTCCCACATTGCAGGCATATTCTTTACCAGCTGAGCCACAAGGGAAGCCCAAGAAAGTTGGAGTGGGTAGCCTATTATTTTCTAGGGGATCTTCCCATCCCATGAATTGAACCGGGGTCTCCTGCAATGCAGGCAAATTCTTTACTGACTCAGCTATCAGGGAAACCCCTTGTAAATTAAAACCACACTCTATTTTTAGAGAACTCACAGTCTAATTAGAGAAAAAAGCTACTATAATTATAAAAGCAGTATTTATTGGGCACTTTTTCTGCCACAAACTGTTTTTCTAATTATATGAGTTAGTTATTTTCATATCAACAATATTTTTTTTAATTTTCATGATCATTTTAATGATAAAGAAATTTAGACAGAAGTTACTGCCTAATAGTTTAAGTTAGAAATGTTGCAGCCAGAAATCAAACCCCCAAATTTTGCTTCCATAGCCAGTGTTCTTGGCTTCCTCCACATCATTAATCAAGTTTATTCCTAAATACATTGTCTCAGGTGGAGCTGAAGAAAAACAATGGGCTAAATAAAAATTGGTCTGAACTATGAGAGCCAGACAGGTAGTTATATAAAGAAAAAGTGAAAATATAACCCACATGTCAAAAAAGTAAAATTTGTTCTGGACATGACTAAGCAGTATCTTTGAAATCTAAAATATAATTTAATTAGATGGGCTTGCTTTTTAAAATCTATAGTGACTTCCTAGGTTACACAAGACAGTATACAGTGGTTAATAGGGTGGACTTTGAAGTCAGAAACACTCTAATCAAAGTTTGCATTGACCACTTAAAGATAACCTTATGAAAATAATTTTATCTCTTTAAATCTTTGTTTCTTCACCCACAAAATTAGGATACGTTGTAGTAGTTAAATCATAAGAAAGCTTATTAAATGTAAATGACTGAGTACAATGTCTGGCACAATAAATTTTAATAAGGATGATCATGATGATGCCTTTGTAGTTCTTATTACCAGGTGACTGTGTCACATAATATCATTCTAAATCTTCCCCAACTTCTTTTTTGCAAACTTGGTGATTTAGAGATATTTCATTGACAGATTGATACAAACATGACACGCTGGGAACACATTAACACATTAAACCAATACTTTGTTAAAAATGGATATCACCCCACATTTGGTAGTAGAGTTTAAAGCCGTCCTAGTCTACTGGACTCCAACACTTCAGAGGAACAGAGGAGTAGATTTGGATCTTTTCATTCCTACTATTAACCTTTGGTACACTGTGGATTTTAGTTCATATGTCTGGTTATAGAGAAATAGAAACAAGCATAAGAGTGCAATCTGTGAATGGCTTGGAATTAATTTTGACTGTTTTGTCTAAGCATTATGATTGAATATAATGCTGTTTTGTTTAAACCTTAGAATAACAGAGGCCAGAGAGTTCCAGTTTTCATTATAATTGAAAAACCTGTATTAGAATTATCCTTCTAATTAAAGTAGCCATAGAAGTTGGAAAAAATTTAAATAAATAATATCACTTGTTCAGAATCTGAAAGCAAACAAGACAGTCAAAACATGGGAGATGAAGACCACAGGGACAAGGAGAAAACACTGGAAAGAGTCTGACATTCTCTGCCACTTTTCCCTTCAGGGAATTTGTTGATTCCTAGATGAGCATGAACTACATGCTAAATAAACAGACACATCTGAAAGCTTTGACAGTTTAATATGACTCAGGAGAAACAAAAGTTTAGGGAAACCGAGACAGCCAAAACTGAAAGCCAATATTTTTAAGCTATTAAGAATTCATTAAAACAAGGTTAGTGTCTTGGAAGATAGGTCATTGCACTAAGTTTTGGTGTTCATATTAAAACACAAAGAGAAAGAATCATGCAAAATACAGAAAGAATGTTAAAGTCATATGGGACATGGAATCAAAAAAGTAACATATATATATATATATATATATATATATATAATTTGAGTGCAGAAGGAACTCAATGGTGTGGTTGAAGTAATATCACAAATACATTTCTACATGCATAGGCAAATGTGAAATTATCAGAATTAAAAAGAAAAACATCAAGTCACACAAACAAAAAGTACTACAAACAACAACCAAGAGAAATATAAAAAAAACTCTTAAGCACATTGAAACTGATGAAAACCAAACAAAATGAGAAATTATTAAAATAAACAGAATAATTAGCACATCACTTTCAAAGGAGAAAAACAATAAGATGTTTCAAAGAAAACATTAGAAAACAGAAATAGAATGGCATATTTAAAGAGCTAAAATTGAAAAAAAAATAATAATAATTCTAGGCCCAGCAAAGAAAAATAAAGATTAAACAAAGATATTTTAAGATAAACAAAACTGACATGATCTGCTGCACACAGATTTACACCATATAACTAAGCAAAATTCCTCAATCCTAAAAAATGATTTTGTATTGAAGCATGAAAAAGCAAGAAGGAATGAAGAACAAAGCAAGTATGAATAAACATGCTTAGTCACTCAGTCATGTCTGACTCTTGTTACCCCACGGACTGTAGCCCACCAGGCTCCTCTGTCCATGGGGATTCTCTAGGCAAGAAAACTGGAGTGGGTTGCCATGACCTCATCCAGGGGATCTTCCAAACCAAGGGATCAAACCCAGGTCTCCCCCATTGCAGACGGATTCTTTACTATCTGAGCCAACAATATAAGTTAAATAACATCATAGAGTAAGTTATCCATCATTTTTGTCACACATCTTAAATAATTGAACAATCATTTACAGTACCAGTTTGGTAGCTATAAAATACTGCATCATATGCCAAAGTATCCAACAGGAATCTTGCATAGCTGTGCACCCAGTAATAGGCAGATAAACATTGGTAAGTGCTGTGGAAGCTGCAGGAGACATAAAACCTGTCTTAATCACTCTCAGTCATAGACAGAATACTCCCTTGGACCGGCACCCACAAAGGAGAAAAAAATTGTTCTAAAATCTAGCTTTACTGAGGGAATATTTCAGGAAGATATTGGAGGAAATAAAAACACATGTGGAAACAATAGGGTAAGAGAAACTTTGCCAACCCTGGCCATTTCTTAAGGTGACAAAATGTAGGGTTGAAATAGCCAGTAGTAGCCAATCCACAGCAGAAATGTGAGTTAGGGGTGAATGCCAAGCTACCAAAGCTGTGTGAGATGCCGCTAAAGGAACTCACTTCACTCCAGCAGCATCCAGAGTACTAAACTGGTACTTTCGTTGAAGAAGGAATTCATAGGGCCAGGACTCCATCGTGCTTGGCTGCTTCTCCAATGGACTCTGACCTTTCTGCTTTGTGCCTGTGGGAATGACAATGGAAGGATAAGACCCCCTCTGGATAGGGGAACCTTGAAGATCGTATCCAGGCTACTCATAGCCTAAGAGAAAAAAACATACTCTAATGAGCCCTGCCTCTGGACAGTATCTATCAGAATGTAACCATAGGCTTATCAGTTATTAACTGGTTGGAATGTAACTGTGGGCTTATTGATTATTAACTGTTTGATCACATAACACGTGAATGATGGAGTTATTGTGATTGTATTTACCCTTCCTTTGTAAGTCTCAAGGAATTTGGGGTGGTGGGTTTGGACACGTACACATGGGGTATAAAAGGTTTTCACAGATGCTGGTCAGGGTCCTTGGCTAAGAGGAGACTCTGCCTTGGGCCCGCCAGTGTAATAAACTGCACTCCACTTTCTGCATTGTCCTTCTAAGTGATTTTGTTTCCCGGAAAGCATGGCTATAACATCGTGACTAGGGAAAAGGCAGAGATAGAGGAAGTGACAGATAAGGGTATAATAGGGAATTAAAAGGACATGGTTACTGTTCACACTATCACCTTAAAATAAGCTGTTTTATCTATAAGATATTTTATATCAGCATAATTATAACCACATTATCATTCTTGTGGATGACATTATCATTATCATTGTTGTGGATCCCAATAAACTCTGGAAAATTCTGGAAGAAATGGGAATACCAGACAATCTGACCTGTCCCTTGAGAAATCTGTATGCAGGTCGGGAAGCAACAGTTAGAACTGAAGATGGGACAACAGACTGGTTCCAAATAGGAAAAGGAGTACGTTAAGGTGGTATATTGTCACCCTGATTATTTAACTTATATGCAGAGTACATCGTGAGAAAGGCTGGGCTGGATGAAGTACAAGCTGGAATCAAGAATCCTGGGAGAATTATCAATAACTTCAGATATGCAACCGATACCCAACCTTATGGCAGAAAGCAAAGTAGAACTAAAGAGCCTTTTAATGAAAGTGAAAAAGGAGAGTGGAAAAGTTGACCTAAAGCTCAACATTCAGAAAACTAAGATCATGGCATCCGGTCCCATCACTTCATGGCAAATAGATGGGGAAACAATGGAAACAGTGACAGACTTTATTGTGGGGGGCTCCAAAATCACTGCAGATGGCGATTGCAGTCATGAAATAAAAAGACACTTACTGCTTGGAAGAAAAGTTATGACCAACCTAGACAGCATATTAAAAAGGAGAGACATTACTATGCCAACAAAGGTCCGTCTAGTCAAGGCTATGGTTTTCCCAGTAGTCATGTATGGATGTGAGATTTGGACTCTAAAGAAAGCTGAGGGCCGAAGAATTGATACTTTTGAACTGTGGTGTTGGAGAAGATTCTTGAGAGTCCTTTGGACTGCAAGGAGGTACATCCAGTACATCCTAATAGAAATCAACCCTGAATATTCATTGGAAGTACTGCTGCTGAAGCTGAAGCTCCGATACTTTGGTCACCTGATGCAAAGAGCTGATTCACTGGAAAAGACCCTGATGCTGGGAAAGATTGAAGGTTGGAGGAGAAGGGGCTGACAGAGGATGAGATGGTTGGATGGCATCACCATTTCAATGGACATGAGTTTGAGTAAACTCTGGGAGTTGGTGATGGACAGGGAGGCCTGGCATGCTGCAACCCATGGGGTTGTAAAGAGTTGGACACAACTGAGTGACTGAACTGAACTGGATGATAACCACAAAGCAAAAACATAAAGTGCATTCTAAAAGATAAAGAAAGGGGAATCAGAGTATATCATCATAAAAACACCAATATACAAATATAGGGAATAACAGAGGAAAAAAAAAAAAAAAAACAATAGAACTACAAAACAACCACAAAGCAATTAATATGATGGCATTTGTAAGTCCTTGTATGTCAATAATTACTCTAGATATAAATGTTACTTATTTTGTTGTTCAGTTGCTAAGTTGTGTATGACTCTTTGCAACCTAATACACTGCAGCATGCCAGGCTTGCCTGTCCTTTGCTATCTCCCTGAGTTTGCTCAAACTCCTGTCCATTGTGTCAGTGATGCCACCCAACCATCTCATCTTCTATCACCCCCTTCTCCTCCTGCCCTTAATCTTGCCCAGCATCAAGGTATTTTCCAATGAGTCGGCACTTCACATCAGGTGGCCAAAGTATTGGTGATTCAGCTTCAGCATGAATCTGTCCAATGAATTTTCAGGGTTGATTTCCTTTAGGATTGACTGGTTTGATCTTGCTGTCAGAGGGACTCTCAAGATTCTTCTCCAGCACCACAATTCAAAAGCATCAGTTCTTCATCACTCAGCCTTCTTTATGGTTCAATTCCCACATCCCTATATGATTATTGAAAAATCTGTAACTTTCACTATATTTACCTTTGCTGGTAAAGTGATGTCTCTGCTTTTCAATATGCCATCTAGGTTGGTCATAGCTTTTCTTCCAAGGAGCAAGCAGCTTTTAATTTCATGGCTGCAGTCACCATCTGCAGTGATTTTGGAGCCAAGAAAATAAAATCATTGTTTCCATTTGTCATTGTTTCCATTATTTCCCCATGTATGTGCCATGGAGTAATGGAAGTGGATGGGATTATAATTAATTATAAAATAAATACAATGTGATAATATAAATTACTCTAAATATAAATATTCACCATTCAAGGACACAACATGTCTAGGTGAATTAAAAAAAAAAAAAGGACTCAAGTCTATGCTGCCTGCAATAGACTCACTTCAGATTTAAGCACAAGCGTTTCACTTCAGAGTTACTGCACTCATGGTGTCAAAGAATGGAAAGTATATTCAATTCCAGTGGAAATGTAAATAAAGTGAGGGTAGCTATTCTTATACAAAAGATAGCTTAAACAAAAATGGAAACAAGAGACAAAGATGGTCATCATATGATGACAAAGAGGTCAATTCATCAAGAAGATATGTGACTCATTGGAAAAGACCCTGATGCTGGTGAAGATTGAAAGTAGAAGGAAAAGAGGACAACAGAGGATGAGATGGTTGGATGGCATCACAGATTCAGTGGACATGAAATTGGGCAAATTCTGGGAGAAGGTGAGGGACAGGGAAGCCTGGCATACTGCAGTCCATGGGGTTGCAAAGAGTCAGATACAACTTGGCAATTGAACAGCAATGTTCAATGTACACTCAACATGGCACACCTGAAAGTATTAAGCAAATACTAATAGGTGTGAAGGGCGAAATAAACAACAGTACATTAATAGTAGAGGACTTCAACACAGCAATTTCAGCATTACATTTAGTCTAGGAAGAAATAAAAAAATAAATGTTGCATACAGGTTGTACATTAGACAGATTACATCTAATAGACATTTGCAGAACATTCCATCCATAGCAGTAATTCTACTGCTACACATTCCTCCATAGTACACATGGACAAGCCTCCAGGATTGATCATGTGATAGGTGACAAAACAAGCCTTAGCAAAATAAGAAAATTAAAATTATTCTAAGTATATTTCTGATCAAAGTGATACAAAGCTAGAAATAAACAAGAGAAAAGCTGGAAAATTTAGTAACATGTGGAAACTAAACAGCACACTTCTGAACAAACAATGTCAGAAGAAATCAAAAGGAGAGTGAAAGTATAACTCAAAAGAAATAACTACTGAAAAACAACACACCAAAACCCACAGGATGCTGCAAAAGCAGTTCTGGAAGAGAATGTTGCTGCAATAAACATCTGCACTAGGAAATAAGATCTTAAATATACAGCTCAGCTGTACTCCTCAAGGGACTAGAGGGAAGAAAAAAAAAAAGAGTGAAAATGAACTAGGCCTAAAGTTAATAGAAGGAATGAAATAAGAAAGATCAGAAGTAAATAATATAAAGATGGGGAAAACTACAAAAGCTTCACAAAGCTAAGTGGTATTTCAAAAAGATAAACAAAATTGAGAAAATTTTAGCTAGACTAAGAAAGAAAGAAGAGTTAAATGAAATCAGAAATAAAAGAAAGATGTTAAAACTGATACCATAGAAATATAGAGGACAGTAAGAGAGTACTATGAACAATTATTTGTTTTGTATACCAACAAACTGGATAACTTAGAATAAACGATTTTTTTTTTTTTCTAAATGACTTCAGTCATGTATGACTGCAATCCCATGGACTGTAGCCTGCCAGATTCCTCTCTCCATGGAATTTTCCTAGAAAGAATACTGAAGTGGGTTGCCTTGCCCTCCTCTGGGTGATCTTCCCAACCTAGGGATCGAACCTACATCTCTTATGTCTCCTGCATTGGCAGGCAGGTCCTTTTATCCAGAAAAAAAAAAATGCATTCCTAAAAATGGACAAGCTACCAAGAGAAAAATAGAAATCTGAACATACTAATAACACATGGGAGATTTAATTATTAATCAAAAAATATTAATACAGAAAAGCTCAAGACCAAATATATTCACTGGTGAATTTTACTAAACATTTAAAGATTTTCTAAAACCAGTCCTTTTCAAACTCTTCCAAAAATTTGACTAGAGCACCCATTTGTAAATTCATTTTTCAGGGCCAACATTACCTTGGTACTAAACTAGATAAGGACACTGAAGACAAAACAAAACAAAAAGAAGTTATAGATCAATATCCTTAATGAAAATAGATGGAAACTTTTTAATAAAATATTGGAAAGCTCAATATGAAAAAAATTATATACAAAACCAAGTGGCATTTATTCCTGGGATGCAAAGGTGGCTCAATATATACAAATCAATAAATATAATATATCAAATTAAATGATTAAAAGATAAACTTAATTATTCCAATAGATGCAAAAAAATGAAAAAAAAATAACATCTTTTTATAAAAAGTCTCATCAAATTTGGTGCTAAAGAAACAATCTCAATATAATAAAAGTAATATATGACAAACTCAGAGCTGATATTATAGTCAATGATGAAAATTAAAAGATTTTCTAAAAAAAAAAAAAAAAGATTTTCTCTAAATTGAGGAACAAGACAAAGGTGTACACTGTCACCATTCTTATTCAACATGGTAGTACTATCTCAAGCAAGTAGAAAAGACAAAATAAATAAATAAATAAAAGTTTTCCACTTTTGAAAGGGCAAAGTGAAATAGTTATTTGCAAATGATATGATATTACAAAAAGAAAATACTAAAAACTCAACAAACAGTAGGAATTAATCAATAAATTGAGAAGAGTTGCAGAATATTAAATAAACATAGAGAAATCAGTTGTGTTTCTATAAACCAACAATAAAATAGCTTGAAAAGAACTTTAAAATTTTCTTTCAATATCATAAAAAATAAAAATGAGGAATAAATTCAACCAAGGAAGTTAAAGAGCTATAAAATAAAAACTACAATACTCTGATGAAAGAAATTGAAGATGCAAACAAATGGGTATTTATCTGAGATTATGGATTGGGATACTAACTATTGACAAAATGTCCATACTACCAGAAGTCAATTGTAGATTAAATAAGATCCTTATAAAATCTCTATTGCATTTTCATATAAATAGAAAAGAAAATTCTGAAATCTGTGTTGAACCTCAAAAGTCGCCAAATAGCCAAAACAATCATGAGAAAGAAGAGTAAATCCAGAGACATCATAATTCCTGATTTCAAACTACTAAAAAGCTAAAATGATAATATGCTATTGGTGCTTCCCTGATAGCTCAGGCGGTAAAGAATCCGCCTGCAATACAGGAGACTCCAGTTCGATTCCTGGATTGGGAAGATCCACTGGAGAAGGGATAGGCTACCCACTCCAGTATTCTTGGGCTTCCCTTGTGGCTCAGTTGGTAAAGAATCCACCTGTGATGCTGGAGACCTGAGTTTGATCCTTGGGTTGGGAAGATTCCCTGGAGAAGGGAAAGGCTACCCACTCCAGTACTCTGGCCTGGAGAATTCCATGGATGTTATAGTCCATGGGGTCTCAAAGTGTCAGACAAGACTGAACGACTTTCACTTTCACATTGCCATAATGATGGAAATATAAACCAACAGAAGAGATAAGAGAGTCTGGAAATAATCTTCTATATCTATATATATAGTCAACCAATATTTTGACAAAGTGGCAAAAAACACTCAATAGGGAAGGATCATCTCTTGCACAAATGGTGCTGGGGAAACTGTAAAACACACACACACACACAAAGAAAGAAAGAAACTAGAACTCTTTCTTATATTGCTCACAGATATTAACCTCAAATGGATTAAAAACTTAAATTAAGGCTTGATATTTCAAAATTCCTGGAAGAAAACATAGGAAAGTCTTCTTGATGTTGATATTGGCAATGAGTATTTGGATATGACTCCAAAAGCACAAGAAACAAAAATAATCAGCAAATGTGACTACTTCTGCATAGCCAAAGAAACAAAAAAACAAAATGAAAAGTCAACTGTGAAATTATGATTTACAATAAGAAATATATGCTTTCTCTGTGTCTCTGTTCCTGGAAGAAAGCTCCTAAAACCCTTGGAATTTCCTAAGTGATAAGAACCAAAATGTTGTTTTATATTGTGTATTAACACACATTAGAGGTAAATTTTGGAAAGAATATTAGCAAAGGAGCTGGTCACCAGAGGAACCAAACCTATGATTAGAGAGTTGGGACTTTCTCTCATACCCTCCTGACCTCCAGGGAAAGAAGACAGGCTAGAAGTTGAATTGAGCACCAACGTTCAATAATTTAATCAATCATACCTACAAAACAGTACCTCCATTAAAACCTAAAACAAAAGATTTGGAGAGCTTCTGAGTAAGTTAACATATGAAGACATAATGGCTTGACTAGAGAGAGCATTAAAACGCTATGGCCCTTCACACCTAATCTGCCCTTTGCATCTTTTCCATTAAGCTGTTCCTGAATTCTGTCCTTTTACAATAAACCAATGATCAAGTAAGTAAAATGCTTATCTGAGTTTTGAGAACTTCTGCAGATTAATTAAGCCCAAGGATGAGGTTCTTAGAACCTCTGATCTATAGCTTGTAGTTCAAAAGCACAGGTGACAACCTGGTTTTGTGACTGACTTCTGAAGCTGGGAGGGAAAGTCTTGTAGCACTGAGGGCTTAACCTGTGAAATCTAATGATAAAGTCCAGGTGGTTGGTTTCAGAATTGAATTGAACTGTAGGTCGCACAGTTGATGTTGCGAAATTGTTTGGTTTTGTGGGAATTGCTCCCCACTCCATATTGGAAATTTGTTCCAAGATTCTTAACCTACAGAATGGGAAAAATGTTTGTAAACATATGGAATGTTTTAAAAAATGGTACAAATGAACATATTTACAAAGCAGAAATAGAGTCACAGATGTAGAAAATAATCTTATGATTACCAGGAGGGGGAAAAGGGGAGGAATAAATTGGAAGATTGTAATATATATATATATATTACTGTATATATAATAGATAACTAACAAAAAACTACTGTTTAGCGCAGGGAACTCTACTCAATACTCTGTGATGACCCACATGAGAAAAGTAATCAAAAAAAGAGTAGACATAGGTATACATATAACTTATTCACTTTGCTGTACAGTAGGAAGTAACACAGCATTGTAAATCGACTATACTCCAACAACAACAACAACAAAGTAAAAAAAATAAAGAGACACAAAGTACTGTGTATAAAATAAATAAGCAACAAAGATGTATTGCACAGCACAGGGAAATAATAATCATTATTTTGTAATAACTTTAAGTGGACAATAATCCATGAAAACATGAATCACTATGGTGTTTATCCAAAAATAATTTAATATTATAAATCAAATATACTTCAAAGAATATCTCCCCCAAAACAAGATATTACCTCACACCTATTAGAACAGCTATTATCAGGAGGATAAAACAAGTGTTGATGAGAATGTGAAGAAAAAGAAACCCTTGTGCACTGCTGGTTGGAATGTAAAAATTTCTGTAGCCACTATTAAAAGAGTATGGTGGTTCCTAATTAAAAAAAAAAAAACCTGGTACTAACGTATGATCCATTAATTCCACTTCTGGATATATATTCAGAGCAAATGAAAACAGGATATCAAAAAGATATCTGCACTCCCATGTTTATTTCAGAATTATTCTTGTTAAAAAAAAAGATATGGAAGCATTTTATGTGTCTGTGAATGGATGAATGCATAAAGAAGATGTGATAGAATTGTTTACACAATGGAATAGTATTCAATTATCAGAAAAAAAGAAATACTGCCATTTGGGACAACCATTTGGACCTTGAGGGCATTATCCTTGGTGAAATAAACCAGACAAGCAAAGACAAATATTGTAAGATATCACTTATATGTGGAATCTGAAATAGCCAACCTCATAGAGACAGGGAGTAGAATGGTGATTATCAGGAGCTGGAGAAAGATGAACATGGGAAATGTTAACTTGTCAAGATTGCAAATAGAAGATGAATATGTTCTGGAGATCTGATATAGAGCATAGTGATTATAGCCACCAATAGTGTCTTCATATTCAAAACTGCTAAGAAACTATATCTCATATGTGCTTACCACAAAAAGGAAATGATATTCATGTCATGGGATGGAAGTGTTAGCTAAAGCTACAGTGGTAATCATATACCAAAGATTACCAATATATATCAATTGGTAATATATATTGGATATATATAGATATTGGATATACCAATCAATTTCTGTGCATACCTGAAATTTATACAATGCTATTGTGTAAATAGTATCTCAATAAAAGTAATTAGAAATATATGAATAATAAGTGAATATTAACTTTGCAAAATTAGAAATAGTGATGTCTTCTGTATTCCAAACACATATGTACATATGTGTATGTATATACACACATACATATAATATAATTAAAATGCATAATGGTAGCACAAATGATAGGAAAGGTAAACTGAATTAAAATTATCCATAGTCCTTGCATTATTTGAAAATGGTAAAAATACTGTTTTATGTCAGGGCTGCATGCTATAATCTCTGATGTAATCTCTAAAAATATAATCTTTTAAATATATAATTAATACTATAATGGAGAATAGATGGGGAACAATGATGATAATGATAATAAATTTGATTAATTCAAATGAAGGCAAAATAAGTGAAAAAAGGGTCAAAGCAAAAATCGGACAAATAGATAAAAAATGATGCATGGTAGATACACATCAGCTAGAAGAAAGCTGGACTGGTTTTACTCCACATAAGAAAAAAAAAAAAAAAACTTTAGCTCAAGAAGTATTGGTAGAAAGAAATATTTTATAAAGAAAAATGTATCAGTTTAATAAGAAAGCAAAATAACTTTATTTTTCTTAATATATATATATATATATTCTAGTTATTTTTAATTAATTAATTTTAACTGGAGGAAAATCATTTTACAATATTGTGATAGTTTTTGCCATACATCAACATGATCAGCAACAGATATACATGTGTCCCCCATCCTGAACCCCCCCTTCCACCACCCTCACCACCCTATCCCCCTGGGTTGTCTTAGAGCACCAGCTTCAGGTGACTGGCTTCATGCATCAAACTTTTACTGGTCATTTCTTTTACATATGGTAATGTCCATATTTCAATGCTATTATCTCAAATCCCACCCTTGCCTTCTCCCACTGATTCCAAAAGTGTTTTTTTTTTTCTTTACAACTTTATCTCTTTCACTGCCTTACATATAAGATTGTCGTTACCCTCATTCTAAATTGCACATGTATGAGTTAATATGCTGTATTTATCTTTTTCTTTCTGACTTACCTCACTCTGTATAATAGGCTCTAGGTTCATCCACCTCATTAGAACTGACTCAAATACGGTCCTTTTTGTAGCTGAGTAGTATCCCATTGTGTATGTGTACAGCTTCCTTATTCATTCATCTACTGACGGACCTCTAGGTTACTTCCATGTCCTAGCTATTGCAAACAGTTTTGCAATGAATATTGGAGTACATGGGTGTCTTTCAGTTCTGGTTTCCTCGAGTTGTATGCCCAACAGTGGGATTGCTGGATCGTATTCTATTGCTGGGTCATATACTAGGAACAGTTCTATTGCCAGTATTTTTAAGGAATCTCCACAATGTTCTCCATAGTGGCTGTACCAGTTTTCACTCCCAACAGCACTATAAGAGGGTTCCCTATTTTTCCACACACCCTCTGCAGCATTTACTATTTGTAGATTTTTTGATGGTGGCCATTCTGACCAGCATGAGATGATACCTCATTGTGGTTTTGATTTGCATTTCTGTAATAATGAGTGATGTTGAGCATCATTTCATGTGTTTACCAGCCATCTGTATGTCTTCTTTGGAGAAATGTCTCTTTATTTCCTTGGCCCACTTTTTGATTGGGATGTCCATTTCTCTGGTATTAAGTTGCATGAGCTGCTTGCATATTTTGGAGATTAATTATTTGTCAATTGTTTCATTTGCTGTTATTTTCTCCCATGCTGAAGGGTGCCTTTTCACCTTGTTTATAGTTTCCTTCATTTTGCAAAAGCTTTTAAGTTTAACTAGGTTCCATTTGTTTATTTTTGGTTTTATTTCCATTACTCTGAGAGGTGGGACATAGAGGATCTTGCTGTGATTTATGTCAGAGAGTGTTCTGCCTATGATTTCCTTTAAGAATCTTATAGTTTTTGGTCTTACATTTTTAGGTCTGTATTCTGCTTTAAGTTTATTTTTATGTATGGTGTTCCAAAGTGTTTTAATTTCATTCTTCTACACATAGTTGAACAGTTCTCCCACCACCACTTGTTAAAGAGACTGTCTTTTCTTCATTGCATATTTTTGCCTCTTTTGTCAAAGATAATGTGTCCATAGGTGCATGGATTTATTTCTGGGCTTTCTATTATGTTCTCTGGATCCATATATTTCTGTCTTTGTGCCAGTACCATACTGTCTTGATGACTGTACCTTTGTAGTATAGTCTGAAGGCAGGAAGATTGATTCTTCCAGTTCCATTCTTCTTTCTCAAGATTTATTTGGCTATTCAAGGTTTTTAGTGTCTCCATATAAGCTGTGAAGTTATTTGTTCTAGTTCTGTGAAAAATGTCTTTGTTAGTTTGATAGGGATTGCATTGAATCTATAGATTGTTTTGGGTAGGATACTCATTTTCACTCTATTGATTCTTTCAACACAAGAACATGGTATATTTCTCCATCTATTTGTGTCATCTTTGATTTCTTTCATCAGTGTTTTATGGTTTTCTGTATACAGGTCTTTTATTTTATTTTATTTTATTTTTTATGATGGTCCATTAGTCCTTTTATTTTTTATTTTTTTTCCAATTATTTTTATTAGTTGGAGGCTAATTACTTTGCAATATTGTAGTGGTTTTGGCCATACATTGACATGAATCAGCCATGGATTTACATGTGTTCCCCATCCTGAACCCCCTTCCCACCTCCCTCCCCATCCCATCCCTCTGCGTCGTCCTAGTGCACCAGCCGTGAGCACTTGTCTCATGCATCCAACCTGGACTGGTGATCTGTTTCACACTTGATAATATACATGTTTCGATGCTGTCCTCTCAGATCATCCCACCCTCGCCTTCCCCCATAGAGTCCAAAAGTCTGTTCTATACATCTGTGTCTCTTTTTCTGTCTTGCATATGAGGTTATTGTTACCATCTTTCTAAATTCCATATATATGTGTTAGTATACCGTATTGGTGTTTTTCTTTCTGGCTTACTTCACTCTGTTGTATACAGGTCTTTTAAAGTATAGTTTACTTACAATGTTTCAGATGACCAGCAAGGTGACTCAGTTATACATATACACATATATTATTTTGAAATTATTTTCCATTCATCACAGTTATTGCAAGATGTTGACTATAGTTTCCTTTGCTATACAGTAAACCTTTGCTGCTTGTTGCATATCTAGTTTGTTTAAATCAGAAATCTAGCATAATATTCATATTGACTTCCTAAGAGGACAGTGTAGAAGGATGTGTGTGCTCATCTGTGAGAACATAAAAGTTGCAACTAGCTGCTGAACAAGTATCCACAGGAGAATGTTGGAAACCAACAACAACAGCAACAACAAAAAGATATACCCCAATCAAGGGCAAAGGAGAAACCACAACAAGACAGTAGGAGGGGTGCAATTGTGTTTAAATTAAACCTCATATGTCAGAGAATTTTGGAGGGCACAAACAAAACCTCGTGGGCAACAAGACCCAGGGAAAAGAGTTGTGACCCTACAAAAGACTGAGCCAGAGCTGCCTTTGAGTGTTTGAGTGTCTCCTGCAAAGCACGAGTCAGCAGTGGCCTGCCACAGGGACAAAGGCTTTGGCAACAACAGTCCTGGGAGGTGCAGCATGTGGCATAAGCCCCCTTAAAGGAGGTAGCCATTAGCTCTACTATAGAGGAATAGGGTAGGTGAGTCACAAACTGGAGAACAATTATACCAAAGAAGTTTTCACACTGCTGCAAAAGGTTTAGGCCCTAAAACAGTCTTCCCAACCTGGGGATTTGACAAAGGGACTGAGTATCCCCAGGAAATCTGACTTTGAAGGTCAGAAGAATTTGATTACAGAGCTTCCACAAGACTGGAGAAACAGAGACTCTTGGAGGGTACAAACAAAACCATGTGCACACCAGGGCCCAGGAGAAAGGAGCAGTGAGCCCACAAGAGACTGAGTCAGACTTACCTATGTGTGACTGGGAGTTGCTGGTGGAGGCATGGACTTTTTCCAAGAGCAGCTTTTCCTTGGGCTCAAAAATCACTGTGGACAGTGAATTCAGCCACAAAATTAAAAGACTATTGCTCCTTGGAAGAAAAGTAATGACAAACTTAGACAGTGTATTAAAGAGCAGAGACATTATTTTGCCTACAAAGTTCTGTATATTCAACGTTATGGTTTTTCCAGTAATCATGCATGGATGTGAGACCTGGACAATAAAAAAAGGCTGAGGGCTGAAAAAGTGATACCTTTGAACTGTGTTAATGGAGATTACTCTTGAGATTCCCTTGGATAACAAGATGATCAAACCACTCAATACTAAAGGAAATCGACACTGAATATTCACTGTAAGGATTGATGCTGAAGCTGAAACTCCAATATATTGGCCACCTGATGTGAAGACACTGATGCTGGGAAAGATTGAAGGCAGGAAGAGAAGGGGATGGCATAGGATGAGATGGTTGGATGGCATCACTGATTCAATGGACATAAGTTTGAGCAAACTCCAGGAGATAGTGAAGAAAAGAGAAGCCTGTCTTGTTGCAGTCTATGGGGTTGCAGAGAGTCAGACACGACTGAGCAACTGAGCAACAATTCATATGAAGTCAAACAAGTGGGATAAAAATGTAATAAACTTTTTAGTTTGGGAAAATTCATAAGTTTTCTAATATATTTTATTACATATATTATTTTTATATATGTATACAAAAGCTTCTCTACTATGCTTGATAAATGCTTAAGAACATCAAAAAAAGAACAGATTGAGAAATTGGAAAACACAAACTAAATGAAATGTGAGCACAGAATAGAAATGTGAGCACTGAATAGAAAAAGTGAAACAAACTAGAAAAGAATAAAAGACCATCATATAATCCAGTTGTCTTTAAACATGATTGCTAATTAGAAAAATATCTGGAGAAAAAATGCAATACCTGAGCATTTGTATTTTTACAAAATTTTCAAAATAATTCTGATATGCCTTTGGATTTTAATAAGTGATTACAGTTATTTTCTTTTTTTCTGTTATAGTTTTGGTGATAGAGAGTTCTATTATCTTTCTGTTTACCAATCATGACATAATGGTATTAAGTTAGTAATAGTTACAATATCACAATAGTAAAAGATGTTTATCAGTTTTCACAATCAATAGCCAGACCAAAAATATGAGATAATTAAAATTGCAAGCCATAGTGAGAACATAGTTAACTTAACAATACGGCATAATTACATACAATTTGAGGGGCCAAGCAAGGTAATGTGGTAAGTGGAAGTGTATACATGCACATGTTTTCATTTGTTAAGCTTATCTAAGTTGGTTGGTGTAGCTAATCCATTTACACTTAAGTTGATTATCAATATGTATGATCATATTACCACTTTCTTAGTTGTTTTGAATTCAGTTTCTGTTAAGTCTTTTCCTTGTGTTTCCTGCCTAGCAAAGTTCCTTTAGCACATGTTATAAAGCTGGTTTGGTGGTACTGAATTCTCTTAACTTTTGCTTGTCTAGAAAGCTTTTGATTTCTCCATCAAGTCTAAGGAAAGTCTGCTGGGTAGAGTAGTCTTCGCTGCCGGTTCTTCCTTTTCATCACTTTAAATGTATCATGCATTCCCTTCTGGCTTGTAGGGATTCTGTTGAGAAATCAGCTGATAGCCTGATGGGAGTTCCCTTGTATGCTATTTGTCATTTTTCCCTTGTTGTTTTTGATATTTTATCTCTGTCTTTAATTTTTGTCAGTTTGATTACTTTGTGTCTTGTGGTCTTCCTTTTTGGGTTTATCCTGGTTGGGAATCTCTGTGCTTCATGGATTTGGTTGACCATTTCATTTCCAAAGTTAGGGATGTTTTCAGCTATGATTTATTCACATATTTTCTCAGATCCTTTCTCTCTTCTTCTTGGAATCCTATAATGTGAATGTTTGTGCATTTAATGTTTCCCCACAGGTCTCTTAGGCTCTCTTCATTTCTTTGCATTTTTTCCCTCTATATTCTGTTCTGTGGCAGTGATTTATACAATCTGCCCTCCAGGTCATTAAGTTCTTCTGCCTAAGTGATTCTGGCATTGAGTCCTTCTGGTGTATTATTCATCTATCTTTGTTTGTTCCTTAGTTCTTCTAGGTCTTTGGTAAACAAATCTTGCATCTTCTGTATTGTTTTCCTGGGAACCTGGATCATCTTCACTACTATTATTCTGGATTATTTTTCTGGAAGGTTGCCTATCTCTACTTCATTTAGATGTTTTTCTGAGGTTTTTTATCTTGTCCCTTCATCTGGGACATAACTTTCTGTTTTCTTGTTTGTTTGTTTGTTTGTTTTGTTTTGTTTTGTTTTTAATCCTGATTAATTTTCTGTAATATGGCTTTTCTTTTAGCAAAACAATGGGAAAGAATAGAGATCTCTTCAAGAAAATTAGAGACACCAAAGGAACATTTCATGCAAAGATGGGCACAACAAAGGAGAGAAATGGTATGGACCTAACAGAAGCAGAAGATATTAAAAAGAGGTGGCAAGAATACACAGAAGAACTAAATTAAAAAAAAAAAATTATTCATGACCCAGATAACCATGACGGTGTGATCACTCACCTAGAGCCAAATATCCTAAATAGCGAAGTTAAGTGGGCTTTACGAAGCAACGCTACAAGCAAAGCTAGTGGAGATGATTGAATTCCAGCTGAGCTATTTCAAATCCTAAAAGATGATGCTGTGAAAGTGCTGCACTCAATATGCCAGCAAATTTGGAAAACTCAGCAGTGGCCACAGGACTGGAAAAGTTCAGTTTTCATTCCAATCCAAAGAAAGGCAATGTCAAAGAATGTTCAAACTACCACACAATTGCACTCATCTCACACACTAGCAAAGTAATTCTCAAAATTCTCCAAGCCAGACTTCAACAGTAAGTGAACCATGAACTTCCAGATGTTCAAGTTGGATTTAGAAAAGGCAGAGGAACAAGAGATCAAATTACCAACACCCTCTGGATCATTGAAAAAGCAAGAGACTTCCAGAAAAACATCTATTTCTGGTTTATTGACTACACCAAAGCCTTTGACTGTGTGGATCACAACAAACTGGGTAAAATTCTTTAAGAGATGGGAATATCAGACCACCTTACATGCTTCCTGAGAAATTTGTATGCAGGTCAAGAAGCAACAGTTAGAACCGGACATGGAACAATAGACTGGATCCAAATTGGGAAAGGAATAGTACATCAAGGCTGTATATTGTCACCCTGCCTATTCAACTTATATGCAGAGTATGTCATGCAAAATGCCAGGCTGGATGAAGCACAAGCTGGAATCAAGATTTCTGGGAGAAATATCAATAACCTCAGATATGCAGATGACACCACCATTAAGGCAGAAAGCAAAGAAGAACTAAAGAGTTTCTTGATGAAAGTGAAAGAGATGAGTGAAAATTTATTAAACTCAACATTCAGAAAACTAAGATCATAGCATCCAGTCCCAACTCTTCATGACAAATAGATGGGGAAACAATGGAAACAGTGACAGATTTTATTTATTGATTGATTTTTCTTTTTCTTTTTTTTTTTTTGTCTCCAAAATCACTGCAGATGGTGACTGCAGCCATGAAATTAAAAGACACTTGCTCCTTGGAAGAAAATCTATGACCAACCTAGACAGCATATTAAAAAGCAGAGACATTACTTCACCTACAAAGTCTGTCTTTTCAAAGCTGTACTTTTTCCAGTTGTCATGTATGGATATGAGAGTTGGACTATAAAGAAAGTTGAGTGCCAAAGAATTGATGCTTTTGAACTGTGGTGTTGGAGAAGACTCTTGAGGGTCCTTTGGACTGCAAGGAGATCAAACCAGTCCATCCTAAAGGAGATCAGTCCTGAATGTTCATTGGAAGGACAGATGCTGAAGCTGAAACTCCAGTACTATGACCACCTGATGGGAAGGACAGACTCACTGGATATAAACTGTAATGCTGGGAAAGATTAGATGAGTTGGTTGGATAGCATCACTGACTCGAGGGACATGAGTTTGAGCCAGCTGGGCTCCAAGGCCAGATTCCCTGAGGATTCCCAGTGCCTTTGTCATGTCCACAGGATGAGAATCCTGACATGGTGTTCAGAAACTTCACAACAGTGGGAAATTTTTTTCTTTGGTATTATTGTTCTCCAGTTTGTGGGTCACCCACTCAGCGCCTATGGCATTTGATTTCGTCATGATTTTGCCCCTCCTACCATCTTGCTGTGGCTTCTTCTTTGTCTTTGGACATGTGGTATCTTTTTTGGTGGGTTTCAGGCTCCTTCTGTAGATGGTTGTTTAACAGCTAGTTGTGATTTTGGTGTTCTCACAGGAGGAGATGAGTGCACATATTTCTGCTCTGCCATTTTGAATCAGAAGTCAAGAAAGTAAAATAATTTTAAATTTTGAATTATTCTAATAGCATAGCTTCAAATTCTCTAAAATAAAAGTTCTCACAGCTTTTTAATTATCAGATAGACTAATAGGCCAAATGAGAAACAGACAAATAGATTTAACTCCTTTCACTAACTCCTTTCAGTAACTGTTAGATTAAAAAAAATCAATAAGGATTAAAGAAGGCTTGAATTAATTAATAAAAAATATTGAGTCATATATAAAAATTAAATATCAATTAGGTACAAAAACTGATCCTATTCTGCATATTAAAGCAAATATTGGTCAATATTAAACTATAGAAACCATGAAAAATGTAATCTAATACTGATGAATAATTAAGATACAAATTAGTAATTTTTAAAATGCAACTTAGAAATATTTATTTCACTGTAAATGAAGCTATTGATTCTAAAGAATAAACTACATTGGACATTTAAAGATATTTAGAGCTGACAAGTTGCTAGCAAAACTGATTAAGTAAAATATAACAACAACTATAATAGTATCAACAATAACACCTACAATGTTGAGGTAGAAAATTATTAGGTAGTCAGTAACAGAATAAGGCCTCAGTTTCTTATTTTAAAAATACAATTTCAGTTTCGACCTATTTTCTTACAAATGCATCTAACTCCATTAATATATAGCTATACTTGCTGTTCCAGTTCCTTGGTATTCAAGGGAATGCCTACCTGGCCTGGAAGACATAAAAAATTTGAGCCCATGACAGGACAATCAGTAATTGATGTCCAAATTATTGAGAAACACCGGGTGAATCATCAACATTAAGACATACATCTGGCCCTTAAACAATGGCTTGTGGCCAAGAGAAAAGTTAGGGGGATGGAGACTCAGTGTCTTAGGAAAACTCAAGGACTGAGAGATCAAAAAAGCCATAAAACTGACAAACTATGCATGATGACTTTAAACTGATTGGTCAGGAATTGCATACATTAGAACCCTGAAAACAATCAAAAACGAACAAGCCAGTATTGGCAAAGAGGAAAACTGTTGTGATTCCTGATATTTCAGGACACTTTTCCGCCTTTCAATTTTATGATGAGAGCTTTGGACTTCTACTCTCTGAAATAAAACTCTGCCTGTGTGAGTGTCTGCTGTCTGTACATTCCATTGTTTGGATTCACAAACAAGAGCTTTGATTTCCATTTCAATGTTAGTTAATGTTCCCTAACAGATTTAAACATTTAATATATGCTAGATTCTATACTAAAATCTTTACATGCATTATCTCAGGGTTTCTTACACTGGCCAACCATTAGAATCACAAAGAGAGCTTTTATAAAGTAATTAAAGGCTACGCACTCCAGTAATCTGGCCAGGAGAATTCCATGGACTGTGTAATCTATGAGGTCACAAAGAGTTGGACACGATGGAATGACTTTCACTTTCACTTTAGACTCCATTGAGACTAATTGATTAAAACTGTCAGTGGGGAGGGAGGAGCTAAGATGATGGAGGAATAGGACGGGGAGACCACTTTCTGCCCCACAAATTCATCGAAAGATCATTTGAACGCTGAGCAAACTCCACAAAACAACTTCTGATCACTAGCAGAGGACATCAGGCACCCAGAAAAGCAGCCCATTGTCTTTAAAAGGTGGTAGGACAAAATATAAAAGATAAAAAGAGAGACAAAAGAGTTAGGGACAGAGATCCATCCCAGGAAGGGAGTCCTAATAGAGGACATTTCCAAACACTAGGATACCCTCTCATGGGGTGGGTCAGGGGGAAGTTTTTGAATCTCAGAGGGCAACCTAACCAAGAGGAAAAATAAATAAAACCCACAGATTATGTGCCTAAAAGCAACTCCCAGAAGAAAAGTACCCCAGACGCTCGCATCCACCACCAGCAAATGGGGGATGAACGGAGAGGAGACTGGCGGCATTGCTTAGGGTAAGGACTGGGCCTGAATGCCCTGAGGGCAATTGGAGGGGGCTAACGTGAGATAGCAACTTAAACTGTGGGATAGCAAGAGAGAGAGAGAGAGAGAGAGAGAATTAACCTGTGAAAAGCCCTAACCAAAGGCACTGCCAGCTATTTGCAGAACAAAAGAAGGACTAAGCAATTCCAGAGAAGAGTTAGCCAGCTGTGGACCGACCCATCCCCCAAAGAAGGCAGGAGACAGCGGGGAGGGGAAAAGGGCAAACTCGGCCTCAGAGACAGCAACCCCTACCAAACTGCAAAGAGGCTTCTAGCTTCTAACCAAAGACTTCCTGAGATTCTGGATGGTTGACATCTGCCGGAGAGTCGCAGCCAGAGATCAGCTCCCCAGAAGAGACACAAGGCGCACCGGACCTGCACACCTGGAAACTGAGGCTGGGATGGAGAGTGTATAAGGCACACTGGACCTGGGGAGAGTGTGCTCCTTAAGCTCCTGATTCCCTAAGCTGCTCAGATGGGGAAGGCACAAAACGCAGGCAAAACCAAGTCTGTGCCTTTGTGAAATACCCAAAAACCTGAACCTGAGCGGCTTGGACCTGGGAAGTGCATGCGACTCAGGGCCCACTCCGTGTAGAGCAGCCTGGAGCCTGAGCAGTGTAGATGGGGAAAGCACACAAGCTGTGAGTGAGGTCAAACCCAGTGTGGCCAGAATACTGTGAGTACTCCCCACACAAGCCAGTGATATTTGTTTGCAGTGCCCCTCCCTCCCCACAGCATGACTGAACAAATGAACCTAAACAAGAGACCACCTCCGCCCACTTGTGTCAGAGCAGAAATTAGACACTGTAGAGACCTGCAAACAGAAGCCAAATAAACAAAGGGAACCGCTTTAGAAGTGACAGGTGAAACAGATTAAAATCCCTGTAGTTAACACTGACTACACTGGAAAGGGCCTATAGATATCGAGAAGTGTAAGCTGGAACAAGGAGCTATCTGAAACTGAACTGAACCCAAACTGCACGCAACAGCTCCAGAGAAATTCCTAGATATATTTTTACTATTATTTTTTTTAATTAATTTTTTTCTTTCTCTCTTTTAAAGTCCTCTATTATTACTCTATTACTCTTTTTAATTTTTAAACTCATGGTAACCTTGCAAAAAAAGGGGGGGGGGAGGGACCCTATTTTTAAAGCGAACTTCATATATATTTCTCAAATTTTTCTGTGTTTTTTTAAATATTGTATTTTTAAGAGTCTGACCTCTACTATAGATTTTTAATCTTTGTTTTTCATAATTTGATATCAATTATGGACATTTAAGAATCCAAACTTCAATACCCATTTTTACTCAGGAGTGAGATTACTGGATTGATTACTTTCTCCCCTTTTTGACTCTCATTTTTCTCCCCCAGATCACCTCTATTTCTTCCCTCCCCCCCTCTCTTTTCAAACCAATTCTGTGAATCTCTGTGGATGTTCTGGGCTGCAGAGAAAACTTAGGGAACATAGTACTGCCTAGATCTGTCTCTCTTCTCTTGAATTCCCCTTTTTCTCCTCCTGCTCACCTCTATCTCCTTCCTCCCTCTCCTCTTCTTCATGTAACTCTGTGAAACTCTCTGGGTGTCCCTCACTGTGGAGAATCTTTTCACCATTAACCTAGAAGTTTTATTATCAGTGCTGTATGGATGGACAAGTCTTGAGGCTACTGGAAGAATAAGACTGAAATCCAGAGGCAAGAGGCTTAAGCCCAAAAGCTGAGAACACCAGAGAACTCCTCACTACAGGGAACATTAATTAATAAGAGATCATCCAAAAGCCTCCATAACCACACTGAAACCAACCACCACCCAAGAGCCAATCAGTTCCAGAGCAAGACATAGCATGCAAATTCTCCAGCAACACAGGAACATAGCCATGAGCATCAATATACAGGCTGCCCAAAGTCACACCAAGCCCATAGACCCATCTCAAAACTCTCTACTGGACATTCCATTGTACTCCAGAGAGAAGAAATCCACCTCCACCCACCAGAACACTGACGGAAGCTTCACTAACCAGGAAACCTTGACAAGCCAATCATCCAACCCCACCCACTGGGAGAAACCTCGACAATAAAAAGGAATCACAGACTACCAGAACACAGAAAGGCCACCCCCAAACACAGCAATCTAAATAAGATGAAAAGGCAGAGAAATAACCAGCAGGTAAAGGAACATGAAAAATGCTGAAAAAGAATTTAGAATAATGATAATAAAAATGATCCAAAATCTTGAAAACAAACTGGAGTTACAAATAAATAGCCTGACTGACAAGGACTGAGAAGATGCAAGAAATGTTTAACAAGTACCTAGAAGAAATAAAAAAGAGTCAATTAATAATGAAGAATGCAATAAATGAGTTCAAAAACACTCTGGAGGGAACAAACAGTAGAATAACGGAGACAGAAGATAGGATACGTGAGATAGAAGATAAAATGGTAGAAATAAATGAAGCAAAGAGGAAAAAAGAAAAAAGAATCAAAAGAAATGAGGACAATCTCAGGGACCTCTGGGACAATGTGAAATGCCCCAACATTCGAATCATAGGAGTCCCAGAAGAAGAAGACAAAAAGAAAGGCCATGAGAAAATACTCGAGGAGATAATAGCTGAAAACTTCCCTAAAATGGAGAAGGAAATAGTCACACAAGTCCAGGAAACCCAGAGAGTCACAAACAGGATAAACCTAAGGCAAAACACCCCAAGACACATATTAATCAAATTAACAAAGATCAAACACAAAGAACAAATATTAAAAGCAGCTAGGGAGAAACAACGAATAACACACAAGGGGATTCCCATTAGGATAACAACTGATTTTTCAATAGAAATTCTTCAGACCAGAAGGGAATGGCAGGGCATACTTAAAGTAATGAAAGAGAACAATCTACAACCCATATTACTGTACCCAGCAAGGATCTCATTCAGATATGAAGGAGAATTCAAAAGCTTTACAGACAAAACCTGAGAGAATTCAGCACCATCAAACCAGCTCTTCAACAAATGCTAAAGGACCTACTCTAGACAGGAAACATAGAAAGGTTGTATGAAGGAGAACCCAAAACAACAAAACAAATGGCAACAGGATAATATTTATTAATAACTACCTTAAATGTAAATGGGTTGAATGCCCCAATCAAAAGACAAAGCCTGGCTGAATGGAAACAAAAGCAAGACCCGTATATATGCTGTCTACAAGAGACCTACCACAAAATAAGGGACACATGCAGACTGAAAGTGAAGGGCTGGAAAAAAATATTTCACACAAACGGAGACCAAAAGAAAGCAGGAGTCACAATATTCATATCAAATAAAATAGACTTTAAAATAAAGGCTGTGAGAAGAGAAAAAGAAGGACACTAAATAATGATCAAAGGATCAATCCAAGAAGAAGATATAACAATTATAAATATATATGCACCCAACATAGGAGCACTGCAACTTGTAAGGCATATGCTAACAAGTATGAAAGGGGAAATTGACAATAACACAGTAGTAGTGGGTGACTTTAATACCCCACTCACACCTATGGATAGATCAACTAAACAGAAAATTAACAAGGAAACACAAACTTTAAATGACACAATGAACCAGCTAGACATAATTGATATCAATAAGACATAATTGATATCTATAGGACAAAACATAAATCAATTTCAGCTTTTTCTGAATTGTACACGGAATTTTCTCCAGAATAGATCACATTCTGGGTCATAAATCTAGCCTTGGGAAATTGAAAAAAATTAAAATCATTCCAGTCATCTTTTCTGACCACAGTGCAGTAAGATTAGATCTCAATTAGAGGGAAAAAAACTATTAAAAATTCAAACATGTGGAAGCTCAATAACACGCTTCTGAATTACCAGCAAATCATAGAAGAAATCAAAAAAGAAATCAAAATATGCATAGAAATGAATGAAAATGAAAACACAACAACCCAAAACCTGTGGAAAAATGTAAAAGCAGTGCTAAGAGGAAGGTTCATAGCAATACATATTTACCTCAAGGAACAAGAAAAAGTCAAATAAATAACCTAACTCTACACCTAAAGCAGCTATAGAAGGAATAAATGAAGAACCCCAGGGTTAGTAGAAGGAAAGAAATCTTAAAGATTAGGGCAGAGACAAATGCAAAAAAAAGAGACCATAGTAAAAATCAACAAAACTAGAAGCTGGGTTTTTGAAAAGGTAAACAAAATTGAAAAACTGTTAGCCAGACTCATCAAGAAACAAAGGGAGAAGAACCAAATCAACAAAACTAGAAATGAAAATGGAGAGATCAAAACAGACAACACTGAAATACGAAGGATCATAAGAGACTACTACCAGCAGCTCTATGCCAATAAAATGGACAACTTGGAAGAAATGGGCAAATTCTTAGAAAAGTATAACTTTCCAAAACTGAACCAGAGAGAAATAGAAGATCTTAACAGACCCATCACAAGCAAGGAAATCGAAACTGTAATCAAAAATCTTCCAGCAAAAAAAAGCCCAGGACCAGATGGCTTCACAGCTGAATTCTACCAAAAATTTAGAGAAGAGCTAACACATATCTTACTCACACTCTTCCAGAAAATTGCAGAAGAAGGTAAACTTCCAAACTCATTTTTTGAAGCCACCATAACCTTAATACCGAAACCAGAAAAAGATGCCAGAAAAAAAGAAAACTACAGGCCAATATCACTGATGAACATAGACACAAAAATCCTTAGCAAAACACTAGCAAACAGAATCCAACAGCATATTAAAAAGATCATACATCATATCCAAGTGGGCTTTATCCCAGGAATGAAAGGATTCTTTAATATCTGCAAATCAATCAATGTAATACACCACATTACCAAATTGAAAGACAAAAAACATATGATTATCTCAATAGATACAGAAGAAACCTTTGACAAAATTCAACATCCATTTATGATTAAAAAAAAAAAAAAAAAAAACCTCTCCAGAAAGCAGGAATAGAAAGAACATACCTCAACATAATAAAAGCTATATAAGAAACTCACAGCAAACATTATCCTCAATGGTGAAAAATTGAAAGCATTTCCCTTAAAGTTAGGAACAAGACAAGGGTGCCCACTCTCACCACTACTATTCAACATAATTTTGGAAGTGTTTGCCACAACAATCAGAGCAGAAAAAAAAATAAATAAAAGAAATCCAGATAGGAAAAGAAGATTAGGTAAAGTTCTCACTGTTTGAAGATGACATGATCCTCTACATAGAAAACCTTAAAGACTCTACCAGAAAATTACTACAGCTAATCAATAAATATAGTAAAGTTGAAGGACATAAAATTAGCACACAGAAATCCCTTGCATTCCTATACACTAACAATGAGAAAACATAAAGAAAAATTAAAGAAATGATACCTTTCGCCGTTGCAACAAAAAGAATAAAATACTTAGGAGTATGTCTACCTAAAAAACAAAAGACCTATATATAGAAAACTATAAAACACTGATGAAATAAATCAAAGAGGACACAAATATATGGAGAAATATACCGTGTTCATGGATTGGAAGAATAAATATTGTAAAAATGATGATACTACCCAAAGCACTCTATAGATACAATGCAATCCCTATCAAGCTACCAATGGTATTTTTCACAGAACTAGAACAAGTAAATTCACAATTTGTATGGAAATACAAAAAACCTCAAATAGCCAAAGCAATCTTGAGAAAGAAGAGTGGAACTGGAGGAATCAACCTGCCTGACTTCAGGCTCTACTACAAAGCCACAGTCATCAAGACAGTATGGTACTGGCACAAAGACAGAAATATAGATCAATGGAACAGTATTGAAAGCCCATGGATAAATCCACGTACCTATGGACATCTTATCTTCGACAAAGGAGGCAAGAATATACAATGGAAAAAAGACAACCTCTTTAAAAAGTGGTGCTGGGAAAACTGGTCAACCACTTGTAAAAGAATGAAATTAGAACACTTTCTAACACCATACACAAAAATAAACTCAAAATGGATTAAAGATCTAAATGTAAGACCAGAAACTATAAAACTCCTAGAGGACGACATAGGCAAAACACTCCCTGACATAAATCACAGCAGGATCCTCTGTGACCCACCTCCCAGAATATTGGACATAAAAGCAAAAATAAACAAGTGGGACCTAACTAAACTTAAAAGTCTTTGCACAACAAAGGAAACTATAAGCAAGGTGAAAAGACAGCCTTAAGAATGGGAGAAAATAATAGCTAACAAAGAAACAGACAAAGGATTAATCTCAAAAATATACAAGAAACTCCTGCAGCTCAATTCCAGAAAAAATAAATGACCCAATCAAAAAACGGGCCAAAGAACTATACAGACATTTCTCCAAAGAAGCCATACAGATGGCTAACAAACACATGAAAAGATGCTCAACATCACTCATTATCAGAGAAATGCAAATCAAAACCACAATGTGGTACCACTACACGCCAGTCAGGATGGCTGCTATCCAAAAGTCTACAAGCAATAAATGCTGGAGAGGGTGTGGAGAAAAGGGAACCCTCTTACACTGTTGGTGGGAATGCAAAGTAATACAGCCACTATGGAGAACAGTGTGGAGATTCCTTAATAAAACTGGAAATAGAACTGCCATATAACTCAGCAATCCCACTCCTGGGCATACACACTGAGGAAACCAGATCTGAAAGAGACATGTGCACCCCAATGTTCATCACAGCACTGTTTATAATAGCCAGGACATGGAAGCAACCTAGATGTCCATTAGCAGACGAATGAATAAGGAAGCTGTGGTACAAATACACAAAGTAATTAGCCTGCAACTAATAAAAATAAGTGAAAAAATAACAATTAGAGCAATTAAGCAAGATAAAGAAAATAAAAGTCATCCAAATTGGAAAAGAGGTAAAACTAAAAAAAAAAGAAAGAAAGAAAGAAAGCCATGATACATATACCAATGAAATATTACTCAACCATTATAAAGAATACATTTGAATCAGTTCTAATGAGATGGATGAAACTGGAGCCCATTATACAGAGTGAAGTAAGCCAGAAAGATAAACACCTATACAGTATACTACTGCATATATATGGAATTTTAAAAATGGTAATGATAACCCTATATGCAGGACAGAAAAAGAGACACAGGTGTATAGAACAGACTTTTGGACTCTGTGGGAGAAGATGAGGGTAGGATGATCTGAGAGAATAGCATTGAAACATGTATATTATCAAGTGTGAAACAGATTGCCAGCCCAGGTTGGATGCATGAGACAAGTGCTTAGGGCTGGTGCACTGGGAAGACCCAGAGGGATGGGATGGGAGGGAGGTGGGAGGGGGGATCAGGATGGGGAACACATGTAAATCCATAGGTGAGTCATGTCAATGTATGGCAAAAACCACTACAATATTGTCAGGTAATTAGCCTCCAAGTAATAAAAATAAATGAAAAAAAATAAAAATAAAAAAAACTGTCAGTGGGTATCAGTCATTGACATTTTTGTGAAAGATCCTTATGTGATCTTAATATGCAGCATAAATAAATTGCATTATATTATTCAATCATCCCAGCAAACTTATGATACAATAGTTATTAATGTCTTCATTTTCTTTAGAAAAAATTGAGATAACAAGAGGCTAAATGACACAATCTGTAGCACACAATTAGATAAAGTAACTAGTAAGCTGATTATTTATTCCCAAAACTTAGAATATACTATAATCTCTCCACCTTCTGATAGCCATACTGCATTGAAATAATTGTTTTGTGCTGCCTTACTCCTATGTTACACCTGGAGTTCCTGAGTGACACCTAAAATGTTTCTGGAGTCTTGGATGAAGGCCAAAATTTTAGTCAAATGAAACCACACTACACATCTAACCAACCTCTCTCCAATCTCTCTTCTGTGTATATTTTTACTAGAATGAAAATTCCCACCAATTTATAAACACTTTCCTGCCAGTGCCCAAGGTATAACTGCACAATCCCTCACTTGCTGCACTATACAGTAAGATGTCTGTGATATAAGCTCCTTGAGGACAGAGACTACTAGTTATTTTCTTTACTATTCACAGAATTTAGCTCAGAGATTGCCAGCATAGTAGGTACTTAGTGATGCATGAATGGGGAGGGAATTTCTCCTCAATTGTAGATGGTATCAGTCTGACAGCTTCCACCATATTTCCCTTTTCCTTTTTGATAAATGCCACATAAGTCAGCCCCACTATTTTTCTCAGGTTGAGAGTAAAGGGGTATTGCGTTGAAAGGTTAAGTTGTCCTCCTTGATATAGATCTCAAAGTTAAGAATGTTTCCCAAACTTCTTCAGTTGGCTACTGGTTATCTATAGAGGCTAATATTTATTTGTTCCTGACTATAGTCCTGGTTATCTTTATTTTAATTCAGCCTCAAGACAACCCATGAGGTAGTTACTATTTTTATTTTATAGATGAGAAAATCTGAGTTTAAGAGGTTAAATGATTTCCCCAACACTACCTAAGAGTACATGTGTGCTCCGTCACTCAGTCATGTCTGACTCTTTGTGACCCCATGGACTGTAGCCTGCCAGACACCTCTGTCTATGGGATTTCCAAGGCAAGAATACTAGAGTGGGTTACCATTGCCTATTCCAAGGTGTCTTTCCTACTCAGGGATCAAACTGCCATCTCTGGCATTGGCAGGCAGATTCTTTACCACTGAGCCACCTGGAAAGTCCCACCTAAAAGTACAGCCACATTTATTTCCATTTGGGCATGACTATCAGTCACTTAGTTCAGTTGCTCAGTCGTGTCTGCCTCTTTGCAACCCCATCAACTGCAGCTTTCCAGGCTTTCCTATCCATCAACAACTCCCAGAGCTAACTCAATCTCATGTCCACTGAGTTGGTGATGACATCCAACCATCTCATCCTCTGTAGTCCCCTTCTCTTTCCTTCAATCTTTCTCAGCATCAGGGTCTTTCCCAATGAGTCAGTTCTTTGCATCAGGTGACTAAAACATTTGGTTTTCAGCTTCAGCATCAGTCCTTCCAATGAATATTCAAGACTGATTTCCTTTATGATTGACTGGTTGGATGGATCTCCTTGCGGTCCAAGGGACTCTCAAGAATCTTCTCCAACACCACCATTCAGAAACATCAATTATTTGGTGCTCAGCTTTCTAAATAGGCCAACTCTCAAATCCAAACAGCATAACTATAAGATGTAACTATAACCCCCATTGCTTATCAAATAATAATGGGCTAATCCTAACATGTCTGGAGCACTCATTTGCCAAGCACTGTAAAATGTGCTTCACATATAAGAGTTACTTTACTTCTCACATACAATTAAGAGAGGTAAGTGCTGTTATTATCCTCAGGTTTTACTAACTAAAAAGAAAAAAAAAAAAGAGTATTAAAGTGATTAAATAACTTACCTGAATTCACCCAGACCACTTCTACAGTCTCATCTCATTTCAGTCTCCTCCTCTTTCATCAACCTCAAACTACATTGGCTTTTTTTTTCCTTTTTTTTTTTCCATTTATTTTTATTAGTTGGAGGCTAAGTACTTTACAATATTGTAGTGGTTTTTGCCATAAATTGACATGAATCAGCCATGGATTTACATGTATTCCCCATCCTGATCCCCCCTCCCACCTCTGTCTCCACCCGATTCCTCTGGGTCTTCCCAGTGCACCAGGCCCGAGCCCTTGTCTCATGCATCCAGCCTGGGCTGGTGATCTGTTTCACCCTAGATAATATACATGTTTCAATGCTGGTCTCTTGGAAAATTCCACCCTCGCCTTCTCGCACAGAGTCCAAAATTCTGTTCTGTACATCTGTGTCTCTTTTTCTGTTTTGCATATAGGGTTATCGTTACCATCTTTCTAAATTCCATATATATCTATTAGTATACTGTACTGGTCTTTATCTTTCTAGATTACTTCACTCTGTATAATGGGCTCCAGTTTCATCCATCTCATTAGAACTGATTCAAATGAATTCGTTTTAATGGCTGAGTAATATTCCATGGTGTATATGTACCACAGCTTCCTTATCCATTCATCTGCTGATGGGCATCTAGGTTGCTTCCATGTCCTGGTTATTATAAACAGTGCTGCGATGAACATTGGGGTGCACGTGTCTCTTTCAGATCTGGTTTCCTCAGTGTGTATGCCCAGAAGTGGGATTGCTGGGTCATATGGCAGTTCTATTTCCAGTTTTTTAAGAAATCTCCACACTGTTTTCCATAGCGGCTGTACTACTTTGCATTCCCACCAACAGTGTAAGAGGGTTCCCTTTTCTCCACACCCTCTCTAGCATTTATTGCTTGTAGACTTTTGGATAGCAGCCATCCTGACAGGCGTGTAATGGTACCTCATTGTGGTTTTGATTTGCATTTCTCTGATAATGAGTGATGTTGAGCATTTTTTCATGTGTTTGTTAGCCATCTGTATGGCTTCTTTGGAGAAATGTCTGTATAGTTCTTTGGCCCGTTTTTTGATTGGGTCATTTATTTTTCTGGAATTGAGCTGAAGGAGTTGCTTGTATATTTTTGAGATTAATTCTTTGTTTCTTTGTTAGCTATTATTTTCTCCCAATCTGAGGGCTGTCTTTTCACTTTGCTTATAGTTTCCTTTCTTGAACAAAAGCTTTTAAGTATAATTAGGTCCCACTTGTTTATTTTTGCTTTTATTTCCAATATTCTGGGAGGTGGGTCACAGAGGATCCTGCTGTGATTTATGTCAGAGAGTGTCTTGCCTAAGTTCTCCTCTAGGAGTCTTATAGTTTCTGGTCTTACATTTAGATCTTTAATCCATTTTGAGTTTATTTTTGTGTATGGTGTTAGAAAGTGTTCTAATTTCATTCTTTTACAAGTGGTTGACCAGTTTTCCCAGCACCACTTTTTAAAGAGGTTGTCTTTTTTCCATTGTATATTCTTGCCTCCTTTGTCGAAGATAAGGTGTCCATAGGTACGTGGATTTATCTCTGGGCTTTCTATTCTGTTCCATTGATCTATATTTCTGTCTTTGTGCCAGTACCATACTGTCTTGATGACTGTGGCTTTGTAGTAGAGTCTGAAGTCAGGCAGGTTGATTCCTCCAGTTCCATTCTTCTTTCTCAAGATTGCTTTGGCTATTCGAGGTTTTTTGTATTTCCATACAAATTGTGAATTTATTTGTTCTAGTTCTGTGAAAAATATGGTTGGTAGCTTGATAGGGAAAGTTTTGGCCACAGCAATCAGAGCTGAAAAAGAAATCAAATGATCCAGATAGGAAAAGAAGAAGTGAAACTCTCGCTGTTCGCAGATGACATGATCCTCTACATAGAAAACTTTAAAGACTCTACCAGAAAATTACTAGAGCTAATCAACGAATATAGTAATGTTGCAGGATATAAAATTAATGCACAGAAATCCCTTGCATTCCTGTACACTAACAATGAGAAAACAGAAACAGAAATTAAGGAAACAATACCATTCACCATTGCAACAAAAAGAATAAAATACTTAGGAGTATATCTACCTAAAGAAACAAAAGACCTATACATAGAAAACTATAAAACACTGATGAAAGAAATCAAAGATGACTCAAACAGATGGAGAAATATACCATGTTCATGGATTGGAAGAATCAATATTGTCAAAATGGCTATACTATCCAAAGCAATCTATAGATTCAATCCAATCCCTATCAAGCTGCATTGGCTTTTCATTAAGTGCATCAGAAAACTTTTTTTCACCTAAGTACTTTACACAGATTTTTCAATGTCTACAGTGCTTTGCCTGTTCATTTTAATCAAATTACTTTTACTCATTTTTCAAGTCATAACTTGAACATTATTTTCTCAGAGAGGCCAATATTTGATTTAGTACAAACCCTCAGGTCTAAGCTTATCATTTTTATTTTACCCTCTCAAAAACATGAACACTTAAATACTTTTTCTTTACAAGATTTAAAACAATTTGAAAATCATTAATTTATATTAATCAGTGAATCTTTGTTAAATATTCATGCCCTCTACTTGATAGTAAGTTCCATGGCAGTGGGTACCAGAGGTTTAAATTATTGTCCTATATCAAGTGCCTGGCACATGAAAGATAATTGGAAAATACATATTGAGTGGTTTAAACAAGAGCAGATGTTAAACCATAGATTCCTGATCACTGAGAATTCACTCTCAAACACTAATTAACTAAAACTTCCCTTTAAATTATCTTCTCAGCTTATGATTACCTGTTAAGGCAATCAGTCTCATACAATTCATTCTTCTAGGTAGAAAATTTATTTTCATTTTCCTTTGTTGCTCTATTTTCAAATAGCAAAGAAAGTCCTTTTATTCTACTTTAAGAGGATTTGGCTGTGGAAATAATATCCCGCCCCCTGTATCCTTTATGGGTTTGTAGACATTTCTTTTATCAGCGTTTATCTTTCCAGATGGAAAAATCCCAGTTCTTTAAATTTGTTCTGCTTAAATTCACCCCTCAGCTTCTCTGTTCCTCTGATCATTTTAGAGAGGTGTTTTATTTTGAAACATCTTGGTAAATGAACTAAATGACTAAAATTATGTTATAATAAATATATCAACAGTAGAATTATTAGATGATAATGAAAAACAAGGCAAAACAAAACAAAAATTCATTTTGACTCAAAAATACATGTTGATTTGTAAACTCGGTTAGAGTTCCTTTCAGTGATGCTATGTCAGTTATCTTCAAAATGTGTTGTTTGATCCATTTACTCACCATAATTCTGTGTTTCCAACATTTTCAGTGTTTAATACAGTTTGGAAATTATCGATAGACTCTATTGCTTCCAAAGTTTATTTATTTTACCTTCCAAAAATATAACTTATTTCTTCAAAAAATTAATTCTTATATTTGCCAACTTTTTAAAAACATTATTTGATCTTTAGTATTACCCAATGTGCTTCTGTTTCGTAATTTTCACATTTAGTTAACTCATTTATTCTTTTAAAAAATAATGAGAGAATTGAAGGTTGTGAGTCTGATATATCCTATGAATCCTTATATTTATCCCCTATATTTTCATTAATTCATAAGTAGCTCATCTTGTGCTTTGGTTTTGATTTTTGACCCAACAATTATTTTGGAGGAGTTTTAAATATAGTAAAGGTTTTAAAAATTAGATCTTTATCGTTAATTTTTTATTTTAATTTTCTATGGCAATGAACTTGATTTTTTAGTTCTTTTGGGAGAATTTTATGTGTGTGGTCTAGTTTTTTTATCAGCTTTAAAATGTTCTATAGATACATAAAAACAAAGTATTTTCTCTGTTTGTATAAGAACCTTGAAATTAAACACTTGAAATTAAAATTAAAAAAAAAACTATTTATAAAGAACATATAAATGTTATCTGATAAGAACAAGGATATTTTGAGCATTGCATTCTAAAAAAGAAAAGGCCAGTTTAGTTGGGATTACTATTTCCTGGTGTTTCAAAAGGAAATGTTGAAGCTAAGATGACATTGACAAATTGCCACTATTTATTTTAATGATGTAATGAAATCTACCACTAGTTCTACAGTCTGAGTTTTTAAGGCAGTTGACCTGACCAACTATAGTAAATACATTAGCCTCTTGGTTTCTAGCTGTATTCAATAGGCAATTAAATATACTCTCACATTATTTTATATATAATCTCTACTATCTAAAGCATTTTACTGAATATGAATAGTAAAATTATAGCACATTTCTTTGTTAAGTTCAGTGACAAACATTTCTATAAATTTTATGCTCAAAATATATTTAAAGTTAAACCAGAATAAATGTTTAAGCATCATAATGACTCCCCTAGCTACTTATCAAAGTCCTTTTCACTGCCTCCAAAGAGTTTATCTTTGAAATTCAAATTTGAATCCCTAGTCCCCATTGCAATGTATGTATTTTTGCTTTCCTAGTTATTATTTTATAAATTAAGTAAATTTAATCTAAGAAGAAAATCAGTAAACTAAATGGAGGTCATGAGTGATAAGTGTCTTTTTACTTGCAAAGGTAATTTAAAATTGGGACAAAGGTTATTTCTGTACAGTTTGCTAAAGTGACCAAAATCAATTTATTTGTATGTGTTTTTCCTTCCCACTTGTCAAAAAGTCAATTAGCGAAGAGTAACTTGTCCACTGAAGAGTCAGTTCTATTCAGTCCCAGTTGTTTCTGGATGCTCAGTGATCAACCTACAAATGAATGACAGAAATGATAATGATGAAAACCTAAAAATCAATATTTCCAAGGTCCAGGCTTCAGAATATTTTACAAGTCCATGGCTCATTTACAGAGCATGTGTTTAACAAGGTTGTTAAGGCTTCTAGATGAACAGCGTATGAGGAAAAAAATAAGGATTTATGATGAAAATAGGAAAGAAGAGTTTATTGCTTATGTAATCCAGCAGCATGAATATATATGTTGTGGGGTTTGGAGAAGGGGGAGTGCTCTTGCACTGTTGGTGGGAATGTGAATTGATACAGCTGCTATGGAAGACGGTATGGAGATTCCTTAAAGAACTACAAATGGAACCACCATATGGCCCAGAAATCCCACTCCTGGGCATATACCCTGAGGAAACCAGAATTGAAACAGACACATGAATCCCATTGTTCATTGAAGCACTATTTACAATAGCTGGAACACGGAGGCAACCTGGGTGTCCATCGACAGATGAATGGATAAAGAAGCTCTGGTATATATTAACAATAGAATATTACTAAGCCATAAAAAGGAATGCATTTGAGTCTGTTCTAATGAGGTGGATGAACCTAGAACCTATTATACAAAGTGACGTGAGTCAGAAAGAGAAAGATAAATACTGCATTCTAACACTTATATACAGAATCTAGAAATATGGTGCTGAAGAATTTATTTACAGGGCAACAATGGAGAAACAGACATAGAGAATAGACATATGGACATGGGGAGAGGGGAGGAGAGGATGAGATGTATGGAAAGAGTAGTATGAAATCTTATGTTACCATATGTAAAATAGATAGCCAACGGGAACTTGATGTATGGCTCATGAAACTCAAACAGGGACTCTGTGTCAACCTAGAGAGGTGAAATGGGGAGGGAGATGAGAAGGAGCTTCAAAAGGGAGGGGATACATGTATACCTATGGTTGATTCATGTTGAGGTTTGACAGAAAACAGCAAAAGTCTGTAAAGCAATTATCCTTCAATAAAAAATAAATTAAAAAAAAAGAAGATATTTTTGTTCTTGACAGTATGTTTTTGAAAAAAACATGTGATTATTTATAAATGGAAATAATCCAATTTTTTAATAGAAATTATGATATACTGGCATAGCTTTATTTCTATGGGAATACTTAATTGTATTTTTAAGAGCACTTGAATACTATAGGATTTTATCCCTTGCACATTTTCATAATTATTCAAATTAGCTTCAATCTATAATTCAATTCAATACAGTTATTAAACACATATTAGCTGCAAATAATTATAACAAGAGTAGTGGAGAAAAGCTCCTCAATATCTTCCCAGCAAGAATTTACACACATGAGGGAGGTGGAAATGTATATGTACATATATTTATGTACAACTTTAATGTGTGACTAATTAAATAAGTAGCAAAAATATTTTATTATTAATTATTGATAGCTTACTATGTACATATTGCTAAGCTTTGAAAAAATATATTTCCTCATTTTACCTTCACAACTACCATATAAGTCATAGTCTAATAAACTGATGCTGAAAAGTTATATAAAAGTCTTAATTATGCATTATGATCACAGAAGCAAGGGAAGAATGTGATTTATCATTAAAGTATCGAAAAGCTTGTCAGTTTTGAGACGAGGCTTGGAAAAACATCTGTTCCTCTACAAGAGTGTGTTGTGAAGATGGGCATTCAAAAAAATACTTTTTACAAAGTTGCTATAGCAAGGAAGTTTATACTTTTTTTTAGAATGGCAAATATAAGTAAAATATTCCAGAGCCCATAGGCTCTGGATTCAAAATTCTGCATTAATTTTGTGACTTTGGAAAAGGTAACTTTTCTGGGTGTCTTTTGACTCATCTGTAAATGGAACTTATAATTGTACCTTTCATATGTTATATTAACAGAGTTAAATGAGATTAATGAATATAAAATGATTTAAATAGAATCTAGCATAAAATAAGCCACTAATCATCATCATATATGAATCAGTAGTGCTCAGTAGATCAAGGGGGCTGACATAATGATACAGTAAAATTCTACTAATCTATGAGGATGTACTTTCTTTTCAACTCTGTGTAGTGCCTCACAAAGAGTTGGCACACCTCATTGAACTGTTCTACTTTGGAATCTTTATTACTTCAGTTTCCCATACAAAATACTCCCCAAATACTTAATTTTCCATGTCTCCTCCATTTAAAAGTTTCTTGTCCTCTCTGAACTCCTATTCCAGGAAATCATCCATGTTAATTGTTAAGGCTTATTATATTATGTTACTTTTGTTTCCTTTGTATATTGCTTATTACTACAAAGAGACTTCAAACTCCTAGAAAGTGGAAAACTTGTGTTGTAAAACTGTGTAGTTCCTCTGGCACCCAACATGTTATATGGTCACAGTTATTTATTAAGCAAGGAAGTTTCCCATGGATAAATTATACTTTATTGATAATAGTTTATATTTCAAAAATTAATGGTAGTTCTCATTTATTGAGTACCTAAATATATATGTCAAGGCTCTATGCTTCATTCATATATCACCAATTGTTACAACTATTTTGCTGTGGAAAAATACAGATAATAGCAATAAATGAAAACATTGGAATAAACTTAAGAAGTAAAAAAGGTAATTGCAATGGATTTTGAAGAATTATCTGAAATAAATGTATGGTCATAACATGAAAGGTTAGAAAAGGAGAGACCCTAGTTAAGATAGTTTACATCACTGCTTTCTCAACCAAAAGGATAATAATTTCACCCTATTGCTCTCATTTTTTGACATTATCTTTTAAACTTCTGAACAGTGTCCAAATTTCTAGAGCTTTCTGAGTCTAAATTAACTGACCCATACAATTGATACTTAAACAATCATTAAAAGAGTAGTTATTCTTAGTATTATATATCCAGCCAAGATGTTGGGGGGCAATATTGCCATTTTATGCACTGCTTTTGCTGTTTCCAATCCTTCCCTGAAGCCAAAATAGGCTCCTTTTCTCCTCAGAGATTTACAAAAATTTTTAGAACCTATTAACTTATCCTGCTAGGATATTAGCTCTAGACTTTAGTTGAAATATTCTATTTTGGGTCAACTCACCGATGACTTGGGGGCCAACATAGAACATGAGGCATGGCTGGGAGGAGAAACTGCAGGGGAGGCAAGCCAGAGTTGGGCTAAAAGACTGAGTGAGCCTATCTGAGCCAGAAGGCCCCAGAGAGAAGGGAGAAAGTAAGAGTGAGGCATGCACATCACCCAAGATTGGGTAGATGAGTGCAGCTTCAAAGACCACCTTAGAGTGGCCCCCCAGTCACTGAAACCTTTCACCCTAGAGCAGTGCCTAAAAACCACAGAATACAGGAGCCTTGAAATCAGCAGAGAGCAATCAACAGTACTGGACTAACCTCATCCATCAAGGGCAGAGGGCAAAAGCAAGAGGAACTATGATCTTGCAATGTGGGAAAATCAGATCTTAAACACAGTAAGCTAGAAAAAAAATGATAAGACAAGGAAATGTGCTACAAATTAAGGAGCAAGGTGAAAAAAAAAAGAAGAAGAAGAGGAAGAATATCAAAACAAGTGAACAGGGAATAAGAAATCTAGCTGAACAAAAGTTATAGTGATGATAGAAAAGATGATCCAAAATTCTGGAAATAGAATGGACAAGAAACTAACACAAACCTAGAAAAACTAAAAACAAATAATCAGTAATGAGCAGCATAATAACACAAATAGAAAATACACTAGAAGGAATCACCAGTAGAATAACTGAGACATCAGTTCAGTTCAGTCTTTCAGTCATGTCTAACTCTTTGCAAACCCATGAACTGCAGCACGCCAGGCTTCCCTGGCCATCACCAACTCCCAGAGTTTACTCAAACTCATGTCCATCCAGTCAGTGATGCCATTCAACCATCTCATCTTCTGCCATCCCCTTCTCCTCCTGCCTTCAATCTTTCCCAGCATCAGGATCTATTCCAATAGGTCAGTTCTTCACATCAAGTGGCCAAAGTATGGGAGCTTCAGCTTTAGCATCAGTCCTTCCCATGAATATTCAGGACTGATTTCCTTTAGGACTGACATGTTTGATCTCCTTGCAGTCCATGGGACTCTCAAGAGTCTTCTCCAACACCATAGTTCAATAACATCAATTCTTCAGCACTCAGCTTTCTTTATAGTCCAACTCTCACATCCACACATAAGACATATAACTGATAAACTGACAAGTGAACGGGAAGGTAGAATGGTGGAAAATACTGCTTCAGTGTAGAATAGAGAAAAAAAATGAAAGAAATGGGGACAAATTCAGAGACTTCTGAGATAACATTAAACTCACCAACACTTGAATTATAGAGGTTCTAGAAGAAGAAGAGAAAAAGAAAAAGTCTAAGAAAATATTTGAAGACATTATAGTTGAAAACTTTTCTAAAATGGGAAAGGAAATAGTCAGTCAAGTTCAGGAAGTGCAGAATCCCAAACAGGAAAAACCAAAGGAGAAGCATGTTGAGGTATATATTAACCTAATGGACAAAATATAAATTAAAAAAAAAGAAAGATTTTGAAAGTAGTACAGGAAAAACAACAACAACAACACAAATATACAAGGGAATCCCCATAAGGTTAACAGCTGATCTTTCAGCAGAAACACTGCAAACCAGAAGAAGTAGAAGGGTATACTTATTATGATGAAAGGGAAAAACCTACAACCAATATTGCTATATCTATCAAGAGTTTCATTTAGATTTGATGGTTAAATCAAAAGATTTACAGACAAGTAAAAACTAAAGAGAATTCAGCACACAAAAGTCAATTTTACAACAAATTCTAAGGGAAATTCTCTAAGCAGGAAACATAAAAGAAGGACTAGAAATACAAAATCAAACTTCAAACAATTAAGAAAATCATAATTGGAACATACATATCGATAATTAGCTTAAATATAATTGATTAAATGCTCCAATCAAAAGACACAGACTGGCTGAATGGATACAAAAACAAGATACATACATATGCTGTCTACAAGAGACCCACATCAGAATTAGGACATATACAGATTGAAAATGAGGTGTTGGAAAAAGGATATCTCACACAAATGGAAATTAAAAGAAAGCTGGAGTAGAAATATTCATATCAGAAATAAATAGACTTTAAAATAAAGGCTGGACACTACATGATGATCAAGGGATCATTCCAAAAAGATCATATGACAGTGTAAATATTTATGCAACCAACATAGGAACACCTTGATATATAGAGCAAATGCTGACAGCCCTGTTGGCTCAACAGTAAAGAATCTGCCTGCCAATGCAGGATCAGTTCAGTTCAGTTCAGTTCAGTTCAGTCGCTCAGTCATGTCTGACTCTTTGTGACCCCATGAATTGCAGCACGCCAGGCCTCCCTATCCATCACCAACTCCCGGAGTTTACTCAAACTCATGCCAATGCAGGATAGATGAGTTCAATCCCTGGGTCAGGAAGATCCCCTTGAGAAGGAAATGACAACACATTCCAATGTTCTTGCCTGAAAAATCCCATGGATGGAAGAGCCTGATGTACTATAGCTCATGGGTTCACAAAGAGTCAGACACAACTTATCAACAAAACAACAGCCTTAAAAGGGGAAATTGACAGTAGCACAATCATAGTGAGGGACATTAGCACCTCACTTCCACCAATGGAGAGATCATAAAGACAGAAAATTAATAAGTAAACACAGCTTTAAAAGATACATTAGATCAGATACACTTAATTGATATTAGTAGAACAGCCCATCCAAAATCAACAGAAGACAATTTCTTCTCAAGTGCACATGGAACATTTTCCATGATAGATCATATACTGGCTAGTGAGTTAAGCTTTGGTAAATTTGAAAAAAAAAAAAAAGTGAAATCATATCAAGCAACTTTTCTCACCACAACACTATGAGATTAGCTATCAATAACAGGAAAAACAAACTATAAAAAATACAAACACATGGGGGCAAAACAATATGCTACTAAATAAACAAGAAATCACTGAAGAAATGTTATATATATATAAAAATATATACATACAATATATATACACATACATGTGTATATACATATATACACATACATGTGTATATGTGTGTACATATGTATATATACACATGCACATATATGTATATACATGCATGTATATACATATATACACTATATATATATACACATATATATTTACATATATATGCATATACAATATATACATATACATATATATATGTATACCTAGAAGCAAGTGACAGCAAAAACAAAACAGCCCAACATATATGGATGTGACTAAACCATTATAGCAATATAATTCTACCTCAAGAAAAAAGAGATAAGACTTTCTCAATCACACAACCTAACCTTACAACTGAAGTGGTTAGAGAAAGAACAACAAAGAAAAAAGTAGAAGAAATCATGAATATCAGAACAGAGATAACTGAAAAAAAATTAAGAAAATAATAGCAAAAATCAATAAAACTAAAACCTGGTTCTTTGGGAAGATAAAATTAATGAACTCCTAGAGAGTCATCAAGAACAAAAAGAAGACTCAGATCAATAAGTTGGCACTGGTGGTAAAGAACATGTCTGACAATGCAGGAGATGTAAGAGAAGTGAGTTCTATCCCTGGGTTGGGAAGATCCCCTGGAGGAGGGCAGGGCAACCCACTCCAGTATTCTTTCTGGAGAATCCATGGACATAGGAACCTAGCAGGCTACAGTCCATAGGGTCACAAACAGTTGGACACAACTGAAGCAACTTAGCATGCAGGCAGAAATGAAAAGGGAGAAATTACAACTGACACCTCAATTTATAACCTGGAAGAAGTGGATGAATTCTTAGAAAAGTACAACATTTAAAGACTGAACAAAGAAGAAACAGATAATATAAACAGACCAATCAATCATAAGCATTGAAATTGAAACTGCAATTAAAAATCTTCCAAGAGGGATGGGACATATGTATACCTGTGACTGATTCATGTTGATGTTTGGCGGAAACCAACCAATTCTGTAAATAAATTATCCTTAAATGTACAAATAAATTAATTTAAAAAATATTCCAAAAAACAAAAGCTCATGGCCAGATGGCTTCACAGGAGAATTCTATCAAACATTTAGAGAAAAGGAAACACCTATCCTTCCAAACTTTTTCCAGAAAATTTCAGAAGGAATAGCTCCAAACACATTTTATGAGGCTAATATCACTCTAATACAAAAACCAAACAAAGATATCACAAAAAAAAAAGAAAAGAAAATTATAGGTCAAAATCACAGATGAACATAGATGCAAATGTCCTCAACAGAATACTAAGAAACAAAATCCAAAAACACATTAAAAGGTTCATGAAACATGGCCAAATGGCTTTTATTTCAGGGATGCAAGTATTCAATATACACAAATCAATCAATGTGATACACTGTATTAGCAAATTGAAGGATGGAAAACATTTGATCACCTCAATAGATGCAGAAAAAGCCTTCAACAAAATTCAACAACCATTTATGATTAAAAAAAAAAAAAAAAAAACTCTTTAGAAATTGGGCACAGAGGGAACCTACCTCAAAATAATAAAGGCCACATAACACATGCACAGCAAACATTAGGCTCAGTGGTGAAAACTGAAACATTTACTCTAAGATCAGGAACAGCACAAGGGTGCCTACTCTTCCAACTATTAGTAAAAATAGTCTTGGCTCATGCAGGGCTGGTGCACTGGGAAGACACAGACGGATGGGATGGAGAGGGAGGTGGGAGGGGGGATTGGGATGCGGAACACATGTAAATCCATGGCTGATTCATGTCAATGTATGGCAAAAACCACTACAATATTGTCAAGTAATTAGCCTCCAACTAATAAAAATAAATGAAACAACAACAACAACAAAACAGTCTTGGAAGTCCTGTTGTGGTTTTTTTAGGGGCTAAGTCATGTCCGACTCTCTCTGACCCCATGAACTGCAGCACATTAGATTTCCCTGTCCTTCACTGTCCCCCTGAGTTTGCTCAAACTCATGTCCAGTGAGTCATGATGCCATCCAACCATCTCATCCTCTGTCGCCCCCTTCCCCTCTTACCTTCAATCTTTCTCAGCATCAGGATCTTTTCCAATGAATCAGTTCTTCACATCAGGTGGCCAGAATACTGGAGCTTCAGCTTCAGCACCAGTCCTTCCAATGAACACCCCCAGTTGATTTCCTTTAAGATTGACTGGTTTGATCTCCTTGCTGTCCAAGGGACTCTTAAGAGTTTTCCCCAGCTCCACAGTTCAAAAAGACCAATTCTTCAGCTCTCAGCACTCTTTATGGTCCAAATCTCACATCCATACATGACTACTGGAAAAACTATAGCTTTGACTATATGAACCTGTGTCAGCAAAGTGATGTACTCTGTCTATATTTGTCATAGCTTTTCATCTAAAGAGCAAGTGTCATAATTTCATGGCTGCAGTCACCATCCACAGTGATTTTGAAGTGCAAGAAAATGAAATCTGACAGTTTCCACTTTTTACCATCTATTTGCCATGTAGTGATGGGTCTGGATGCCATGATCTTCGTTTTAGTTTAATGTTTAGTTGTACACCAGCTTTTTACTCTCCTCTTTCACCTTCATCAAGAGGCTCTTTACTTCTTCTTCACTTATTGCCATTAAAGTGGTATCCATATCTGAGGTTGTTGATATTTTCCTGACATTCTTGATTTCAGCTTGTGAATCATCCAGTCCAGCATTTCATATGATGTACTCTGCATAGAAGCTAAATAAGCCGATTCTCAATATACACCCTTGAAGTACTCCTTTCCCAACTTTGATCCAGTGCATTGTTCTGTGTCCAGTCCTAACTGTTGCTTTTTGTTCTGCATACAGGTTTCTCAGGAGGTGGGTAAGGTGGTCTGATATTCCCATTTCTTTAAGAATATTCTGCAGTTTGTTGTGGTCCACACAATCAAAGGCTTTAGCATAGTCAATGAAGCAGATGTTTTTCTTTTTTTTTATGGGAAGTTCCTTGGTTTTTCTATGATCCAGTTTGCCTTTCCCTTCTCCAATGGACCATATTTTGTTGGAAGTCCTAGCCATGGCAATCAAGGATGAAAAAGAAATGAAAAGAATCTAGATTGTAAAACAACAAAATTAAAATGTCACCATTTGTAGATGAAATGATACTATATATCATTTCAGTTCAGTTCAGTCACTCAGTCATATCTGACTCTTTGCAACTCCACTGACTGTAGCACGCCAGGCCTCCCTGTCCATCACCAATTCCTGAAGTTTACTCAAATTCATGTCCATCAAGTGGGTGATGTCATCCAACTCTCTCATCCTCTATTGTCCCCTTCTCCTCCTGCCTTCAATCTTTCCTAGCATCAGGGTCTTTTCAAATGAGTCAGTGCTTTGCATCAGGTGGCCAAAGTATTGGAGTTTCAGCTTCAGCATCAGTCCTTCCAATGAATATTCAGGACTGATTTCCTTTAGGATGGACTGGTTGATACCATACATAGAAAACCCTAAAGATGCCTCCAGAAAACTATTATAGATAATCAATGAATTTAGTAAAATCCCAGAATACAAAATTAATACACAGAAAGTGCTTGTATTCCTGTACACTAACAATGAAAGTTCAGAAATGGAAATTCAGGAAATAGTCTCATTTACCAATACAAAAGTAAATAAATAAAAAGAATAAAATTTATACAAATATACCTACCAAAGGATCCAAAAGAACTGTATACAGAAGACTATAAGACACTCATGAAAGAAATAAAACATGGCAGAAACTGATGGAGAGATATACCACATTCTTGCATTGGAAGTATCAATATTGTGAAAAATGACTATACTACCTAAAGCAATCTACAGAGTCAATGCAATTCCTGTCAAATTAGCATTGGACTTTTTTCACCAAACCAGAACAACAACAACAACAAATTAATAAGTTGTATGGATACATAAAAGATCTCAAATAGCCAAAACAATATTCAGAAAGAAAAATGTAATTTGAGTAATCAGGCTTCCTGATTTCAGACTATACTAAAAACCTACAATAATCAAGACAGAATGATACTGGCACAAAAACAAAAATATAGATCAATTGAAGAGGATAGAAAGCCCAGAGAAAAGCCTAAAAATCTATGGCCATATTTTCTCTGAAAACGGGGACATGACTAAACAGTGGAAAAAAAGAGAGCCTCTTCTATATGTAGTCCTGGAAAAGCTGGACAGTTACATTTAAAAGAACACAGAATACTTCCTAACACCATACAGGAAAATAAACTCAAAATTGATTAGACCTAAATGTAAGGCCAGTTACTATAAAACTCTTAGAGGACTATATAGGCAAAACACTCTTTGACATAAATCACAACAAGAACTTTTTGACCCTTCTCCTAGAGTCATGCAAATAAAAACAAACAGATGGGACCCAATTAAACTTAAATGCTTCTGTAAAGCAAATAAAAGTGAGAAGACAACCATCAGAATGGGATAAAATATTTGCAAATGAAGCAACTAAGAAGGAATTAATTTTAAAAATATACAAATTTTTAATGCAAATCAATATTAAAAAAATGGGAAGAAGACCTAAATAGACATTTCTCCAAAGAAGGTATACCAATAGCCAACAAACACATCGAAAGATTCTCAGCTTCACTAGGGCTTCCCTCATAGCTCAGTCGGTAAAGAATCTGCCTGCAATGCGGGAGACCTGGGTTTGATTCCTGGGTCAGGAAGATCCCCTGGAGAAGGAAATGGCAGTCCACTCCTTTCTTGCTTGGAAAATCCCATGAACAGAGGAGCCTGGTGGGCTACAGTCCATGAGGTCACAAGAGTTGGACATGACTTAACAACTAAACCACCACCACAGCTTCACTAATTATTGGAGAAATATAAATCAAAACTAAAATGATGTATTACTTCACCCCAGCCAGAATGGTAATCATCAAAAAATCTAAAAACAGTAAATGCTGGAGAGAATGTGGAGAAATGGGAACCCTCATACAATGTTGGTGGGAATGTAAATTCATACAGCCACTATGGAGAACAGTATGGAGGTTCCTTAAGAAACTTAAAATAACTACTATTTGCACTACTTAGCATTTACCCTGGGAAAACTATAATTCAAAAAGACACATATACTCCAATGTTCATTGTGGCACTATTTACAATAACCAGGACATAGAAACAACTTAAATGTTCACTGACTGATGAATGGATAAAGAAGATATGTTATATATATACATGGAATATTACTCGACCATTAACAAAATTGAGTCATTTGTAGTGATATGTGTGGACCTAGAGTCTATCATACAAAGTGAAGTAAGTCAGAAAGAGAAAAACACCTACTGTATACTAACACACACACACACACACACACACACACACATATATGTATGGAATCTATAATAATTATACAGATGAACCTGTTTGCATGCCAGGAATAGAGACACAGATGTAGAGAATGGACATGTAGACATGGGAGGGAAGGAGATGGTGAGATGAATATATATACCCTATATCTTCTTTACCCATTAATTTATCAGTAGAAACTTATGTTTCTTCCATACCTTGGCTATTACAAATAGGATTGCAAAGAATGGACTCATGCATCTTGTTGATTTAGTATCTTTTCTTCACTTCAGGAATATACCCAGAAGTAAAATTCTTGGGCCATATGGTGGTGATTTACTGCTAAGGGCTCTTTGTGATGCATGTAGTGCAGCCCACCAGGCTCCTCTGTCCGTGGGATTTATCAAGCAAGAATACTGGAGTGGGTTGCCATTTCCTTCTCCAGGGGATCTTCCAATGATTTGGGGAATTCCTATATTGTTGTCCAGAGTGACTGCATCAATTTACACTCCTAACAACTGTGGAATTCTCCACATCCTTTGCAACCCCTGCTATTTACTGTTTGCTTTTTGTTTTGTTTTGTTTTTAAATGACAACCATTCTGACAGGTGTGAGGGGATATCTCATTGTTTTTTGATTTGTATTTTCCTGATGATGAGCAATAGTGAAAATCTTTGCATATCTTGGTTGGACTTCTTGTATGTCTTCTTTGGCAAAATACATTTTCAGGTCCTCTGCCCATTTTCTTATAAAGAACTATGTGAGTTCTTTATATATTTTGAATAATAATCCTTTATCATATGTATTGTATACAAATATCTTCTTCAATTCAATATGCTACATTTTCGTTTTGTTCATAATTTCATTCACTATGCAAAATCTTTTTAGTTTGATGTAGTCCCATTTATTTAATTTTGCTTTTGTTTTCCTTCACTGAGGAGACATGAAAGTGAAAAGGTTAGTCACTCAGTCATGTCCAACTCTTTGTGACCCCATGGACTGTAGTCTACCAGGCTCCTCTATCTATAGGATTCTTCAGGCAAGAACACTGGAGTGGGTTGCCATTCCCTTCTCCAGAGGATCGTCCTGACCCAGGGATTGTCTGGTCTCCCCCATTGCAGGCTGATTCTTTACCATCTGAGCCATCAGGGAAGCTGAAGACATAGCCAAATATATATATTTCTAGGACCAATATCAAAACGTGTATTTCCAGTTTTCTTCTAGAGAATCATGGTTTCAGGTTTTGCACTCAAGTCTGTAACTCATGTTGAGTTTATTTTTCTTTTTGGCATGATTAATTGACTAACTTCCATTATTTTACTTATAGCTAACCAGTTTTCCCAATAACATTTATTGAAGGAGTTAAACTTCCACATTGTATATTCTTACTCCCTTTGCCATAGATTAATTGATCATATATGTGTGGGTTTATTTTTGGCTCTTTATTCTTTTCCACTGATCTATGTGTTGTTGTTGTTGTTGTTGCTGTTGTTTTTTTTTTATTTTTTTTTGTTGCTGTTGTTTTTAATCTATTACCATATTGTTTTGATTACTGTAGCTTGTATCATACTTTGAAATCAAGGAAGGAGTATGATACCTCAGCTTTATTCTACTTTCTCATGATTCTTTTGGTTATTTGGAGCTTTATTTGGTTCCACAGAAAATTTAAGATTATTTATTCTAGTGCCTAGAAAATATCATTGGTATTGTGATAGGAATTGTGTTAAGTCTGTATATTGCTTTGGATAATATAGACATTTCAGCAATATTAAGTTTGCTAATCCATGAGCACACTATATCTTATTATGTGCTTGTGTTGACTTCAATCACATTTGTCAATGTCTAATTGTTTTAAGAGTACAGGTCTTTCACTTTCTGAGTTAGATTTATTCCTAGGCATTTAAAAAAACTCTTTTTAATTAATTTATTTTAATTGGAGACTAATTACTTTACAATATTGTAGTGGTTTTTGCCATACATTCACATGAATCAGCCATGGGTGTACATGTGCCCCCCATTCCAAATTCCCCTTCCACCTCCCTCCTCATCCCATCCCTCAGGGTTATCACATTTCACTGACTGTGAGTGCCCTGTTTCATGCATCAAACTTGGACTGGCCATCAGTTTCACATATAGTAATATACATGTTTCAATATTAATCTCTCAAATCATCCCAATCTTGCCTTCTCCCACAGAGTCCAAAAGTCTGTTCTTTATATCTGTGTCTCTTTTGTGGTCTCATGTATAGGGTCATCATTGCCATCTTTCTAAATTACATATATATGCATTAATATACTGCATTGGTGCTTTTCTTTCTGACTTACATCACTCTGTATAATAGGGTCCAGTTTTATCCACCTTATTAGAACTGATTCAAATGCATTCGTTTTCACAGTTGAGTAATATTTCATTGTGTATGTGTACCATAGCTTTCTTATCCATTCATCTGCCGATGGACATCTAGGCTGCTTCCATGCCCTAGGTATTGTAAACAGTGCTGTGATGAACATTGGAGTATACATGTCTCTTTCAATTCTGGTTTCCTCGGTGTGTATGCCCAGCAGTGGGATTGTTGGGTCATATGAGAGTTCTATTTCCAGTTTTTTTTTTAAGGAATCTCCACACTGTTCTCCATAGTGGCTGTACCAGTTTGCATTCCCAACAGCAGTGTAAGACAATTCCCTTTGCACTGTACCCTATCCAGCATTTATTGTTTGTAGACTTTTTGATAGAAGCCATTCTGACCTGCATGAGATGGTACCTCACTGTGGTTTTGATTTGAATTTCTCTGATAACGAGTGATGTTGAGCATCTTTTCATGTGTCTGTTAGCCATTTGTATGTCTTCGTTGGAGAAATGTCTGTTTAGTTCTTTGGCTCATTTTTGGATTTGGAGGTTTAGTTTTCTGGTATTGACCTGAATGACCTGTTTGTATATTTTTGAGATTAATTCTTTGTCAGTTGCTTCATTTGCTATTATTTTCTCCCATTCTGAAGGTTGTCTTTTCATCTTGCTTATCATTTCCTTTGTTGTGCAAAAGCTTTGAAGTTTAATTAGGTCCCCTTTGTTTATTTTTGCTTTTATTTCTATTACTCTGGGATGTGGGTCATAGAGGATCCTGCTGTGATTTATGTCAGAGAGTGTTTTGCCTATGTTTGCCTCTAGGAGTTTTATAGTTTCTGGTCTTATATTTAGACTTTTAACCTATTTTGAGTTTATTTTTGTGTCTATGTAAGAAAGTATTCTAGTTTCATTCTTTTACAGGTGGTTGACCAGTTTTTACAGCACCACTTTTAAAAGAGATTGTTTTTTCTCCATTGTATATTTTTGACTCCCTTTTCAAAGATAAGGTTTCCATAGCTGTGTGGATTTATCTCTGGGTTTTCTATTTTGTTCCATTGATCTATGTTTCTGTTTTTATGCCAGCACCATATAGTCTTGATGACTGTAGCTTTGTATTATAGTGTGAAGTCAGGCAGGCTAATTCCTTCAGCTCCATCCTTCTTCCTCAAGATTGCTTTGGCCCTTTGTGGTTTTTTTATATTTCCATGCAAATTGTGAAATTATTAGTTCTAGTTCTGTGAAAGATACCAATATTAGCTTGACTGGGATTGCATTGAATCTGTAGATTTCTTTGGGTTGTATACTCATTTTCACTATGTTGATTACTCTAATCCATGAACATGATCTATTTCTCCATTGATTCACAAATCAATCAATGTGATACATCACATTAACAATTGAAAGATAAAAACTGTATGATTATCTCAATAGATGCAGAGAATGCCTTTGACAAAATTTAACACCAGTTTATTATCAAAACTCTCCAGAAAGCAGGTATAGAAGGAACATACCTCTTCATAAGAAAAACCATATGTGATAAACCCACAGCAAACATTATCCTCAATGGTAACAAATTGAAAGCATTTCCCCTAAAGTCAGGAAAAGACAAGGGTGCCCACTCTCACCACCACTATTCAACAGAATTTTGGGCGATTTAGCCACAGCAATCAGAGCAGAAAAAGAAATAAAGGAATCCAGATTGGAAAGGAAGAAATAAAACTCTCACTGTTTGCAGATGACATGATCTTGTACATAGAAAACCCTAAAGACACCACCAGAAAATCACTAGAGTTAATCAATGACTATAGTAAAGTCACAGGACATAAATTAATACACCAAAATCCCTTGTATTCCTTTATACTAAAAATGAGAAAACAGAAAGAGAAAGTAAGGAAACTATCCCATTCACCATTGTGACAAAAAGAATAAAACACTTAGGAACAAATCTACCTAAAGAAACAAATGACCTATATATCGGTTCAGTTCAGTTCATTCGCTCACTTGTGCCTGACTCTTTATGATCTCATGAATCACAGCAAGCCAGGCCTCCCTGGCCATCACCAACTCCCGGAGTTTACTCAAACTCATGTCCATAGAGTCGGTGATACCATCCAGCCATCTCATCCTCTGTCGTCCCCTTATCCCCCTGCCCCCAGTCCCTCCCAGCATCAGGGTCTTTGCAATGAGTCAACTCTTCACATGAGGTGGCCAAGGTATCAGAGTTTCAGCTTTAGCATCAGTCCTTCAAATGAACACCCAAGACTGATCTGCTTTAGGATGGACTGATTGAATCTCCTTGCAGTCCAAGAGACACTCAAGTCTTCTCCAACACCACAGTTCAAAAGCATCAATTTTTCGGTGCTCAACTTTCTTCACAGTTCAGCTCTCACATCCACACATGACCACTGGAAACACCATAGCCTTGACTAGATGGACTTTTGTTGGCAATGTAATGTCTCTGCTTCTTATTATGCTATCTAGGTTGGTCATAACTTTGCTTCCAAGGAATGTCTTTTAATTTCATGGCTGCAATCACCATCTGCAGTGATTTTGGAGCCCCCAAAAATAAAGTCTGACACTGTTTCCACTATTTCTCCATCTATTTCCCATGAAGTGATGGAACCAAATGCCATGATGTTTATTTTCTGAATGTTGAGCTTTAAGCCAAATTTTTCACTCTCTTCTTTCACTTTCATTATAGAAAAACTATAAAACAACAGCAAAAGAAATCAAAGATGACACAAATAGATGGAGAAACATACCATGTTCATGGATTGGAATAATCAATATAGTGAAAATGTGTATAAACTCTATTTTTAATTGAAGGAAAAGTTCTTTACAACATTGTGATGGTTTCTGCTGCACAACAATGCAAATCAGCCATGAATACATATATCCCTTCCCTTCTACGATTCACTTCCCTCCTCCAAACCCACTGCTCTAGATCACCATAGAGTGTCTGGGTTGGTTCCCTGTGTTATATGCAACTTCTCAACAGCTATCTCTTTTTCATATGGTAGTGCATATAGGTCTTACTTTCTTCTTTTGTCCCACTCTTTCCTTCCCACACTGTGTCTGAAAGTCCATTCTATATATCTGTGTCTCCATTCCTTTCCTGTAAATAAGTTTACTAATACCATTTTTCTATTAATAGATTCCACAAGTATGTGTTGATATATGCTATTTGTTTTTCTCTGCCTGACTTACTTCACTCTGTATGAAAGGCTAAATGTTCATCCACCTCACCAAAACTGACTCATATTTATCCTTTTTTATGACTAATATGCCTTTGTATCTATGTACCACATATTCCTTATCAATTCACCTGCTGCTGCTGCTGCTGCTAAATCGCTTCAGTTGTGTCTGACTCTGCACGACCCCATAGACGGCAGCCCACCAGGCTCCCCAGTCTCTCGGATTCTCCAGGCAAGAACACTCGAGTGGGTTGCCATTTCCTTCTCCAATGCATGAAAGTGAAAAGTGAAAGTGAATTTGCTCAGTCATGTCTGACTCTGAGCGACCCCATGGACTGCAGCCTACCAGGCTCCTCCATTCATGGGATTTTTCAGTCAAGAGTACTGGAGTGGGATGCCATCACCTTCTCCATATCAATTCATCTATTGACCGATATCTAAGTTGCTTTCCTGTCCTAGCAATTTAAAAAGCACTGCTGTGAACACTGGGGTACATTTGTCTTTTTCTAATAAGGTCTTGGGTACATGCCAAGGGATAGGATTGTTGGATCATATGATGGGTTTATTACTAGATTTTCTGAATCTCCACAGTTTTCCATGGTAACTGTATCAACTTACATTCCCACCAAAAGTGTAGGAGGGTTCCCTCTTCTCCACATCCTCTCTAACCTTCATTAATTGTAGATTTTCTCATGATGGTCATTCTGATTGGTGTGAGAAGATACTTCATTGTAAGTTTGATTTGCATTTCTCTAATAATTATCTATGTTGAGCATCTTTGCATGTGTTTGTTTGCCATCAGCATGTCTTTCTAAGGCAATATCTGTTTAGGTATTCTGCTCATTTTTTGACTAGGTTGTTCGTTTTTCTGATATTGAAAGGTGTGGGCTGCTTAGATACTTTGATGATTTATCCTTTGTTAGTTGTTTCATTTGCAATTGTTTTTCTCCCATTTGGAGGGCTTTCTTTTAATCCTGTTTATTGTTTCCTTTGCTGTGTAAGAGCTATTATGTTTCATTAGGTCCCTTTTTTATGTTCTATTTCCATTACTCTAGGAGGTAGGTTAGAGTATCTTGCTGTGATTTATGTCAAATATTGTCTTGTCTAACTTTACCTTTAAGAGCTTTATACTTTCCAGCCATACATTTAAGTCTGTAATCCATTTTAAGTTTATATTTTGTGTATGGTGTTAGGAAGTGCTCTAGTTTCATTCTTTCACTAGCTATCCAGTTTTACCAGCATCACTTTTGAAGAGGCTGTCTTTTCAAAATTGCATACACTTGCCTCTTTTGTAAAAGATTAGTTAGTTAGTTACTTGAGTCACTCAGTCGTGTCTGACTCTTTGTGACCCCATGAATCACAGCATGACAGACCTCCCTGTCCATCACCAACTCCTGGAGTTTACTCAAACTCATGTCCATAGAGTCGGAGATGCTGTCTAGCTATCTCATCCTCTCTCGTCCCCTTCTCCTCCTGCCCCCAATCCCTCCCAGCATCAGGGTATTTTCCAATGAGTCAACTCTTCACATGAGGTGGCCAAAGTATTGGAGTTTCAGCTTTAGCATCAGTCCTTCCAATGAACACCCAGGACTGATCTCCTTTAGGATGGACTGGTTGGATCTCCTTGCAGTCCAAGGGACGCTCAAGAGTCTTCTCCAACACCACAGTTCAAAAGCATCAATTTTTCAGCACTCAGCCTTCTTCACAGTCCAACTCTCACATCCATACATGACCACTGGAAAAACCATAGCCTTGACTAGATGAACCTTTGTTGGCAAAGTAATGTCTCTGTTTTTTAATATGCTATCTAGGTTGGTCATAACTTTCATTTGTAAAAGATAAGATGTCCATAGTGTGTAACTTTATCTCTGGGCTTTCTGTATTGTTTCATTGGTCTATATTTCTGTTTTTGTGCCAATACCATACTGTCTTGATGACTCTAGCTTTGTAGTATAGTCTGAAGTCAGTAAGGATGATTCCTCCAGCTCCATTTTTTTTTTTTCTTTTTTTATCAAGGTTGCTTTGGTTATTCACAGTCCTTTGTGTTTTCATATGAACTGAAAATGTTTGTTTTAATTTAGGAAAAAACATTATAGTTTGATAGGTATTGCATTGAATCTGTAAATTGCTTTTGGCAGTATATTCGTTTGTACAATATTAATTCTTCCAATCAGAGAATATTATACGTCTCTCCATTTGTTTGTGTTGCCTTTGATTTCTTTCATCAATGTCTGCTAGTTTTCTGCATACAGGTCTCTTGTCTCTTTAGGCATGTTTATTCCTAGGTATATTATTCTTTTGTTTGCAATTATGAATGAAACGGTCTCCTTAATTTCTCTTTATGATTTTTCATCATTAGTGTATAGAAATAAAACAAATTTCTGAGTATCAATTTTATATCCTGCAGCTTTATGTTATTCATTGATTAGTTCTAATAATTTTCTGCTGGCAACTTTATAGTTTTCAGTGTATAATATCATGTCATCTGCAAATAAGAGACTTTTACTCCTTTTCCAATCTGGCTTCCTTTTAGTTCTTTTTTCCCCTGATTGCTGTGGCCAGGACTGCCAAAACCATGTTAAATAATAAAGATGAGAGTGTGCCCCCTTGTCTTTTTCCTTATCTTAGGAAATGCTTTTAGTTTTTCACTATTAAGAGTAATGTTTGCAGTGGGTTTGTTATATATGCTCTTTAGTATGTTGAGATATGTTCCTTCTATGCCTACTTTCTGGAGTGTTTTTTTTTTTTTTTTTAATCTTAAAAGGGTGCTGAATTTTGGTGAAAGCTTTCAATGCATTTATTGAGGTGATTATATTGATTTTATCTTTCAATTGATTAATATGGTGTATCATATTGATTTATTAGCATATATTGAAGATTCTTTTCATCCCTGGGATAAAGCCCACTTAATTATCATGTTTGATTCCTTTAGTACATTGTTGGATTTTGTTTGTGAGAATTTTGTTTAGAATTTTTGCATCTGTATCTATATTCATCAGGGATATTGGCCTGTACTTTTGTTTGTTGTGGTATCTGCGTCTGGTTTTGGTATCAGGGTGATGATGGCCTCATAGAAAAAATTTGGGAGTTTTCCTTCCTCTGTAATTTTGAAGAGTTTGAGCAGAGTAGGTTTTATCTCTTCTCTATGCTTTTTTTTGCCTCTGAAGCCATCTGTCCTTGGGCTTTTTGTTGTTGTTGGAAAATTTTTGATTACTATTTCAGTTTCTATGACTGTGATTGTGACTCATATTTTCTACTTCTTCCTGGTCCAGCTTTGTAAGGGTATATTTTTCTATGATTTTGTCCATTTGTTTCAGGTTGTCCATTTCATTGGCTGATAGTATTATTTTATGATATTTTGTATTTCTGTGTTCTCTGTTGGAATTTCTCTTTTTTCATTTCTAATTTTACTAAATTGAGTTTTATCCCTTGTTTCTTGGTAAGTCTTCCTAATCGTTTGTCAATTTTGTTTATCTTCTCAAATAACCAGTTTTTTTGTCTTATTGATCTTTGCTATTTTCTCCTTCATTTATTTTATTTAATTTTATTTTTTTTTTGTCTCAGGTCTTCATAATTTGTTTCCTTCTACTAACTGTGTGTTTTTTATACTTCTTTCCATAGTGCTTTTGGTTGCTTGTTTGGTGTTTCTCTTGTTTCTTGAGGTAGGCTTGCATTATCCTGTAGGTTTTGAGTTGCTATGTTTTCATTGTCATTTTTTTCTTTATCATTTTTTAATTTCCTATTTAATGTTGTCAGTGACCTCTTGGTTATTCAGAATCATACTGTTTGGCCTCCATGTGTTTGGCACTCACTCCATTATTCTTGCCTGGAGAATACCATGGACAGAGGAGCCTGGTGGGCTATAGTCCATGCAGTCACAAAGAGTTGGACATGACTGAACGATTAACACTTTCATTTTCACTTTTATGTTTCTGCAGTTTTTTCCCCTTGTTGCTGCTGCTAAGTTGCCTCAGTCATGTCCGACTCTGTGTGACCCCATAGATGGCAGCCCACCAGGCTCCCCCATCCTTGGGTTTCTCTGGGCAAGAACATTGGAGTGGGTTGCCTTTTTCAATGCATGCAAGTGAAAAGTGAAAGTGAAGTCGCTCAGTCGTGTGACTCTTAGTGACCCCATGGACTCCAGCCTACCAGGCTCTTCTGTCCATGGGAGTTTCCAGGCAAGAGTACTGGAGTGGGTTACAATTGCCTTCTCCATAGTTGATATCTACTCTTATAGTGTTCCGGTAAGAACAAAAAAAATTGCTTGAAGTTATTTTAATTTTTAAAAATTTACCAGGGATTGATTTGTGACCTAAGATTTAATCTATCCTTGAGAATGGTCCATGTGCACTTGAGAAAAATGTGAAATCTTATCTTTTTGGTGAAATGCCCTGTAGATATCAATTAGGTCCAACTGGTCTAATGTATTGTTTAAAACTTGCATTTTCTTACTAATTTTCTGCCTGGTTGATTTGTCCATTGGCATGAGTGAGGTATTAAACTCCCCCACTATTATTGCATTACTCTCAATTTCTCCTTTAATAGTTGTTCGCATTTGCTCTATGTTTTGAGGTGTTTCTATTTTGGATGCATATGTATTCATAATTTTTATATCTTCTTGGATTGACCCCTTGATTATTATGTAGTGTCCTTCCTTGTCTCTTGTAACTTTTTTTGTTTGTTTTTAAAGTCTATTTCATCAGATATTAGTATTGCTATTCCCTCTTTCTTTTGATATCAATTTTCATGGAATAACTTTTTACAGCCTTTCTCTTTCAGTCTGCATGTCTCTTTAGGTCTGAAATGGGTTTCTTTTAGACAGCATATATAAGGGTCTTGTTTTTGTATCCATTCAATCTGTGTCTCTTGGTTGGAGCATTTAGTCCATTTGGATTTAAGTTAATTATTGATATGTATGATTTTATTACCATTTATTTTGTTTTTGCTTTGTGTTTCTACATCTTTTCTTTCTTTTATGTTTCCCATCTAGAGAAATTCCTTTAACATTTATTACAAAGCTGGTTTGGTAGTGCTGAATTCTCTTAACTCTTGCTTATCTGTCAACCTTTTGATTTTTCCTTCCTGAATGAGATCCTTGCTGGATAGAGTAATCTTTGTTGTAGTTTTTTTTTTTCCCCATCATTAATTTAAGTGTATCTTGCCACTCCCTTCTGACATGCAGTTTCTGTTGAAAGATCAGCTGTTAGCCTTATGGGGATCCCCTTATATGTTATTAGTTGTTTTTCTCTTGCTGCATTTAGTATTTTTACTTGTGTTATTTTTCGTTAGTTTGATTAATATATGTGTTGTCATATTTCTATTTTGGTTTATCCTGTATGGGACTCTCATCTTCCTGGACTTGAGTAGCTATTTCCTTTCCCATTTTAGGGCAGTTTTTGACTATAATTCTCTCAAATATTTTCTCATATCCTTTCTTTTTCTCTTCTTCTTTGGGATCCCTATAGTTTGAATATTCATGCACTTAATGTTGTCCCAGAGGTATCTGATACTGAGATTATCCCCATTGCTTTTCATTCCTTTTTCTTCATTCTGTTCTGCTTCAGTTATTTCTATCATTCTATCTTCCAGCTCACTTATCCACTCTTCTGCCTCAGTTATACTGCTATTGATTACTTCTGTATGTATGTATGCACTCAGTTGCTCAGTTATGTGCAACTCTTTGTGGCCTCATGGACTATAACCCACCCATGCTCCTATGCCCATGGAATTTTACAGGCAAGAATACTGGAATGGAGTGTCATTTCCTTCTCCAGGGGATCTTCATGACTCAGAGATAAAATCTTCATCTCTCATGCCTCCTGCACTGGTAGACAGATTCTTTACAACTACTGTAATTTTTTATCTCAGTTTTTGTGTTGTTCATTGCTGATTGTCTATTTATTTCTTCTAGATCCTTGTTAAACATTTTTTTTTATCTTCTCAATCTGTGCCTTCATTCTATTTATCTGTGCCTCCATTGTATTTCCAAGATTTTGGATCATCTTTGCTATTATTGCTCTGAATTCTTTTTCAGGACAGGAAAACTGCCTATTTCTTCTTCATTTGTTTAGTCTTTAGAGCTTTTACCATGGTCCTACATCTGTTGCATGTTTCTCTGTCTTTTCATTTTGTTTATTTTTCTGTATTTGAGGTCTCCTTTTTATTGGCTGAAAGACCATAGTTCCTATTATTTCTGAAGTCTGCCCCATGGATGGGCTTGGACCAGTGCCTTGCAAAAGTTCCTGGATGGGAAGGCTCATGCTTGTGTTCCAGTGGATGGAGGCAGATTTTTTCTGTTGAAAGGGCAGTGCCACATACAGTAGTGTGCTTTAGTGTATCTGTGAGGGTGGTATGGCTTTGGGAAGCCTGCTTGCTAATAGGAAATACTTTATTCTTGTTTTGCTGAAGGTTTGTTGGGAGACATCAGTTACTGGAGCTTACTGACCTGAGTGGGGCTAGTCTTAGTGTTGAGATGGAAGTCTTTGGGAGAGCTCTTGTTGATTAAAGTTCAGTGTGCTCAGTTCTTTGGTGACCCAGAGTCCTGAACTCGGGCCTCCCACTTCAGAATTTCAAGCCCAACATCTTATTATCACACCAAGATATCACACAACACAGAAGACAAAACCCTAAGAATAATGGTGGAAGCAACACAATAGCCAAGAACACTGAAAAAAAAAATCACAGCCTTACAAAGTGAAAAGAAGAGAGAAAATAGATTAAAAGGAATAAAAATAGGAATCAAATAGAGGAGAGCATTCAAGCCAATAAACAAGCCCATAAGTGAAAATAAATATTAAAAAGTATACTAGCAAAAATACAAAATTAAAAACATGGAAAATGCAATATAACTAAAGAGTAGTTTAAAATAGGAAAAAAAGTGAAATAAGTTTTTAAATATAAGATTTTTAAAGGAAAATTAAATTAAAAAAATGAAAATTAAAGGAATAATGAAGAACAATATTAGAACAATGCTATATGATGTATGTATGTATATGTACACACACACACACACACACACACACATATATATATATATAGAGAGAGAGAGAGGTAGTAAGACAACATTTCTCTTGATTCATCCATTTTCCTCTTCATACAGTATGCTCATCAGTCAGCCTACTCAGGAAGTACTCCAGTATTTCTAGAAAGGTCTCTAAACCTTCTGTGGGTACAGTGGGGTCAGCTTAGGCTCAGATCTTGCCTTACTCCAGCTTGCACTTGCTCCTGAAATCCACTGCTCTCCCCAAAGTCCACAGTATCATGCTAATGCTGGAATTTAATCTGCTGGACTTGTGACTGCAGAGCTATTTCCCTTCTTCTTTGCTCACACAATCCCTGGTGCTCTGCTTTGTTTTTAGGCCCACCTCTGCTTTTAGGCCACCCTGCAGTGTCTTTTCTCCACCCAGACCAGAGGGGCAAAAGTAGTGGCTTATTAGGACTCACTTTCTCATCCAATCTGGGGAGAGAGAAAGGTATGGAAGCCACAACTGGGGTGTTTGGGGAGTGCTTGCTGCAGCTGAGGTTTGTGGGGAATCACCACAGTCTGAGCTGGGTTGTGTACTCTCCTAGGTGGACTGGCCCTGGGTCTTGTATCCTTCAGCAGAGCCAAGCTGCATAAGTTCCCAGGAAAGTGTTGGTTGTAAGCTATGCCTGCTCACAGCTTGGTGGCAGCTGCTTCCTCTGGGGTCAGGATCAGGATGGTGGCTTTTTGTCCCTTGCCTCAGGCCTTTACCCTGGTTTTGGCAGTAGCCAGTCACTTTGCATTCCCTCTCTGAAATTGTAAACTACTGACACGTCCAATTCCACCTCTAGCTCTCACCAGATTTGGCAGTGGCTTTAGTTGGCAGAGCTACCTCTGAGGTCAGCAAATTCGAGGCCATTTCTTGTCCCATATATGGCATTCATGAAGGCAGATTCCTATGATGTGCTGACATTGGAAGTTAGAGGGTCCTTGTGGCAATGATCTCTTGTCTCTCTGGGAGACACACAGTTTTCCCTGGACTCCCTCATCTGTGTAATACTAACCACTTGAGAGTATCTTCATAGTAGTCAAACCCAGTTCTCCTGAGCCTCAGAATTCAGCTCCTACTCACTGCAGTGAATGTCCAATCTAATTCTCAGCTGGAAAGTGTTGTTCAGCAATGATCCCTCTGGTGAATTTCCTCAAGTTTTCCTTCTAAGCACCTGTTGCTGAATCCCCACCCCCCCACTCCAAGTTTCTGAAGCTTCCCCTTGCCCCCCCATACAGGGGTTTCTGAGTGTGCAAAAACTTTTCCTCCTTCATGACTTCCTTCCCAGGGTTCAGGTTGCCTTCTTCAAATACTTTGTCTTTTTTTTTTTTCTTAACTTTTATCTTTTGCCCTACCTAATTCTGAGGAGAGTGGCCTGTCATTTTGGAAGTCTGAGGTCTTCTGCCAGTGTTCAGAAAGTGTTCTGTAAGATTTGTTCCACATGCAGATGTATTTTTGATGAATTTGTAAGCAGGAAGGTGATCACTTGATTTTACACCTCTACCATCTTGAAAATTCCCAACCTTTGCTAAGTATTTTATTATTTTTGAAACAATTGCAAATAGGCTTGCTTTCTTTTTTTTTTTCTGATAACTTGTTATAAGTGAGTACAAATGCAACATATTTCTGTGTATTAATTTCATTACCTGAATCTTTAATGATTTTTTTTTTTTTTAGGAATTCTAGTAGATCAGTAGAATTTAGTGGGATTTTTAGAGTTATTTTTCCACCTAATATATAGTGTGTCATCTGCAAACAGTGACAGTTTTACTTCTTACTTTCTAGTTTGTATTTATTTTATGTATTTTACTTGTCTGATTGTTACAGCTGGGGCTTTCAATATTATGTTGAATAAAAGTGATAAGAGTGGGCATCCTGGTCTTAGAGAAAATACTTTCAGGTTTTCATTGTTTAGTTGATGCTGACTGTAGATTGTCATTTATCACTTTTATTATGTTGATGTGTGTTCCTGCTAAATATATTTTGTTGAGACGTTTCACCATGGATACATGCTGAATTTTGTCAGATATTTTTCTGAATGTATTGAGATGGCCATGTGATTTTTATCCTTCCTTTTGTTAATATGGTGTGCCACACTGATTGATTTGCAGATATTGAGCCATCTTTGCATTAATGGAACAAATACTATTTAATAAAATGTGGAAGTACCTTTGAATGTACAGTTAACTCACTTTGCAATTTTTTAATGATTTTTACATCTATGTTCATCAGTGATATTGTTCTATAATTTTCTTTTTTGGTGCTGTGGTTGTCTGGTTTCTGTGTCAAGACAATGTTATTTTTGTTGAATAAGTTCAGAATTGTTTCTTCCTCTTTAATTTATTGGACTATCTTGGGGAGAATAGATGTTAACTCTTTTTTAATATGTTTAGTAGAATTCATATCTTAAGACAATTATAGCTATATATGTATTTTTTTACTAACTCAGTTACTAAATTTCATGACTGGTGATTTTTCTGTTTATATCTTCTTTCTTTCCACTTCAGTCTTGGGATAGTGCACATTTCTAGGAATTTGTCCATTCATTCTAGGTTGGCCATTTTTGGAATATGATTTTTCATAAAATACCTTATAATCATTACTTTTTGTGTAGTATGAGTTGTAATTTCTTCCTTCCTGATATAGTTTATTTTGATCCAGTCTCTTATCCTTGATCAGTTCAGTTCAGTCACTCAGTCGTGTCCGACTCTTTGTGACCCCATGGACTGCAATATTCCAGGCTTCCCTGTCCCTCACCAACACCCAGAACTTGTTCAAACTCATGTCCATTGAGTCGGTGATGCCATCAAACCATCTCATCCTATGTTGTCCCCTTCTTCTCATGTCTTCAAACTTTCCCAACATCAAAGAGTTTTCCAATGAGTCAGTTCTTCCCATTAGGTGGCCAAAGTATTGGGGTTTTAGCTTTAGCATCAGTCCTTCCTATGAACATTCAGGACTGATTTCTTTTAGGATTGAGTGATTTGATCCCCTGGCAGTCCAAGGGAATCTTGAGAGTCTTCTCAAACACCACAGTTCAAAAGCATCAATTCTTTGGCACTCAGCTTCCTTTATAGTCCAAATATTACATTCATACATGACTACTGGAAAAACCGTAGCTTTGACTAGATGGACATTTGTTGGCAAAGTAATGTCTCTGCTTTTTAATATGCTGTCTAGGTTGGTCATAGCTTTTCTTCTAGGGAACAAGCGTCTTTTAATTTCATGACTGCAGTCACCATTTTCATTGATATTGGAGCGCCCCCCGCCAAAAAAAAAAAAAAAAAAAAAAGTCTGTTGCTGTTTCCACTGTTTCCTCATCTATTTGCCATAAAGTGATAGGAGCAGATGTCATGATCTTTGTTTTATGAATGTTGAGTTTTAAGCCAACTTTTCCACTCTCTTCTTGCAATTTCATCAAGAGTCTGTTTAGTTCTTTTTTGCTTTCTGCTAAAAGAGTGGTGTCATCAGCATATATGAGATTAGTGATATTTCTCCTGGCAATCTTAATTCCAGTTTGTACTTCATCCAGCCCGGCATTATGCATGATGTAATCTGCATATAATTTAAAAAAGAAGGGTGACAATAAACAGCCTTGATGTCCTCCTTTCCCAATTTGTAATCAGTCTGTTGCTCCATGTCCAGTTCTAACTGTTGTCTCCTGACCTGCATACAGGTTTCTCAGGAGGCAGGTCTGGTGGTCTGGTATTCCCATCTCTTGAAGAATTTTCTGCAGTTGTGATCCACCCAGTTAAAGGCTTTAGCATAGTCAATAAAGCAGAAGTAGATGTTTTTCTGGAACTCTCTTGCTTTTTCAATGAGCCAACGGGTGGTGGAAGTTTGATATCTGGTTCATCTGCCTTTTCTAAATCCAGCTCGAACATCTGGAAGTTCGCAGTTTATGTATTGTTGAAGCCTGGCTTGGAGAATTTTGAGCATTACTTTACTAGCCTGTGAGATGAGTGCAATTGTGCAGGAATTTGAACATTCTTTGGTATTGCCTTTCTTTGGGATTAGAATGCAAACTGACCTTTAACAGTCCTGTAGCCACTGTTGAATTTTTTAATTTGGTGGCATATTGTGTGCAGCACTTTTGCAGCATCATCTTTTAGGATGTGAAATGGCTCAACTGGAATTATATCACCTCCACCAGCTTTGTTCATAGTGATGCTTCCTAAGGGGCACTTGCCTTCACATTCCAGGATGTCTGGCTCTAGGTAAGTGATCATACCACCATGGCTATCTGGGTCATGAGCATCTTCTATTGTATAGTTCTTCTGTGTACTCTTGCCACCTTTTCTTAATATCTTCTGTTTCTTTTAGGTCCATACCATTTCTGTCCTTTATTGTGCCATCTTTGCATGAAATTTTCCCTTTGTAGCTCTCATTTCCTTAAAGAGATCTCTAATCTTTCCCATTCTATTGTTTCCTCTATTTATTTACATTTTACAGTGAGGAAGACTTTCTTATCTCTCCTTGCTATTCTTTGGAACTCTGCATTCAAATGGGTATATCTTTCCTTTTCTCCTTTACCTTTAGCTTCTCTTCTTTTCTCAGCTATTTTTAAGGCCTCCTCAGGCAAACATTTCACCTTTTTGCGTTTCTTTTTACTTGGGAATGGTCTTGATCACTGCCTCCTGTACAGTGTCATGAAGCTCTGTCCATAGTTCTTCAGGCACTCTGTCTATCAGATCTAATCCCTTGAATCAAGTTCTTACTTTCACTGTATAATTGTAAGGGATTTGATTTGGTCATACCTGAATGGTCTAGTGGTTTTCCCTACTTTCTGAAATTTAAGTCTGAATTTGCCAATAAGGAGTTCATGATCTGAGTCACAGTCAGCTCCCGGTCTTGTTTTTTTCTGACTGTATAGAGCTTCTCCATCTTTGGCTGCAAAAAATATAATCAATCTGATGTCGGTATTGACCATCTTGTGACGTCCATGTGTAGAGTCTTCTCTTGTGTTGTTGGAAAAGAGTATTTGCTATGACCAGTGCATTTTCTTAGCAAACTCTGTTATCCTTTGCCCTCTTTCATTTTGTACTTCAAGGTCAAATTTCCCTGTTACTCCAAGTATCTCTTGACTTCCTACTTTTGCCTTCCAGTCTCCTATGATGAAAAGGACATCTCTTTTATTGGTGTTAGTTCTAGAATGTCTTGCAGGTCTTCACAGAACTGTTCATCTTCTTCAGCATTTCTGGTTGGGGCATAAACTTGGATTACTGTGATATTGAATGGTGTATCTTGGAAATGAACAGATATTCTGTCATTTTTGCGATTGCACTCAATTACTGCATTTTGGGCTCTTTTGTTGATTGTAAGGGCTACTCCATTTCTTCTAAGGGATTCTTGCCTACAGTAGTAGATATAATCATCATCTGACTTAAATTCGCCCATTCCAGTCCATTTTATTTCACTGATTCCAAAATGTCAATGTTCACTCTTGTCATCTCCTGTTTGACCACTTCCAATTTGCCTTGATTCATGGACCTAACATTCCAAGTTCCTGTGCAATATGGTTCTTTAGTTTTTCCTGATATGTCTAGATAAAGATTTTTGTTTTTTACTTTGTTTATCTTTTCAAAAACCAGTTCTGTTTCATTGATCTTTTCTATTATTAAGTCTCTTTGCTATTTACTTACATTTTGGTATTTATTATTATTTTCTGTTAATTTTGAGGACATTTTGGTTCTTTTTCTACCTCCTTTAAGTGTTAGTTCAGATTGTTTTGTTTTTTTTTCCTATTTCCTGCATAGACTTGTATAAAACTACCTCTTAGAAGTGTTATCACCTGTGTAGATTTTCGAACAATGTATTTTCATTTGTCTAATTATATTGTTTGTTTTCTACTTTGGTTTAATAAATATGCTAATATGCATTTATTCTCTTTCCTGTGCCTGATACCATTACAGTTTTATCTCTTTGCTTCCCCCTGAACACGTTATATAAGATACGTTCAGTGTGAGTCTGGTATAGTTTTTAAGCTTCATACACATGTGATTTTCTTTTTTTCTTTAAATCCTTATTTTGATGTGTTATCATCTCATACCATTGTGTTCAGAAAAATGATAATATGATACCAGTATTATTAAATTTACTGAGAATTTTTTTTGTGGATTGTTATCTTATATATCTTAGAGAATATTCCATGCATACTTGGAAAATGAGATTATACACATTTGGCATGGAATGTTCTGTATATATATCTTAATTCTAATGTGTCTTTTATGGTCAATATTTCTTTAATAATTTTATTTCTGGATAATCTGTCCATTGATGTAAGCAAGTTATTAATTTCCCCTTTTTCTTTCATATTGTTGTCCATTTTTCCCTTACTCTTGTGGATATTCAATTCATGTATTTATTTGCTCCTATTTTGGATGCACATATATTTATTATTGTTATATCTTCTCATTGGGTTGATCCCTTTATCATTGCATAATGTCCTTCTTTGTTCCATTACCTTTGCTGTTTTAAAGTTTATTTTGGCCTTTTGGTTCAGGATGACAGAACAGAAGGATCACTCACCTCCTCCTGTGAGAACATCAAAATTTCAACTAGCTGTTGAACAAACATCAACATGAGGAGCACAATCACAATAAAATCAAACCTCATACCTGCTGGGTGGGTGACCCATAAACTGGAAAACAATAATACCAAAGAAGTTTTCCCACTGTTGTGAAGGTTCTGCACCCCACCTCAGGCTTCCCAGTCTGGGGATCTGACAAAGGGACTGGAAATCCCCAGAGAATTTAGCCTTGAAGGCCAGTGGAATTTAATTATAGGACTTACACAGGACTAGGGGAAGTAGAGCCTCCAATCTTGGAGGGCAAAAACAAAATCTTGCAGGCAATGAGACCCAGAGGAAAGGAGCAGTGACCCCAAAGGAAACTGAACCAAAACTACCTGCTAGTGTTGGAGGGCCTCCTTTAGAGGCATTGGTAAGCGGGGGCTCAACACAGGGACAGAGGTACTGAGAGCAGCAGGCTGGTAAGATCCTCTTGGTGTTCCCAATTAACACTAACATAGAGCCTGTAGACCTCAGTGCTAGGTCACCTCAGGCCAAACAAATACCAGGAAGGGAATGTAGCTCCAGCCAACAGAAGATAATTGAATTAAAGTTTTACTGAACAAGACCCTGCCCACCAGAGCAAAACTCAGTTTCCCATCACCAGTCCCGCCCATTGGAAACTTACACAAGTCTCTTATCCTCCTCCATCAGAGGGCAGATGATGCAAGAAGAACCACAGTTCCACAGCTGCTAAAACAAAAACCATATTACAGAAAGTTAATCAGGATGAAAAAGCAGAAAGTATGTCCCAGATGAAGGGATAAGGTAAAACCCCAGAAAAACAACTAAATGAAGTAGAGATAGTCAAACTTCCAGAAAAAAATAGTTCAAAATAATGATAGTGAAGATGATCCAGGATCAGGAAAACAATGGAGAAGATGCAAGAAATGTTTACCAAAGACCTAGAAGAACTAAAGAACAAACAGAGAGATGAGTAATATACTAGAAAGAATACCAGAATAACTTAGGCAGAATTGATAAGTAGCCTGGATGACAGATGGTAGAAATCACTGCCACAGAACAGAATATAGAGAAAAGAATGCAAAGAAATGAAGAGAACCTAAGAGACCTCTGGGACAACATTAAATGCACCAGCACTCACATTATGGGGTCCTAGGAAGAGAAAAGAGAGAGAAAGGATCTGAGAAAATATCTGAAGAGACCAGAGCTGAAAAATTCCCTAACATGGGAAAGGAAATTGTCAACCAAATCCAGGAAGCACAGAGAGTCCCAGGCAGGATAAACCCAAGGAGGAACACACCAAGACACATAGTAATCAAACTGACAAAAAGTAAAGACAGAGAAAACATATTAAAAGCAACAAGGGAAAAATGACAAATAACATACAAGGGAACACCCATCAGGCTATCAGCTGATTTCTTAACAGAAATTCTACAAGCCAGAAGGAAATACATGATATATTTAAAGTGATGAAATGGAAGAACCTACAATGAAGAATATTCTACCCAGCAAGACTTTCCTTCAGGTTTGATGGAGAAATCAAAATCTTCCTAGACAACGAAAAATTAAGAGGATTCAGCACCACCAAACCACCTTTACAACAAATGTTAAAGGAACTTCCCTAGGCAGGAAACACAAGAGAAGGAAAAGACCACACAGAAAATAAACACAAAGAAAAGATTAAGAATATAGTAACAGGATCATACATATTGATAATCACCCTAAATGTAAATGAATTAAATGCACCAACCAAAAGAAATACAGGCTGGGCCGATGAAAATATGTGCATGTATGCACTTCCACTTACCACATCACCTTGCTTGACACCTCAAATTGTATGCAATTTTTTATGTTGTTAGGTTAATCATGTTCCCATTAGGGCTTGCAATTGTAATTATCCTGTATTTTTTCTCAGGCTATTGATTTTGAAGACTGTTAAACATTTTCACTATTGTGATACTGCAACTATTACTCACTTAATATCATTGTTTCATGATTGGTCAACAGAAAAATAATAGAACTCTGTATCACCAAAACTACAATGTAATAGAAAAACTGCAATCACTTTTTAAAATCCAAATGTATATCAGAATTATCTTGAAAAATTTTGAAAAATGCAAATGCCAAGATATTGCTTTTTTTCTCTAGAGCTTCAGATATGTTTCTAATGAACAGTCATGTTTAAAAACAACAAGATTATATGATCTTTTACTTTTATTTAGTTTGTTTCATTTTTTTCTATTTCATATTCAGTGCTCCCATTTCATTTAGTTTGTTTTCCAATTTCTCCATATTTTCTTTTTTCAGATGTTCTTTCTCAAGCTTTGATCAAACTTAGTAGAATAGCTTTTGTATACATATATATAAATAATATGTATAGTTTATGTATTTTAGAAAACTTATTTGACTTAATATAAATAGAATGCTAGATTTCTAATAAATAAAAATAAATATTCAACAAGCAACAAAGATTTCCTGTACAACACAGAGGACTATAGTCAATATCTTGTAATAACCTATAATGGATAATAATCTGAAAAATAATATATGTGTATATGTATAACTAAATCACTTTGCTGTTCACATGAAACACTGAAAGTCAACTATATTTCAATAAAATTTATATACTAAGAGAAAAAATAAAAACATACAAAAAATAAAGTTTATTTTGTTTGGTACAAGTATTGCTACACCAGTTTTTATTCCTCATTTGAATAGAACACCTTTTCTTTATCCCCTAAATTTCAGTCTGTGTCTGTGTCTTTAGACCTGATGTGAGTTTCTACTAAAGAGCCTATATACATATTTTCTATTAAGCCACTCTACATCTTTTGGAGGATTTGGTCTATTTAAATTTAATAAATTTTTGATAGATAAATACTAATTGCCATTATGTCAAGCATTTTCTATATACTTTTTTGTAGTTATTTCTTAATTCGCTCTTTATCTTTTGCTTTCTTCCCGTGATTTGATGGTCAAATTTGGTGCTATGTTTTAATATTTTCCCTTCTTTATTAACATATGTACTATATGTTCTGTGTTCGTGGCTGTTATAATGCCTATGTAAAATGTCATATGGGCATCTCAGGTGGCACAGTTCTAAAGAACTCACCCGTAAATGGAGGAGATGCAAGAGATGCAGATTCCATTCCTGGGTCAGGAAAAATCCCTGCAGTAGGAAATGGCAACCCACTCCAGCATTCTTGCTAGGAAAATTTCATGGACAGAAGAGCCTGGCAGACCCCAGTCCATGTTGTTGTTGTTTTTCAATCGCTAGGTTGTGTCTGACTCTAACCCCAGGGACTGCAGAACACAAAGCCTTCTTGTACCAAATCATCTCCCAGAGTTAACAAAGAGTGCATGCCCATTGCAGCAGTGATGCCATACGACCATCTCATCCTCTGTCTCCCCTTCTCCTTTTACCTTCAATCTTTCCCAAGGTCACAGTCTTTTCCAATGAGTCAGCCCTTCAGAAAAGGCAGCCAAAGTATTGGAGCTTCAGCTTCAGCATCAACCTTTCCAACGAATATTCAGGGTTTATTTCCTTTAGGGTTGATTGGTTTGTTCTCCTTGTAGTCCAAGGGATTCTCAAGAGTCTTCTCCAGAACCACAGTGTGAAAGCATCAGTTCTTCATTGTTCAGCCTTCTTGATGGTCCAACTCTCACATCCATAAGTGACTACTGGAAAAACCATAGCTTTGATGACATGAAACATTGTCTGCAAAGTGATGTCTGTTTTTTAATATGCTGTCTAGGTTTGTCATAGCCGTCCTTCCAAGAAGCAGGCCTCTTCCAATTTCATGGCTGCAGTCACAATTCACAGTGATTTTGGACCTCAAGAAAGTAAAATCTGTCACTGCTTCCACTTTTTCTCCTTCTGTTTGCCATAAAGTAATGGGAATGGATGCCGTGATGTTAGTTTTTTGAATGTTGAGTTTTAAGCCAGCTGTTTAACTTTCTTCTTTCACCCTCATCAAGAGGCTCCTGCATTTCTCTTTGCTTTCTGCCATTAGACTGGTATCATCTGCATATCTGAGGTAGTTGATATTTCTCCCAGCAATCTTGATTCTAGCTTGTAACTCATGCAGCCAGCATTTCACAAGACAAATTCTGCCTAGAAGTTAAATAAACAAGGTGAAATATACAGCCTTGTCATAATACTTTCACAATTTTGAATCGGTCAGTAGTGACATGCAATGTTCTAACAGTTGCTTCTTGACCTGCATACAAGTTTCTCAGGAGACAGGTAATAGGGTCTGGTATTCCCATATCTTTAAGAATTTTCCACAATTTGTTGTGATCCACACAGTCAAAGGCTTTCACATAGTCGATGAGGTGGAACTAGATGTTTTTCTGGAATCCCCTTGCTTTTTCTGTGATCCAACAGATGGTGGCAATTTGATCTCTGGTTTCTCTGCCTTTTCTAAATGCAGCTTGGATATTTGAAATTTCTTGGTTCACGTAATGTTGAAGTCTAGCTTGAAGGGTTTTGAGCATAACCCTAGGAAGTGAGAACAATTGTCTGGTAGTTTGAACTATCTTTAGCACTGGCTTTCTTTAGAATTAGGATGAAAACACATTTTCCAGTTTGTGGCCACTGCTGAGTTTTGCAAACTTGCTGATATATTGACTGCAACACTTTAATGACATCATATTTTAGGATTTAAAATAGTTCACCTTGAATCCCATCAGTTCCACTAGGTTTATTGATGATAATTCTTCCTAAGGCCCACTTGACTTCACCCTGCAGGATATCTGGTTCTAGGTGAGTGACCACACCATCTAGGTTACCTGGATCATCAATATCTTTCTGTACATTTCTTTTGTGTATTCTTGCCACTTTTTCTTAATCTCTTCTGCCTCTGTTAAGTCTTTACTGGCTAGAGTCCATTGGGTCACAAAGAACTGGGCATGACTGAGTAACTGAATATACACACTTGACATAAAGTATATATGACAGTTCCTTAGAAGAAAAGGTATAGTCCTCACAGTCAACAAAACAGACTGAAATACAGTACTTTGGTGAAATCTTAAAAACTACAGAATTATTTTAGTTCATTTCCAAGGCATATCACTCAACATCACAGTAATCCAAGTCTATGTCCCAAACACTATTGTTGAAAAAGCTGAGGTTGACCAGTTCTAAGAAAACATACAAGACCTTCTAGAAATAACACCCCAAAAAGATGTCGTTTTCATCATAAGGGACTGAATGAAAAATAGGAAAGTCAAGGAATATTTGGAGTAACAGGCAAGTTCAGCCTTGTACAAAATGATGCAGGGCAAAGACTAACAGAGTTTCGTGAAGTGGACTCACTGGTCATAGCAAACACCTTTTTCCTACAACACAAGAGATGACCCTACACATGGAAATCAACAAATGATCAATACCAAAATCACATTGACTATATTCTTTTTAAAATTTATATATTTTTGATTGAAGTGTAATTGGTATATGACTTAGGGAACTCAATCCAGGGCTCTGTAACACCCTAGGGGGTGGGAAAGGGTGGGAGATGTGAAGGAGGTTCAAGAGGGAGAGGATATATACCTATGGCTAATCCATGTTGATATATAGCAGAAATGCAAACATTAATTATATTCTTTGTAGCTGAAGTGAAGAAGCTCTATGTAGCCAACAAAAACAAGACCTGGAGCTGACTGTGGCTCAGATCATGAGCTCATTATTGGAAAATTCAGGCTTAAATTGAAGAAAGTAGGAAAAATCACTAGGCCATTCAAGTATGACCTAAATCAAACTCTGTGTGATTATACAGTAGAGGTGATGAACAGATTCAAGGGGTTAGATTTGGTATAGTGCCTGGAGAACTATTTACAAAGGTTTGTGACACTGTATAGGAGACAGTGCCCAAAGTCATCCCAAAGAAAAAGAAATGCAAGAAAACAAAGTGGTTTTCTTAGGAAGCTTTACAAATAGCTGAGGAAAGAACAGAAGTGACAAGCAAGGGAAAAAGGGAAATATGTACCAACTGAATGCAAAGTCCAGAGAATAGCAAGGAGAGATAAGAAGGCCTTCTTAAATGAATAATGCAAAGAAGTTGAGAAAAATAATAGAATGGGAAAGACTGGAGATCACTTCAAGAAAATTGGAGATATCAAGGGAAAACTTCATGCAAGGATGGACAAAATAAAAGAATGAAACAGTAAGGACCTAAAAGAGGGAGAAGGCATTAGGAAGAGGTGGCAAGAATACACAGAAGAACTAAAAAAAAAATAGGCCTTAATGTCCTTGACAATTCTGGAAAACCATGATGGTGTGGTCACTCACCTAGAGCCAGATATCTTGGAGTGTGAAGTCAAGTGGGCCTTAGTAAGCATTACTAGAAACAAACTTAGTGGAGCTGAAGGAATTCTAGGTGAGCTATTTCAAATTCTAAAAGATGATGCTGTTAAAGTGTTGCACTCAATAAGTCAACAAATTTGGAAAACTAAGCAGTAGCTGTAGGACTGGAAAATGTCAGTTTTCATCCCAATTCCCAAGAAGGTAGTGCTCATTTCATGTAATGGTCAAACTACCAGGCAATTGTGCTCATTTCATATTCTAGCAAGGTTATTCTAAAATTCCTTCAAGCTAGGCTTCAGGAGTACATGAACCAAGGACTTCTAGATGCATAAGGAGAGTTTAGAAAAGGCAGAGAAACCAGGGATCAAATTGCCAACATTTGTTGGATCATAGAGAAAGCAAGGGAATTCTAGAACATCTACTTCTGTTTCATTGACTATGTGATAGCCTTTGACAGTGTGGATCACAAAAAACTGGAAAGTTCTTAATGAAATGGGAACACCAGACCACCTTACCTATCTCCTGAGAATACTGCATGCAGGCCAAGAAGCAACAGTTAGAAATTTACATGGAACAACCGACTGGTTCAAAATTGGAAAAGTAGTACAAGGCTGTGCATTGTCACTCCGTTAGTTTAACTTCTATGCGGAGTACGTCATGTGAAGTGCATGGCTGGATGAATCACAAGGTGGAGTCAAAATTGCCAAGAGAGATATCAGCAACTTCTGATATGCAGATGATACCACTATAATGGCAGAAAATGAAGAGGAACTAAAGAGCCTCTAGATGAGAGTCAAAGAGGAGAATGTAAAAGCTGGCTTAAAACTCAGCATTCAAAAACTAAGATCATGGCATCTGCTCCCATCACTTCATGGCAAGTAAGAGGGGGAAAAGTGGAAGCAGTGACAAGTTTTACTTCCTTGATCTACAAAATCACTGCAAACTGTGACTGCAACCATGAAATGGAAAGAAGCTTGCTCCTGGGAAGGAAAGCTATGACACACCTAGACAGCAGATTAAAGAGCAAAGACATCTCTTTGCCAAAAAAGGTCTGTATAGTCAAAGCTGAGAGTTGGACTATAAAGAAAGTTGAGTGCTGAAGAATTGATACTTTTGAACTGTGGTGCTGGAGAAGACTCTTGAGAGTCCCTTGGACTGCAAGGGGATCAAATCAGTCAAACCTAAAGGAAATCAACCCTGAGTATTCATTGGAAGGAATGGGGCTGAAGCTGAAGCTCCTATATTTGTCTACCTGTTGCAAAGAGCTGACCCATTGGAAAAGACTCTGATTGTTGAAAAGATTGAAGGCAAAAATAAAAGGGGGCGGCAGAGGATGAGGTTGTTAGATAGCATCACTTGTTATGAATTTGAGCTCACTCCAGACATAATGAAGGACAGGGAAACCTGCCATGCTGCAGTCCATGGGGTCTCAAATAGTTGGACATGACTTAGGGACTGAACAACAACAGCAACAAGCTTTTTAAGTGGTTCATCTACTAACTGTACTCTATGCTTGCCTTTACCAATGAGATTTTTCTTTCATAATTTTCTTATTTACTGTATGACCTTTTCTTTATCATGTTGAAAAGTTTATTTAACATTTACTATAAGTCTTGTTTAGTACTTATGAGCTCTTTCAGCTTAACTTTTCTGTAAAACTCTCTGTTTTTCCTTACATTGTAAGTGATAATATTGCTGGGTAGAGTATTTTTGGTTGTAGATTTTCTGTTTTTCATGACTTTGCATATTTCCTGCCACTCTCTTCTGGTCTGCAAAGTTTTTGCTGAAAAGTCAGTTGACAATTTTATGAATGTTTCCTTGTACATAAATATTTGCTTTTCTCTTGTTGCTTTTAAGATCCTCTTTTTATCTTTAGCTCCCCTTGTGGCTCAGATGGCAAAACAAAAATCTACCTGAAATACAGGAGACCTGGGTTTTTTCCCCCACCCCTGATTTTTCCCATATATCCTGTTCTAGTGGTTGCTGCAGTTTGAAACTGTCTCAGAAACTGCCACACACTCTTACTGCAGGGCTAGGAAACTACATGCAATCTGTCACAGACACCAGAATGTCCATCTGTTGTCCACACATGAGGGCCTTGGTCACCAGGACACTTTGAACAGCTCTCTCTGCCACAGACAGATAGAAGGTGTTGAGAGGTTTTCAACTTCAGCATCACTTCCTTAGAGTGACAGTACCATGTGATGACACTGCTGCCCCCAGAAATTCCAGAAAGTCATTGTGTCCATTTTCCTGCCATCTCCCCCACCCCACTGCACCCCATCAGCGTCTTTATCTTTAGTTTCTTTCACTTTAATTATATTTCTTGAAGTGAGTCACTTTGGGTTCATCCTGTTCGGGACTCTCTGAGTTTCTTGCATCTGCATACTAGTTTCCTTCTACAGGCTAGGAAGTTTTTCATCCAATATTCTTCATATAGATTTTCTGCCCCTTTCTTTCTCTTCTCCATCTTGGACTCCTATACTTCAAATTAATATGCTTGATATTGTCCCTGAGGTGTGAAACTATCCTTAGTTGTTGCTTTTTTTTTTAATTATGTTTCCTATTTTCTGTTCTATTGGAACTGTCTCTACTATTCTGTCTTCCAGATTACTGATATATTCTTCTGTGTTACCTAATTTACTATTGAATCTTTCAAGAGTATTTTTAATTTTATTTTTTGTATTCCTCACTTCCTTTTTATTTTTTTTTAATAGTTTCTAATTCTTTGTTAAAATTCTCACTGTGTTTATCAATTCTTCTCCAGAGTTCAGTGAGCCTCTGTATAATCATTACCTTGACCTCTTATTGGACTGAATGCTTAACTCCATTTGTTTTAGTTCTTTTACTGAGTGTTTGATCTGTTCTTTCATGTGAAATGTTTTCCTTTGTCTTATCATTAATCTAATTCTCTGTATTTATTTCTATGATTAGATAGGTCCATTAACTCTCTCAATCTTTGTGAAGTTGCCTTATGTAGGAGATGTCCTGTGACACTCAGCAACATGCTGTCCTTTGTCCACCAGAATTATATGCTCCAGGGTTGTACCTTATATGGGCTGTGTACACCCTTCTGTTGTGGTGGGGCTAACTACTTTAGGAGAGCTGGTAGGTGGCTTTTGGCGCCAGACCTGGTAGTTTCTGAAGTCCTTGAGTGGTTGCTGCAGGCATACTGGTGGGTGATGTGGAACCCCAGGAATGCTGATTGTGATACCTGTTGATGCACAAATGCTACAGGCCTGCAAGTTTATGGGGTAGACTCACCACTCTACTGACCATGCAACTTGGCAGCATTTGACAGTTGTGGGGCCACTGGTGACCTGGGCATTCTTCCTACCTATCTATCCATCTTATCCACTCAGTCTGTCAACATATTACTGCCATGAGCCCAAGGTAGATGCAACAAGCACTCAGTGCTAATAGAGGAAATGTTCTAAAATGGCACTTGCTAGTGCAGGTGCTCCAGTTGTCTCTTGTATCTCTGAGAGACTAAGTTCAGGAAGTGGGTCTAACCCAGACACAAACTACTGCCTATGCACTGGAACTTAAAACACGTGAAATTTTGTGTCTGCCATTTAAGAGTGGAGTCTTTATTTTCTATAGTTTTTTTTTTTATATCTCCTAAATATAAATTCCACTGGTTTTCAAAGCCAAATGTCCTGAGGGCTTGTCTTCATATTTCAGGACCTCTAGGATGGGGATCCCCTTGTGGTGCATGGACAACTAAATCTTCAGGGAGAGTCTTGCAGGCGTGAAAGCCCTCCAGTTTGTGTGTAATCCACCTAGGGGTGTAAGTCCTGACTAGACTATATATCTTGCCCATCTTTTTGTAGGTCTTTCTTTACATCTTTATTGTAGAAATTTTTTTCAGCTAGTCTTCAAGTCATTCTCACTGATAGTTGCTTTCTAACTAGTTATTATTTTGTTGTGCCCATGTGTAGAAGTGAGTTCAAGATCTACCACCTTTATCCTGATCCTGGGCTTTTTATCTCTTATTAAAGGAATCTAGATTATCTGGAAAGCCATATATGGACAAGTCTCCTAAAAGTGACCATGTCATTATTTGGAGACAAACAATCCCTTTTGGACAGGGGAGAAGTACCTCATGCCCAGGATACCTCAAATTATATCTTGTAAGCAGCTTTTCTGCTGATTGCTGATTTAAAAGACTAGCTTGGTTTTAACTCCTGCTTTTTTCAACATTTTTCCTTTGATCAGGTTTCTATGTTTTTTATTGATATCATCCAGTACTGCCTTCTCAACTCTTGTATTTTCTCATTTGCTTCTCTCTACTTTTGTTCCTGTTACTGATACTCCTCCACATCTATTCAAAAAGTGTTTCCCCTGAACATTTGCCATGAGTAATACTGTCCCTCTTCTATCATGGTAGTTTTGAGCTGCAGTCCTAACAATATGTAGTTATTGGGTTTTATTTTACTGATGTTGCACATTCTTAATTGAAATTCTTCACTATTTTCTTTATATGTACATTCAATCAGTGATGAAAATCTATTCAGTAAACTGTATAAGTGAAACTTTCTCAATGGCAGTACAAATACATAAGAAATCTACTACTTCAATAAAACAATGATAACTCTAAAAAAGTCAAGTGAAATGTTTAGTAACTTGGGAAATTAAGCAAAGTCTTAGAAAAATACAAGGAGCATTTATTCAAGAGAAAACACCAAGTATCAGGAAAACCAGCATATTCTCTCTAGTTTCAAGGCAGGCTTAAAAACCAACAGTCTCTTAAACATAGTAATTAGTTAGTCAAACTAGAAACTGGTAAACCAGCTACCTAGTGACCACCAAAGTGGGACAGACCAAAATTAGATTTCCTCAAAATGTCCCATACCTCAACATAATAAAAGGACATATGTAAGAAAACAACAGATAACATCATACTCATTGGTGAAAAGGTGAAAGCATTCCCTCTATGATCAAGAATAAGACAAGGATGCCCACTTTAGTCATGTTTATTCAACACAGTTTTAGAAGTCCTAGCCACAGTAATCAGAGAAGAAAAAAAAAAGCAAAATTGTCATGGTTTGCAGAGACATAAAGTTACATATATATATATATATATATATATATATATATATATATATATATCTTTAAAGATTTTATCAGAAAACTGCTAGAGCTCATCAATGACTTTTATAAAGTAGCAGGATAAAAAATTAATGTACACAAGTCAGTTTCACTTCCAAAACCTAACAATAAACTATCATAAAGAGAAATTACTGGAACAACCCAGAGGGATAGCATGGTGAGGGATATGGCAGGGAGATTCAGGATGAGGGAATACATGTATACATTTGGCTGATTCATGTTGAATTATGGCAAAAACCATCACAATATTGTAAAGTCATTCAGTTCAGTTCAGTCTCTCAGTCATGTCCGACTCTTTGCGACTCCATAGACTGCAGTAATCCAGGCTTCCCTATCCATTACCAACTCCCAGAGCTTTCCTGGAGAAAGCACTTAGCTTTCTTTTTGTCCAACTCTCACATCCATATATTACTACTGAAAAAACCAAAGCTTTGACCAAACAAAACTTTGTTGGCTTTGTTTACTTTGTAAAGTCATTATCCTTCAATTTAAATAAAAATATATATTTTAAACCAAGAGGAATTATGACAAATTCATTTACCATTTCTCACAGAACTAGAAGAAATAATTTTAAAATTTGTATGGAAAGGCAAAAGATGCCAAAAAGCCAAAGTGACCTTGATAAAGAGGAACAGATCTAGAGGAATTATGCACTCTGACTTTATACTATAATAAAAAGTACAATAATCAGCACAGTATGGTAATGACACAAAAACTGACACACACAAAAATGGGATGTGAATAGAGAGCCCAGAAGTAAAGCCATACACTTATGGTCAATTAATCTATGCCAAAGGAGACAAGAGTATACAGTGAAGAAAAGACAATCAATTCAGTAAGTGTTGCTGCAGAAACTGAACAGTTACATGTAAAAAAAAACAGAGCATTTCCTGACACCATATACAAAATCAACTAAAATATATTTAAGACTTATACATAGCACCGGATTCTATAAAACTCCTAAAAGAAAACGTAGGCAGAGCATTCTTTGACGTCAATTGCAGCAGTGTGCTTTATTTGACTCCTCAGTACAGTTCAGTTGCTCAGTTGTGTCTGACTCTTTGCAACCTCATGGACTGCAGCACGCCAGGCCTCCCTGTCCATCACCAGGTTCTGGAGGTTACTCAAACTCGTGTTCATTGAGTCAGTGATGCCATCTAACCATCTCATCCTCTGTTGTCCCCCTCTCCTCCAGCCTTCAATCTTTCCCAGCACCAGGGTCTTTTCCAATGAGTCATTTCTTCACATCAAGTGGCCAAAGTATTGGCGATTCAGCTTCAGTATCAGTCCTTCTATGAATATTCAGAATTGATTTGCTTTAGGATTGATTGGTTTGATCTCCTTGCAGTTTTAGGGACTCTCAAGAGTTGTCTCCAACACCACAGTATGAAGCATCAATTCTTCGGCACTCAGCTTTCTTTATAGTCCAACTCTCACATCCATACATGACTACTGGAAAAACAACAACAACAACAAAAAACATAGCTTTGACTAGAGGGACCTTTGTTGGCAGAGTAATGTCTCTGTTTTCTAATATTCTGTCTATGTTGGTCATAGCTTTTCTTCCAAGGAGAAAGTGTCTTTTAATTTCATGGCTACAGTCATCATCTTCAGTGATTTTGGAGCCCCCCCCCCAAAAAAAAAAGTCTCTCACTGTTTCCATTGTTTCCCCATCTATTTACCATGAAATGATGGGACCAGATGTCATGTTCTTAGTTTTCTTTCTTTTTTTAATTAATTAATTTTAATTGGAGGCTAATTACTTTACAATATTGTAGTAGTTTTTGCCATACATTGAGTTTTAGGTCAACTTGTCACTCACCTCTTTCACTTTCATCAAGAAGCTCTTTAGTTCTTCTTTGCTTTCTGCCATAAGGTTGGTGTCATCTGCTTATCTCAGGTTATCGATATTTCTCCTGACAATCTTGATTCCAGCTTGTGCTTCATCCAGCCTGGCATTTCACAAGATGTACTATGAATATAAGTTAAATGATCAGGGTGACAATATACAGACTTGTACTCTTTTTCCGATTTGGAACCAGTCTGTTGTTCCATGTCCAGTTCTTTTTTTTTCTTTCTTTCTTTTTTTTTTTTTAATTTTTTTATTAGTTGGAGGCTAATTACTTCACAACATTTCAGTGGGTTTTGTCATACATTGATATGAATCAGCCATGGATTTACACGTCTTCCCCATCCCAATCCCCGCTCCCACCTCCCTCTCCACCCGATTGCTCTCGAAACATCCCACCCTCGCCATCTCCCAGAGAGTTCAAAAGTCTGTTCTGTATTGCTGTGTCTCTTTTTCTGTTTTGCATATAGGGTTATGGTTAACATCTTTCTAAATTCCATATATATGTGTTAGTATGCTGTAATGTTCTTTATCTTTCTGGCTTACTTCACTCTGTATAAGGGGCTCCAGCTTCATCCATCTCATTAGGACTGGTTCAAATGAATTCTTTTTAATGGCTGAGTAATATTCCATGGTGTATATGTACCACAGCTTCCTTATCCATTCATCTGCTGATGGGCATCTAGGTTGCTTCCATGTCCTGGCTATTATAAACAGTGCTGCAATGAACATTGGGGTGCACGTGTCTCTTTCAGATCTGGTTTCCTCAGTGTGTATGCCCAGAAGTGGGATTGCTGGGTCACATGGCAGTTCTATTTCCAGTTTTTTAAGAAATCTCCACACTGTTTTCCATAGCGGCTGTACTAGTTTGCATTCCCACCAACAGTGTAAGAGGGTTCCCTTTTCTCCACACCCTCTCCAGCATTTATTGCTTGTAGACTTTTGGATAGCAGCCATCCTGACTGGCGTGTCATGGTACCTCATTGTGGTTTAGATTTGCATTTCTCTAATAATGAGTGATGTTGAGCATCTTTTCATGTGTTTGTTAGCCATCTGTATGTCTTCTTTGGAGAAATGTCTGTTTAGTTCTTTGGCCCATTTTTTGATTGGGTCATTTATTTTTCTGGAATTGAGCTTCAGGAGTTGCTTGTATATTTTTGAGATTAATCCTTTGTCTGTTTCTTCATTTGCTATTATTTTCTCCCAATCTGAGGGCTGTCTTTTCACCTTACTTATAGTTTCCTTTGTAGTGCAAAAGCTTTTAAGTTTCATTAGGTCCCATTTGTTTAGTTTTGCTTTTATTTCCAATATTCTGGGAGGTGGGTCATAGAGGATCTTGCTTTGATTTATGTCAGAGAGTGTTTTGCCTATGTTCTCCTCTAGGAGTTTTATAGTTTCTGGTCTTACAGATCTTTAGATCTTTAATCCATTTTGAGTTTATTTTTGTGTATGGTGTTAGAAAGTGTTCTAGTTTCATTCTTTTACAAGTGGTTGACCAGTTTTCCCAGCACCACTTGTTAAAGAGGTTGTCTTTTTTCCATTGTATATCCTTGCCTCCTTTGTCGAAGATAAGGTGTCCATAGGTTTGTGGATTTATCTCTGGGCTTTCTATTCTGTTCCATTGATCTATATTTCTGTCTTTGTGCCAGTACCATACTGTCTTGATGACTGTGGCTTTGTAGTAGAGTCTGAAGTCAGGCAGGTTGATTTCTCCAGTTCCATTCTTCTTTCTCAAGATTACTTTGGCTATTCGAGGTTTTTTGTATTTCCATACAAATTGTGAATTTACTTGTTCTAGTTCTGTGAAAAATACCATTGGTAGCTTGATAGGGATTGCATTGTATCTATAGAGTGCTTTGGGTAGTATCATCATTTTTACAATATTTATTCTTCTAATCCATGAACACGGTATGTTTCTCCATCTGTTTGTGTCCTCTTTGATTTCTTTCATCAGTGTTTTATAGTTTTCTATGTATAGGTCTTTTGTTTCTTTAGGTAGATATACTCCTAAGTATTTTATTCTTTTTGTTGCAATGGTGAACGGTATTGTTTCCTTAATTTCTCTTTCTGTTTTTTCATTGTTAGTATATAGGAATGCAAGGGATTTCTGTGTGTTAATTTTATATCCTGCAACTTTACTATATTCATTGATTAGCTCTAGTAATTTTCTGGTTGAGTCTTTAGGGTTTTCTATGTAGAGGATCATGTCATCTGCAAACAGTGAGAGTTTCACTTCTTCTTTTCCTATCTGGATTCCTTTTACTTCTTTTTCTGCTCTGATTGCTGTGGCCAAAACTTCCACCACTATGTTGAATAGTAGTGGTGAGAGTGGGCATCCTTGTCTTGTTCCTGATTTCAGGGGAAATGCTTTCAATTTTTCACCATTGAGGGTGATGCTTGCTGTGGGTTTGTCATATATAGCTTTTATTATGTTGAGGTATGTTCCTTCTATTCCTGCTTTTTGGAGAGTTTTAATCATAAATGAGTGTTGAATTTTGTCAAAGGCTTTCTCTGCATTTATTCAGATAATCATATGGTTTTTATCTTTCAATTTGTTAATGTGGTGTATTACATTGATTGATTTGCGGATATTGAAGAATCCTTGCATTCCTGGGATAAAGCCCACTTGGTCGTGGTGTATGATTTTTTTAATATGTTGTTGGATTCTGTTTACTAGAATTTTGTTAAGGATTTTTGCATCTATGTTCATCAGTGATATTGGCCTGTAGTTTTCTTTTTTTGTGGCATCTTTGTCTGGTTTTGGAATTAGGGTGATGGTGGCCTCATAGAATGAGTTTGGAAGTTTACCTTCTTCTGCAATTTTCTGGAAGAGTTTGAGTAAAATAGGTGTTAGCTCTTCTCTAAATTTTTGGTAAAATTCAGCTGTGAAGCCATCTGGTCCTGGGCTTTAGTTTGCTGGAAGATTTTTGATTACAGTTTCGATTTCCTTGCCTGTGATGGGTCTGTTAAGATCTTCTATTTCTTCCTGGTTCAGTTTTGGAAAGTTATACTTTTCTAAGAATTTGTCCATTTCATCCAAGTTGTCCATTTTATTGGCATAGAGCTGCTGGTAGTAGTCTCTTATGATCCTTTGTTTTTCAGTGTTGTCTGTTGTGATCTCTCCATTTTCATTTCTCATTTTGCTAATTTGGTTCTTCTCTCTTTGTTTCTTAATGAGTCTTGTTAATGGTTTGTCAATTTTGTTTATTTTTTCAAAAAACCAGCTTTTAGCTTTGTTGATTTTTGCTATGGTCTCTTTAGTTTCTATTGCATTTATTTCTGCCCTGATTTTTAAGATTTCTTTCCTTCTGCTAACCCTGGGGTTCTTCATTTCTTCCTTCTCTAATTGCTTTAGGTGTAGAGTTAGGTTATTTATTTGGCTTTTTTCTTGTTTCTTGATGTAAGCCTGTAATGCTATGAACCTTCCCCTTAGCACTGCTTTTACAGTGTCCCATAGGTTTTGGGTTGTTGTGTTTTCATTTTCATTCATTTCTATACATATTTTGATTTCATTTTTGATTTCTTCTATGATTTGTTGGTTATTCAGAAGCGTGTTATTTAGCCTCCATGTGTTTGAATTTTTAACAATTTTTTTCCTGTAATTGAGATCTAATCTTACTGCACTGTGGTCAGAAAAGATGACTGGAATGATTTCAATTTTTTTGAATTTTACAAGACTAGATTTATGGCCCAGGATGTGATCTATTCTGGAGAAGGTTCCGTGTGCACTTGAGAAAAAGGTGAAGTTGATTGTTTTGGGGTGAAATGTCCTATAGATATCAATTAGGTCTAGCTGGTCCATTGTGTCATTTAAGGTTTGTGTTTCCTTGTTAATATTCTGTTTAGTTGATCTATCCATAGTTGTGAGTGGGGTATTAAAGTCTCCCACTATTATTGTGTTACTATTAATTTCCTCTTTCATACTTGTTAGTGTTTGCCGTATATATTGTGGTGCTCCTATGTTGGGCGCATATATATTTATAATTGTTATATCTTCTTCTTGGATTGATCCTTTGATCATTATGTAGTGTCCTTCTTTGTCTCTTTTCACAGCCTTTATTTGAAAGTCTATTTTATCTGATATGAGTATTGCGACTCCTGCTTTCTTTTGGTCTCCGTTTGCATGAAATAGTTTTTTCCAGCCCTTCACTTTCAGTCTATATGTGTCTCTTGTTTTGAGGTGGGTCTCTTGTAGACAGCATATATAGGGGTCTTGTTTTTGTATCCATTCAGCCAATCTTTGTCTTTTGGTTGGGGCATTCAACCCATTTACATTTAAGGTAATTATTGATAGGTGTGGTCCCGTTGCCATTTACTTTGTTGTTTTGGGTTCACGTTTATACAACCTTTCTGCATTTCCTGTGTAGAGAAGATCCTTTAGCATTTGTTGAAGAGCTGGTTTGGTGGTGCTGAATTCTCTCAGCTTTTGCTTATCTGTAAAGTTTTTTAATTCTCCTTCATATCTGAATGAGATCCTTGCAGGGTACAGTAATATGGGTTGTAGGTTATTCTCTTTCATTACTTTCAGTACGTCCTGCAATTCCCTTCTGGCCTGGAGGGTTTCTATTGATAGATCAGCTGTTATCCTTATGGGAATCCCTTTGTGTGTTATTTGTTGTTTCTCCCTTGCTGCTTTTAATATTTGTTCTTTGTGTTTGATCTTTGTTAATTTGATTAATATGTGTCTTGGGGTGTTTCACCTTGGGTTTATCCTGTTTGGGACTCTCTGGGTTTCTTGGACTTGGGTGGCTATTTTCTTCCCCATTTTAGGGAAGTTTTCAGCTATTATCTCCTCGAGTATTTTCTCATGGCCTTTCTTTTTGTCTTCTTCTTCTGGGACTCCTATGATTCGAATGTTGGGGCGTTTCACATTGTCCCAGAGGTCCCTGAGGTTGTCCTCATTTCTTTTGATCCTTTTTTCTTTTTTCCTCTCTGATTCATTTATTTCCATTATTTTATCTTCTACCTCACTTATCCTATCTTCTGCCTCCGTTATTCTACTCTTGGTTCCCTCCAAAGTGTTTTTGATCTCATTCATTGCATTGTTCATTTTTAATTGACTTTTTTTTATTTCTTCTAGGTCTTTATTAAACATTTCTTGTATCTTTTCAATCTTTGTCTCCAGGCTATTTATTTGTAACTCCATTTTGTTTTCAAGATTTTGGATCATTTTTATTATCATTATTCTAAATTCTTTTTCAGGTAGATTCCCTATCTCCTCCTCTTTTCTTTGACTTGGTGGGCATTTTTCATGTTCCTTTACCTGTTGGGTATTTCTTTGCCTTTTCATCTTGTGTAGATTGCTGTGTCTGGAGTGGGCTTTCTGTATTCTGGAGATCCGTGGTTCCTTTTTATTGTGGAGGATTTATCCAGTGGGTGGTGTTAGACGATTGGCTTGTCAAGGTTTCCTGGTTAGGGAAGCTTGCGTCAGTGATCTGGTGCGTGGAACTTGATTTCTTCTCTTTGGAGAGCAATGGAGTGCCCAGTAATGAGTTTTGAGATGGGTCTATGTGTTAGGTGTGACCTTGGGCAGCCTGTATGTTGACGTTCAGGGCTATGTTCCTGCGTTGCTGGAGAATTTGCATGGTATGTCTTGCTCTAAAACTTATTGGCTCTTGGGTGGTGGTTGGTTTCAGTGTAGGTATGGAGGCTTTTGGACGGTCACTTATTACTTAAAGTTACATGTAGTCAGGAGTTTTCTGGTGTTCTCAGGTTTTGGGCTTAAGTTTCCTGCCTCTGGATTTCAGTTTTATTCTTCCTGTAGTCTCAGGACTTCTCCAACTATACAGCACTGATAATAAAACTTCTAGGTTAATGGCGAAAAGATTCTCCCCCGTTAGGGACACCCAGAGAGGTTCACAGAGTTACATGAAGAGGAGAAAAGGGAGGAGGGAGATAGAGATGAGCAGGAGGAGAAAAAGGGGGACTCAAGAGGAGAGAGACAGATCTACGCAGTTGTCTGTTCCCAGAGTGTTCTCCGTATCTCAGACACCTACAAAGATTCACAGAATTGGATTGGGAAGAGAAGGGGAAAGGAGGAAATAGAGGTGTCCTGAGGTAGAAAACAGAGAGTCAAGATTGGGAGAGAATAATCTTCGGTTTAAAGATAGGGCTTCTCTTCCTTTTTTTTTTTTTTTTTGTAAGGTTATAGTGTATTGAAAATGAAAATTAAGGAGTAGTAGAGGAGTACTAGAGGACTTTAAAAGAAATAAGAGAAAAAGAAAAATAGAAAAAAGAAGAGAAAAAAGAAAGGAAAAAAGAAGGAAAAAGAAAAAAAAAGAAAAAGAAAAAAAAAGAGAAAAAAAATTTTTTTTTCCCTAATTAAAAAAATCATAAAAATCTATGAAAATGAAAGTGAAGGAGTAATGGGGGAGTAATAGGGAATTTTAAAGGAAACTTAAAGAGAAAAAATAAAAAAGAAAAAATAAAAACAGAAAAAAAATTTTTTTTTTTCCTTCATTACTTAGGAAAAAAAAAAAAAAAAAGTAAAAATATATCTAGGAATTTCTCTGGAGCTGTTGCGGTCAGTGTGGGTTCGGCTCAGTTTCAGATAGCTCCTCGTTCCAGCTTACACTTCTCGATATCTATAGGGCCCTTCCGGTGTAGTCCGTGTTTTCTACGGGGATTTTAATCTGTTGCTCCAGTCCCTTCTGAAGCGGTTCCCTTTGTTTATTTGGCTTCTGTTTGCCGGTCTCTTCAGAGCCTCATTTCCGCCCTGACACAGGCGGGCGGAGGTGGACTCTTATTTAGGTAGCTAGTTCCGTCGCTCTGCGGGGAGGGGCTGGCACTGCGGGGAGGGGCTGGCACTGCGGGGCCATGTCCAGTTCTAACTGTTGCTTCCAGACCTGCATACAGATTTCTCAAGAGGCAGGTCAGGTTGTCTGACATTCCCATCTCTTTAAGAATTTTCCACAGTTTGTTGTGATCCACACAGGCAAAGGTTTTGGCGTAGTCAATAAAACAGATTTTTTTTTTCTGTAACTCTTTTTTTTTTTTTAATTTTTTTTATGATCCAATGGATGTTGGCAATTTGATCTTTGTTTCCTCTGTCTTTTCTAAATACAGCTTGAATATCTGGATGTTCACTGTTCACATACTGTTGAAGAGTGGCTTGGAGAATTTTGAGAATTACTTTACTAGTGTGTGAGATGAGTGTAATTCTGCAGTAGTTTGAGCATTCATTGGCATTGCCTTTCTTTGAGACTTGAATGAAAACTGACTTTTTCCAGTCCTGTGGCTACTGCTGAATTTTCCAAATTTGCTGGCATATAGAGTGCAGCACTTTCACAGTATCATCTTTTAGGATTTGAAATAGCTCAACTGAAATTCCATCACCTGCACTAACTTTGTTCATAGTGATGCTTCCTAAGGCTCACTTGCAGTTTTGACTTGCATTTCTCTAATAATTAGTGATGCTGAGTATCTTTTCAAGTGCCTTTTGGCCATCTGTATGTCTTCTTTGGAAAAATGTTTTTTTTTTTTTTAAATCTTCTGTTAATATTTTGATTGGATTGTTTGTCTTTTTTATACTGAACTGCATTAGCTATTTGTAGATTTTGGATATTAACCCCTTGTCAGTAGCATTGTTTGCAAATATTTTCTCCCATTCTGTAGGTTGCCTTTCTGTTTTATTTATGACTCCCCTTGCTGTGCAAGTCTTTAAATTTAATTAGGTCCCATTTGCTTATTTTTATTACTTCTCCATTACTCTAGGAGATCCAAGAAGAAAATTGCTACAATTTATGTCAAAGACTGCTCTATGTTCTCCTCTAGAAATTTTATAATATCCAGTCTTACGTTTATGTTTTAATCCATTATAAGCTTATTTTTGTATAATAAATGGTATGAGAAAATATTCTAATTTCACTCTTTTACATGAAGCTGTATAGTTTTCTGTGCATCACCTATTGAAGAGACTGGCTCTTCTCCATTGTATATCCTTACCTCCTTTGTCATAGATTAATTGACCATATGCATAGGGGTTAACTCCTGGGCTTTCTCTCCTATTACATGTATTATGTATTTATGTTTTTGTGCTATTATCATACTGCATAATGTGATACCCCCTCACAGCAGTCAAGATGAGCAATGTCAAAAAGATTATAAATAATAAATGCTGGAGAGAGTGTGGAGTAAAAGGAACCCTCCTCCACTGTCAATAGCAATGTAAATTGGTACAGACACTATGGAGAACAGTTTATATAAGTGAATCACTTTGTTGTACACCTGAAATTAACACAGCATTGTAAATCAGCTACATTTCAATAAAATTCTTTAAAAATATAATAATAATTTGAAAAATTGAAATAATAATAAAAACTATTTTTTTTAATATATATACATAATTTTATAATACTTCTCAAAATGTTTATTTTATATTGGAGCATACTTGATTAACAGTGCTGTGTTAGTTTCAGGTTTACAGCAAAGTGATTCAGTTATGTGTATACTGAAGGAGCCCTTGGGCCTAGAAAAGAAGATGAAGACTTCAGAGGACTTCACCCTCAGGCCTGGAGAAAGAAGATAAGGACCTCAAGGGCCCTTGTGGAACCACCTGACTTCGGGGATAACAAAACTGAACTTTAAGACCCACCCCAATACTCCAGGCAGATTGCATCAGCCCAGGACCCTCCACCCCCTGTCCGACCTTCCTGCCCCCTGCTCAACTGCAACTGCCATCTCAGCTAAAAATTACCCAAAACCTGACTAAAAACCTCCCTTATCGCTTCCACAAACCTCCCCTTAAATATGAAGCCTCCCTGACCCCTCGCATGCTCAGCCTGGTGGTTAGGCTGACTGTCGCCCCTCCTTGCATAAATAAAGGTAACTTGTCACCGTTGAGGTCGTCTTCGTTTCTTCATTGACTCGTTTCGAATAATACCTTATATATACAGGTATCTATTATTTTTCAAGTTATTTTTTTTTCATTTATTTTTATTAGTTGGAGACTACTTTACAATATTGTAGTGAATCAGCCATGATTCATATTGACATGAATCAGCCATGAATTTACATCTATTACAGATGGCTAACAAACATATGAAAAGATGCTCAACATCACTCATCATCAGAGAAATGCAAATCAAAACCACAATGAGGTACCATTACATGCCAGTCAGGATGGCTGCTATCCAAAAGTCTACAAGCAATAAATGCTGGAGAGGGTGTGGAGAAAAGGGAACAGCCCTCTTACACTGTTGGTGGGAATGCAAACTAGTACAGCCACTATGGAGAACAGTGTGGAGATTTCTTAAAAAACTGGAAATAGAACTGCCATATGACCCAGCAGTCCCACAGCTGGGCATACACACCGAGGAAACCAGATCTGAAAGAGACACGTGCACCCCAATGTTCATCACAACACTGTTTATAATAGCCAGGACATGGAAGCAACCTAGATGCCCATCAGCAGACAAATGGATAAGGAAGCTGTGGTATATATACATCATGGAATATTACTCAGCCATTAAAAATAATTCATTTGAATCAGTTCTAATGAGATGGATGAAACTGGAGCCCATTATACAGAGTGAAGTAAGTAAAGTTATTTTTATATCTCCCTTCAATAAACACAAATTAACTAAAGAATGATGTGAGTGAAGCTTATTATTTATCAACATATGACACAAAAATAACATGGTAGTAGTCATATTGCAACTTCAAAATTTTTTGTTTCTTTTTAAATTTTCATTCAATATAACAAAACTTCCCCAAATTAGCTATCTTATATAAAGAGCTAATACTGATTTTATATTAATAAGTAATAAGTAAGGAAAGTATTTTAGCCTTTTTCTCTTTCCCTATTTTTCTTCTTTTTTTTCCTCTCCTTTCCACTCTCCCTTCCTTTTTTTGTCCTACCTTTCCTTCTTTTCTTCCTTTTTCCTTCTTTCCTTCTTTGTTTCCTTGCTCTCTTCAGTCAGTAAACATTTATTGAGCATCTACAAAGTACACTACAATGTGCTAGATACAAAATGGAGTTGGATTATACGGGAAATACAAAAGGAACAAAGGGAGACCAGTGGAAAATACCCAAGTAGAGAATACTAAAAACTATTTTAGAAAAAGAAACAGTCATTGAAATAATCACTCACTCTTCATTTCTATATCAGAAAATCAAAATTTCAGGTTACTACTACAGAAAGAGGTTATCATCCTCAAATATGATAAGTAATTTAAAATTTTATTTTGGACACAATAAATATCATACACTTAGCTAAATAATTTTGAAAGTGATTTTTTAAATTTTTATTTATTTATTTATTTATTTTACCTTTCTGGAATATTAAATACTGACTACATGAAATTCCACTCTTTGGGCAATTTGGAGAACTGAATATACTTAAACAATTTTCAAGATTATTTCTAGTTCAATTATCTATGGTTTTTGATAGCTCCCCTCAATATGCAAGCAAACATCTCGCCTCACTGCATTCATATGCAGCCCAAAGGGGGCTTGCCAAGTCCAGTGCATAAATAGGGAAAAACAAACCATGCATTTCAATATAATGAAGTCATAACCATAAAGACATGTACAAAGAAAGGTGCAAAAAGCTCTGTAGCTCAGGGCAGCAGTAAAATAAGCACTACAATTTGCATGCATTTTTATGAGACTATTTATTCATTTAACTCTTTTACTCATTAAAAGCAAAAGTACTTAGTATAACAACTGTCACCATTTCCTTAGGCTAAAACAGCGATTAACTTTGAGATCTTCAGTCTTAAAAAAAAAAAAAAAAACAAGCACCAAGTGACTCACTCTTCTTTTAAAGTTCCAAGGCCCTTGTATTATAAATCCCAATGAATATCTATAATTCCACTGTAGAGATAGTTTGAAAAATTATACATATATCCTATTCTTCTTTGGTTATTTCAAGGGCATATGAGAGCGAAGACGGGGATACCTCCAGACGATGTTAAGTGACAGAACAAAATCTTCACCTGAATGCAGAAAAAATCCTAGGCAAGATGGAAAAATATTAAAGCTTGTCTTCTTAGCTTTCTTTGCTCATTTCATATGTCCATTCCTTATACCTAAGTCCATTCCTCTCCCTAAGCATATCTTATTACGGGAAAGTTATTTTACTGTCCTCTTTCTGTATAAAAAACAATTTATTCAAGTTGATCCTAACTCCCATGTATGAGAGAGAATGTTATCCTGTCAGGGTATTTTGGGTTTTAATAGAATAGCTGATATTGCATAAAGAATCTTGGTGGGAATTTGAATTGTGTTCTGAATTTTTCTCTAAACTGCTCTATGGCTTTGGATAAGACCCCACCCCATGTGTATTTATGAACCAGATTGTTTTTTTTTTTTTTCTTTAAATGGAAGTTGTCATGCTTCAATGACAGAGTATGTAACAATGTGTATGTAACAGCAGTATATGACAATGTGAGGGGTGGTAGTTTTCAAAAATCATACAGGTGACTCGAGGTTTTAGGTGTTTTTTTTTTTTTTTAATTTTATTTTTGGTTGTTTTTGTTTTTAAGGAATCCCCTATTGACTTGCAAACAGTCACAACCTAAAAGGTGAGGGTTATGTTTTATTCAGTGAGAATTTTTAGGACATCAAGCCCGGGAGACAGTATCTCAAGTCACCCTGTGAGAACTGCTCTGAGGAGGCAAGGGGAGGAGCCAGGTTATGTAGAAGTTTTACAACAAAGGGCAGGTAGTCTGAACATTAAAAAAAAAAAAAAAAAAAGTTAAAGGAAGCCAGATATCTCAAAGTAAGGAATTTTGTGTTTTTCTATGGATGGGAAGATGTAAGAGTCTAGGCTCAATGAAATTATTTCTTTCATATGCATCTAAGCTATCTGGGGCCACTACCCTGTTTTTCACACCATGCAAAACTTATTTGAAGTTCACCATAGGGGGTGGCTGCAGTCTGATGGTTGCCAGATGGCAGGTATTCTTCTCATTCCCCAATGCCCTTAGGGCTCATATTGGAGAGCTAAAAGCTGGTAACTGTGACATCCTTGTTTACCTGTATGGCAGGAAATACTCCATTTCTCACTCCATACTGTTTTCCATGGAGGCTGCACCAATTTACATTAGCACCAATAGTGGAGGAGGGTTCCTTTTTCTCCATACCCCCTCCAGCATTTATGATTTATAGACATTTTGATGACGGCCATTCTGACTAGTGTCAGGTGATATCTCCTTATAGTTTTAATTTGTATTTCTCTAATATTTAATGATATTGAGCATCTTTTCATGTGCATCATGGCCATCTGTATGTCATCTTTGGAGAAATGTCAATTTAGCTGGGAGCATGTCAATAACATATTCCCATTGGAAGGACTGATGCTGAAGCTGCAATATTTTGGCCACTTGATGCGAACAGCTGACTCATTGGAAAGGACTGTTAGCTGAGAAAGATTGAAGGCAGAAGAAGAGGGTGACAGAGGATGAGATGGTTGGAGAACATCACTGATGCAATGAACATGAACTTGGGCACACTCTGGGACATGACAAGGGACAGGGAAGCCTGGTATGCTACAGTCTATGGAGTCTCGAAGAGTCTGACACAACTTGGCAATTGAACAGGAACATGTCATGAACAAATGCACACTATCATATATAAATTAGATAAACAAGAAGAATTTACTGTATAGTAAAGGGAAAAATATTCAATATCTTGTAAGAAACCATAATGGCAAAGAATTAAACAAAATAATATAGGAACTATTGACTAAAAAAAGAAATAGTCACAACCTAAAAACTCCTGGACTGGATGAAGCACAAGCTGGAATCAAAATTGCCAGGAGAAATATCAATAACCTCACATATATAGATGACATCACCCTTATGGCAGAAAGCAAATAACTAAATAGCCTCTTGATGAAAGTGAAAGAGGAGAGTGGAAAAGTTGGCTTAAAACTCGACATTCAGAAAACTAAGATCATGGCATCTGGTCTCATCGCTTCATGGCAAATAGACAGGGAAATAGTGGAAATAGTGACAGACTTTATTTTGCGGGGCTCCAAAATCACTGCAGATGGTAAATGCAGCCATGAAATTCAAAGACGTTTGTTCCTTGGAAGAAAAGTTATGACCAACCTAGACAACATATTAAAATGCAGAGACATTACTATGCCAACAAAGGTCCGTCTAGTCAAAGCTATGATTTTTCCAGTAGTCATGTATGGATGTGAGAGTTGGACAATAAAGAAAACTTAGCACCAAAGAATTGATGCTTTTGAACAGTGGTGTTGGAGAAGATGCTTCAGAGTCCCTTGGACAACAAGGAGATCCAACCAGTCCATCCTAAAGGAAATCAGTCCTGAATATTCTTTGGAAGGGCTGATGCTGAAGCTGAAACTCAAATACTCTAGCCACTTAATGTGAAGAACTAACTCATTTGAAAATATCTTGATGCTGGGAAAGATTGAAGGTGGGAGACAGAGGATGACATGGTTGGATGGCATCACTGACTCAATGGACATGAGTTTGAGTTAGCTCCAGGAGTTGGTGATGGACAAGGAGGCCTGGCATGCTGCAGTCCATGAGGTCCATGGAGTTGGACACGACTGAGTGACTGAACTGAAATGAACTGAACTGAAAAACTGAGAGTTATATTTTATTTGGTGGCACTATTTAGGACTTCAAGTTTGGGAAATGGCATCTCATGTTACCCTGAAAGAGTGGCTCTGAGGAGGCAGAAGGGAGCTTGGCTTGGGGGTGGGTGTGTGGAGGAGTCAGGTTATATAGAAGGTTGCAGCAAAAGGCAGGTAGTCTGAACATCTAAAGATTATTTTTAATTAAGGAAAACTAGATATCAAGTTAAGGAAAGTAGTGCCTTTCTATGTTCAGGGCTTCCCTGGTTGCTCAGCTGATAAAAAGTCCACCTGCAATGTGGGAGACTTGGGTTTGATCCTTGGGTTGGAAAGATCCCCTGGAGTAGGGCATGACAACCCACTCTAGTATTCTTGTCTGAAGAATCCACATGGACGAGGAACCTGGTAGGCTACTGTCCATGGGTTCATAAAGAATCAGACACAACTGAGTGACTAAGCACGTGTATGGGAAGATGCAAGAGTCTGGGCTCACTAAAATCATTCTTTTCATATGCATCTTAGCTATCTGAGGCCAGTATCCTGCTCTTTCATATGACCCCAGACTCAGTTCCTCAGTGCTCATGGTAGGGAGTGGTGATGGCTGCCAGATAGCAGGTATTGTTCTGCCTGAGTGCCCTCTGGGTTCATAAATTCAAATTTGGCAGGGTGGAATCACTGATGACTATGACATCCTTGTTTATTGATATAGGAGGAAACTTACATATTTGTGTCTCACTCAAATGCTGATTTTTTTTACTCAAGAAGATCGTAGAAATACAAATAATAGTGACATTTCTTTAAGGAAAGTATTGAGTCTGCTTTGATGTACAAAAGCAATTTTTTCATTGTGTATGTTAACTATTTATTCAATTTATTAACAATACAAATTAATAATAAAGATTTATTATCAGTATCAAATTGCTTATCACATTTCTTACAAATGAAACTAATCAGTGAATACTAAAAAAAAGCAAAACAAAAACCCTTGCTACTCCTTAAGATGTGTGATTTAAAAGTTTTATTTATCTCTCGTGGTAAGAATTTCAAGTTCTAAAACAGATGAATGAGGAAGATATTTGGGAATAAGGTGCTCTACTGGTGTATTCTAAAGTGCTCTACACTGGTACCCCCTTAACTGATGTTTGCATGGTATTTGTTGTGGCTGTTTGGGAATAAATGAATACAAATACATATTTTATGATGCACATACTTATGGATCTTCTTTCCTAGGTTTAAATCACTCATCTCCCATTTACCATTTTTATGTGTGCAAATATCCTTTCCTTTCCTAACCTCAATTTCTTCACAAAAGTAATATGAGATTGATGATGTCTATCTCAAACAGAGTTATTTTGAAGATTAAGTTAAATAACGTAGCGGTACTTGCTTCATAGACTCTCTCTAAATCTGAAGAGTTATATGGAAGAAATTGTAAGAGCTCAGCAAATATACAATAAACATTTTATATCTAATACAGTGAGATAAGCACTTAATATTTATAGCTAGGACCAGAAAGCATCATCATTCTAGGTTGGGCCAGTTTAGACATGGGAATTGACAAGGAAACAATTTCAGATCTCAATATAATTAATGCTTAAATGAAATAGTTCTAAGTTAGCTAGATTTTCTAGTAGTTCTCAACCTAAGTTGTATATTAAAATCACATGGGAGTGCTTTTATAAAATGTTCATCAGGTCCCAATCCATGTTGATTAAATCAGAATCCATGGGAACTGGTACCAGAGCAACAATATTTTCTTTAAGCTTCCTTGGGTAAATCTTATATGCAACCAGGATTGACAGCCCCTGCAATTAAGTAATTCTGCAAAGTTTTCAAAGTTTTTTCTTCACCTAGTTCCCCAATGTTTCTTTTTTTTTTTTCAGTTTACCTGATAAAGAATCACATTGGTAAACTAAGAATGAATAGGTTTAGGAATGAATTTCAACAAAATTTCTAGCCCTATAAGATCAGGACTTGAGGTCTATCCTGGCATAATCCTGACACACTGCACACTAGACTTTTGGAGCTATGTGACTTTCCTGGTGCTCCTTGTGCATGTGTAAGAATTCAAACTGTAAGAGAGGGTTGTCAAGCCTCACTGGGTTTCCCTGATGGAGAGAAGGTGAGTCTCTGCTTCTCAGTTGTTCTTTTGGGGGCAGTTACGGCATTCTAATCAAACTCTATATAGCACTTGGGCAGCATTAGTCTGGCGTTATGGCATAGAGTAGCTCTGCTGCTAGATTGTGAATAATGAGGACTACAAGGTCACGACTGTTTTTTTTTTTTTTTTTCCCTAGACAAGGTGGTTTTTTGTCTGTTGATTGGGATCAGGGAACATGTAATCTATAGATTTTTTTGTAAGAACATCCAATTCAAATATTATAGTAGATTGAATGCAAAAAAAAAAAAAATTGGCTCACTTCTCCAGCTCTCCCTATATTCATGCCTTTGGTAGTTGATTTTGCCCCAGTTATCCTCAAGTGATGGAATCTAGTTATGTTATTTAGCCTGGGCTGACCTTCTGACTTGCTTTGGTCAACAGACTGAAAGAGGTAAAACAAGGTGCTGATTCAGAGCCTAGGCTCTTTGCACACTTCTGTTCTCTATCTTGAAACCCTGACTTTTAATGAGAATACAGACATTGAGAAACCATTTGAAGGAATCCTAGACATGGACCAAAGTGACCTGCAAGATTACTGAAGACACAAGGCCCAAACCAACTGAGATTACTTAACCATTTCCCTGATCAGTAGAAATGCCTAGTCAATCAGTAGACTAATGAAAATTATTACTATTATTACTTTTGAATATTTGCTACTGTTTAATAAAAGTAAATGTATTGCTACCCATAAACATTTATTATATGATTGTTGCTTTAAATAACTGAGATTTGGGATGGCTTGTTATGCAGTAATAGTTAACTGATACAAATATATTAACAGTGATTAAAAACTTTTTATCCAGAAAAAATAACATGTGCATAGAAAAGGAAGTATAAAATCACTGAGATGATTGTTTTATCCCCAATTCTCTCTTCCACTGGTGTCAGAAATGGACATTTGAATTTAACTTTGTCTTTATTACTACTTATGATTCACTAAAAGGAAAACAATCAGAATTACCAATTGAAATTTCTTTACTCATCTGCCTGATCCATTATAACTAGTTTAGTTAAAAAAACAAAAAAAAAAAAAAAACAAAAAACAAAAACAAAACAAAAAACAAAACAAAACACACACACACTTTGTGCACTACTGGATCTCTATAGTATTTGGCACATAGTAGGTGCTCAATAGATCCTTGAATGTGTGAATGAGTAAACAGATGCTGTAACAAGTATCTGAAAATAGGAGAAGAGGTTGGTAATGATCAGAATAAAAGGCAAAAGACTTGGGAAGACTAATAAAAAAAATTTAAAAAAAAAAAAGACTTGGGAAGAGTGTGATAACTTCCTGAAAATATTTTTTTTCAGATTTCCACAGGAAAACTCATGTCAGCTTTTGATAGCAAGGAGTTAATAAGTAGTAAACTCCTCATTACAAGCAGAAGCTAAGTGATCATCCATTAAAGCTCCTGTGGAATGCCTTCACTGGATTAAAGGTTCAACTTCAAAGGATCTTTCCCACCTGAAGCTGCTGAAAATGCCAGTCCTTTTTAGGAATACCATAGTTACTACTTTGTGTTTGAATTAAAATGTGTGGAAGACTTCTTGTCTTGATGGTTGAATCATTATGAGAAACAGTCCAATATATTAAATACATTCTGTAGCAGGATAAAGCCCAACAGGCTTTGGCAGACAAATCCGGGCTCAATTTCTGGCTTTGTTACTTAAAAATAACAATTTATTTAACCTCTCAGAAATCAATTGTCACATCTATAAAATGGGGATGATAGAAATGACACCTAGGATAAAGGATTATAAAATAGATAAAGCATTACTCTCAGCAAATAAAAAAAAGCTCAGCTAATATTAGATACACATTCTACTATTATATATATTTGATTATTATCATAACGAGTATTAAGGGAGATCAAAAAACAAAAAAGTGAGAGCCATTGGGACATCAATTTTACAGTTTGGTATAAATTGTGTCTATTTATATAAAGGCACTTTTACATGTCTTTGTGAACCTGATTGTATTAATATCAGGTTCCCTTGAATACTTTGGAGTTTATCGTGTTTCTTATGAGAATAAAACTGCTATGAAGATTGTCTGCCACAGTAAGCAGGCAAATCTTTATGGGAATCTCTTAGTTTCATCAGAGGTGAGTTTGTTTTGCTCATTGATTGTGAGAAAGGGGATTCTCAGCTGATGTTTATTTGGGTTACACAGAATTCTTGTGATAATTTTGGTCAATAGTGACTACTTTTGTATCTCCAGAACTAGAGCACTTGAGGACAAGTGGCCACAGGCACAAATTCCTAGACTTTACTTACCCTCAATTCTGTGGAAAAATCAAATGACAAAATATGTCAAGCAGAATTGTGTCTTTACTGAGACATATTTCCTTTTTTTTTTTTTTCACTCATATCAACTATTCTGTCTATCTATAAACAGCATCTCTTATTCCTGCAATATTTCCACTTTATCTTGCCTTCAGCATACTGGCGGGAATTCCCTCAGTTCAGTTCAGTTCAGTTCAGTCTCTCAGTCGTGTTTGATTCTTTGTGACCGCATGAGCTGCAGCACACCAGGCCTCCCTGTCCAACACCAACTCCTGGAGCCTACCCAAACTCATGCCTGTTGAGTCGGTGATGCCATCCAACCATCTCATCCTCTGTTGTCCCCCTCTCCTCCTGTCCTCAATCTTTCCAAGCATCAGGGTCTTTTCAAATGAGTCAGCTCTTCACATCAGGTGGCCAAAGTATTGGAGTTTCAGCTTCAGCATCAGTCCTTCCAATGAATATTCAGGACTGATTTCCTTTAGAACTGACTGGTTGGATCTCCTTGCAGTCCAAGGGATCTCAAGAGTCTTCTCCAACACCACAGTTCAAAAGCATCAATTCTTCTGTGCTCAGCTTTATAGTCCAACTCTCACATCCGTACATGGCTACTGGAAAAACCATATCCTTGACTAGATGGACCTTTGTTGGCAAAGTAATGTCTGCTTTTTAATATGCTGTCTAGGTTGGTCATAACTTTACTTCCAAGGAGTAAGTGTCTTTTAATTTCATGGCTGCAATCACCATCTGCAGTGATTTTGGAGCCCCAAAAATTAAGTCTGTCACTTTTTCCACTGTTTCCCCGTCTATTTGCCATGAAGTGATGGGACCAGATGCCATGATCTTAATTTCCTAAAAAGACTTAAAAGAACACAGATTTCCAATATACCAGCATTATACTAGGAAGCTTTGCTGAGATCTAATTCCTCAAGACTATAGACCATGGGTCTATCAGAGATGGAAGGGACCTGAGAGATTTTCTTCAGGGGCATTGAGTTATGCAGGAAGATGTGCACGCAAGATGAGTGATGTAGATAACAGAAGAATGTATATCTTGCCAAATAGCATTCAACACACTTATTTAAAAACCTTAGTAAGGCCAAGTAAAAATCCTTCTAAAAATCTAGATTATGCTTTCTTGGCCTTGACAAAGCCCAAATGAAAGTATCTCTAATATTGCAATCCTGGAATCTCTGATAAGTAGTGTTAAGATAACTTGGGACTAAAGGACCAGTTGGAATCCCTTCAAAGACTCCTCAAGATTTTATCAATAGACCTGGAAATTACACTCTGGGGATTATTTTGGAGATAATCTTATTTAAATTATGTCTAAATACATTTTTTTCTAAGAGACTCCTAAAGACCCCTTTCTTGCTACTTCTAAATGCCACTCCCCCCCAGATGGATTGCATTTATTCATCTGGATTGCAGAGCTGTAATGTGATATTCTACAGAGAGGTGACTGATGTCAGCTAGGTCTCCAGCTGCTCCTTTCAGAACTATGCCCCTTGGAGCTCTAATTTGAATGAACTGTCAAGGACTTATTGCCCACTGATGCTTAGATGCACTACTCTTCGACCTCTCTGAGCTCTGATTAGCCTTCCTCTGTGAATGTGTAGGAGTTGACATAAGAGGAGATTAAGGATTAAGCAATTACTTTAGTTTTGCTTTTGGTAAGACAGCAGTCAGAGCTATTGTCTTCTATCATTCAGAAATGCACACTTCTCATGTTCCTTGAGTCTTTAAAAATAGGGCTAAGGATAGTAGAACAAATAAAATTCAAGGAAAAATCATGAAATTGAACTAGAATTCAGTATGTTATTTAATGCTTCCAACAAGGACCAACTTCTAGGAATGATAGAAAATGCCCAATGTTTATCATCAGCTTGAAGACACAGCTAGCTATAAATTGGAAATTTGTCTAACCTGGGGACACAGACCTCTCTAAATTGTTTTGTAATGGTCTTGCTTCTATCTTACCGAGCTACATCTGTCAGTCAGCATGGATTAACTGCATTCCTACTGCGTATCCTGTCCTGAGTTTAGTGGTGGGGAGAACATGAGACAGAGAAAAAAAAAATTGTCATCCCTGTGAAGTCATATATAGGGAAGGAGAAAGAGCAATGCATATGGAAAGATGATGTTCACTCCTGCTCTGATGGAGTTCTATATTTGACAATGCTTCCACTTATGCACAGTTTTGTTAGATTTTCCAGAGACCCTAGGATGGAGGCATGTACTAATTTAGTGATGCAGGTTATAGATGAGTGCTATAGAGGTATATGGATTTCCCTGGTGGCTCAGATGATAAAGAATCCATCTGCAATGCAGGAGACCTGGGTTCGATCCCTGGGTTGGGAAGATCCTCTGGGGAAGGAAATGGGAAACCACACCAGTATTCTTGCCTGGAGAATCCCATGGACAGAGGAGCCCAGGGGGCTACAGTCCATGGGGTTGCAAAGAGTCAGACACGACTGAGCAACTAACACTTTATTTCACTTTATAGAGGTATATAGCATAATACTGGCAGTTACAATGATGTTTCTGGATCTCTTCAAAGAATTCTATTATTGATAACTCAAAAGAAAGCTAGTGTGACAAAGTCAGTGCTGGCAGTCCTTGAAGTCAAATCTGGTCAACTGTGTGCTTTACTACTCGGCATGAGTACAACTGACCTAGCTGACAATCTATAGAGAAAGGAATGGATCCAGGAATATCTATATGATAGCTGCATTTCCACAGTCCCCACTGACAGTCCTATTCTAAAAAGGTGTCAATGAGTGAGTGTTAGTTTTAGGTTTATGCTTTTCCTGTGTAAGCACTGGCTAAAATAGAACTATAAAAGGGATTAAGGTTCACACATTTCAGAAAGAAATTGAGTTTTGCCTTCTAGATTTGGAAGGTCACTTTACTATTGATAAGATTCAGCTTTGCAACTAAGTTCACTTAATGGCTACCTATTTGGCCTGATTCTTCATTACTAAATGCTTGAACAATTAATACTGACAGGTCCTTCTGCTCTACTCCTTTTGTGACATTGTGACTCTCCTGTTTTTAAGTTTTTTTCCCATTAGTAAACTCAGGACGGGTTATATGGTGGCAGTGCAGGAAATCCATACTGTTTGACTAAAGTAGTTCATTGTAATGCAAATGAGAACATTACAGATCAATGTAAAAGGTCTGTGGCTTCAAGTCAGACAAAATGCCAATTAATTACCAGTTGTGTCTCTGGACTGATGATGAACATCAGACCTTTTTCTATTATTCCTGGGATTTAGTCCTGCTTAAAGACATGAAATAACATCTAAAAATGGGTTTAGCTGTGTTTTGTCTATTCTTTAAATATCACCTCTTTTGATAATGTAGAGAAAAACTTAGAAAAGGAAAAACTTAAAAACAGGATGGTCACAATATTACAAAAGGAGTAGATCAGAAAGACGTGCTAGTATTAACTGTTCAAGCATTTGGTAATGAAGAATAGTTTCTTGTTCTGTCTTCAATCATGCCAAATAGGTAGCCATCAAATGAACTTGTGTGCAAAGCTGAATCTTATCAACAGAGGAGAAAGATACTGAAATAATTACAACTTAATCAATCTGATAGTTGTATCAAAAGACATAAACAAATACCCCCCAGAGCCAAGTAGGCAAGGCAAAGTAAATAGTAATAGAATGATAAAGTTATGTGAATTGTGACAAAACAAATTTGTTCTACCTGAAAGCTTAAAATTTACAAATATTTTAATATATTCTATCTGTTAATATATTGTCTATCACCTGTCTACCTCCTTGGAAGAAAATAGGCTATAAACACTATCGACAAAGTTGCCAATGCAGAAAGATAACACTGTTGATAGCTGCACTAAGCCCAATTATACTGAGTTTGTAAGAAATAAGTGTATTTATAATAGAATGTGAAATATTCATATCACGAAAGTAGTATGTAGCTACTAAAATTATGTTTTCTAATATTTAATGACACGGGGAAATTCTCACAAGATTGAAAAGGTCCCAGTGCTAAAATGCATGGTGGCTAGAAGAACCCAAACCTAGTTTTATTATCAAAGACTGTTGTGGGGAAATGAACAAAGAATGTGGAAAAATTAACAAAATGGTGTTAGTCAGGCTCTCTGCCCCAATACCTCAAGCGCTAGCATGCTGTGTTCTGTAAACAATGACTTTGCATGGTTATGTAACAGCTGAGATCACTTGTAGCACTGTGCATGTTCATCACATTGTACCTGCTAGGGCACAAGCCACTTTTGTTCTGTACAGAACAAGTATGTAACTCTTAACTGAGGGCCCCCGGTTGCTGTTGCCCAGAGAGAATAAACATGTCTGCAGTTTTTACAGCTCCTCGAGTTTTCTTCCAGCTTCCCCTCATGTGCTTTATCTACCCTGGATTGAGCAAACAGTATGAGAAGCAAAACAATTGGCATAGTCAGCAGGATACCCAGTAGGTAGGGGAGCCTGAGGCTCCAATTGAATGAGGAAGCCAGTGACCACCACATAGTATGTGGTACCCAGTGGCTATGGTCGTCTCGGTGGGGGCCACCTTGGAAGACTGGGAGGTGGTGGATGGGTCACTGGATAGCATTGAAGAGGTGTTACAGGCAGTGAATTCTTGATTGCTGGACAAAGTGGTGCATACTGCTGCTGGCAACATGGGTGGATTTTGTTGACTTCCTTGAAGGCAAATATGGATGGTGCTCTCTGTGATGCTGCATAAGTGCATGAACTGCAGAGACAGCAGAGGAGCTGGAGCAACAGACATGCATGCTGGAGCCAGAGCTGCATTGCCTTGAGGAACATGGAGCCTCAGATTATGAGGTATTGAGAGCTGATGATGAGTGTTGTGAGGCCACAGATTGTCACTTATCAGCAACCCGTTGTGCAGCAGAAAGTGAATCATGAGCAGCCTATGGCTTGGGGGGCGGGAAGCATCTGCAAGGGGCCCCCAATGTGACTGAGTTATGACATAGTGACCATATACTCAAGCATATTTGATCAACTTGGGTCAGCTGTTTTGGCAAATGCACATGGAACCCTTTGCAGCATGGGTTTTGTGACTTTGGGACACAGAGGTGGATGGTATCCTTTGTTCTGTGGATGAGGTAGAATGGCTAGCATCTCTAACCATGCACCCCTTGTGGAGACAAAGGTTGAAGAATGCTTGGTAGATCATGCAGGGTGCCCCTAACTAAACACACTACCTGATGGAATGAATTAATGCTGCCATTTGCACTGTGTAGGCAAATGTGGGGCAGCTCTGGCATACTGTGAGTAAATGGCATACCTATGCCAAATTGACCCAGGTAATGTAAGAGCTGGGCATGAGACAGGTGATGCTCAACCTAAATACCCAAGGCCCAGATGATGAGCATATTACTGGAGGTGTGCAAGACCATTTTGAACAATGCTCCATCTACCTATTTTGGATCCCTGCCTGTGATACTTGTGTCCTATGTGGGATGCCCTATCTATGAGATAAACTTGATGATGGCTAGCCTGGGAGAAGCAGAGGGGCAGCAGCAGGCCAAAGGTGTTAAGAATGCAAAGACTCCAAAGAGGGCCCGAGCTGGTAAAGGCCCCACCTGGGTGACTCAAGTGCAAATGTGGGCCAATTTGCTGGCAGCAGGAGTTGACAAAAATAAAATTGATAAACAATGCAATGCTATACTCTTAGAGCTATGGAAGCAATTGAGTCCAGAAAAACAGTTTACCAAGTATGAGATTTGCCCACAGCATGACATATGGGCAGTTCAACTAGGGGACTTTATGCCATCCAGAGATGGTCCTGCCAATGCTTTGTTTTGCTTTGAATAGGGCTCAGGCCAAGGTGACTGCTCAGAGAGCCCATGCAAGGACCAGAGACCCCATTTAGAACTTTCAATCCACTGGCTAATGTACAGAGAGTAATGATCCTGGTTGATACTGGTGCTGAATGTAGCCTGATTTATGGCAAACAAGAACAATTCCCTGGTCCTAGTGCACACATTGATGGCTATGGTGACCAAATTGTAAAAGCTGTGTCCTTACCTTTAGAAATTGAACAAGTTCCTGTGTGAATGTACACTGTGTGTGTGTCCCCAATTCCAATGACTTTATTTTAGGGATAGATATTCTTCAAGGCTTAATGCTACAGACCTTTGGGGGGAATTCCATCTCCAAGTGCCTGTGGTGAAGGCCATTGTGAGGGCATATGCAAAGCATCCCTCACAGGTATTGACAACACTCTGGAGGGTAGTGACTATGAGACAATATCATCTACCAGGTGACCATGACCATGCCACCATTGCCGAGCTGGTGAAAGTGGAAATTGTACAGCTTGCACAGAGTCCATTTAATTCCCCTGTGTGGCTCATTTGAAAGCCTGATAGCTCATTATGGATGACTGTGGACTATAGAGAGCTGAATAAAGTGGTGCCAGGTATACATGCTGCTATGCCTTCGATCCATGACTTGATGGACAAATTGACCACAGTGCTAGGCACTTATCACTATGTGGTGGACTTAGCTAGTGCCTTTTTCTCCATAGCTATAGCTGCTGAGACTCAAGATCAATTTGCATTCACTTGAAAGCAATATCTGTGGACATTTCAGGTCCTTCCTTAAGAGTATTTACATAGCCTGATATGTCATGAGCTGGTTTCAAGAGACTTGGGAGAATGGAAATGCCCTACATCGGTGAAATTGTTTCATTATAATGATGATGTGTTACTAACCTCTGATTCTTTTGCAGATTCAGAACAGTGTGTACCAGAGCTTATAAAGGATTTGGAATCACGTGGGTGGGCTGTGAATGTCACAAAAATTCAAGGGCCTGGGTTATCCTTCAAGTTCTTAGGATTTGTCTGGTCTGGTAAGACAAAAGTTATACCAGAAGTGGTGGTTGATAAAATACAAATGCTCCTGTAACCTATAACTGTGGTTCAGTTACAAACTTATATAGGCCTCTTGGGATATTGGAGGACATTTGTACCTCACCTGGTCCAAATGGCATGTCCCTTATACTTTCTGATAAAGAAGGGATTCACCTGGGAATGGTCAGATACTGTGGAACAGGCATTCCAAGCCACTAAGAGAGCAGTGCAGCAGGCCCAGACATTGCAAGTTGTGGATCCCACTAAGCCCTTTAAGTTAGATGTGCATGTTACCCAGGAAGGGTTTGGATGGGACTTGGGGCAATGACAAGAGCTGCTGCACTCTCCTTTGGGACTGTGGTCCTAATTGTGGAAAGGGGCAGAAACAAGGCACTCCTTGGTGGAAAAGCACTTAGCAGCTGTGTATGCCACTTTGTTGTCCACAGAGGCTATCACAGGGAAGGCCCCGGGGTTTGTTAAAGAAACGTGTCCTACAGCAGGCTGGCTACAATAATGGGTGTCATCTCCCAAGATGGGAGAGTCACAAACCCCAAACTTGGCTAAGTGGGGAGCATCCCTAGAACAAAGGAGCTCCTTATCTGCTAGTCCATTGTCACAAGAGTTGCAGCATAGTCTAGGATGTTACATTTATAGTGGAAGCATTGGGAGACATCCCAACAATGACAGAGTCAGAACCCTTGCCATTTAGGGAAGGTAAACCCCCAATAGATGCCCAAGCCTGGTAAACTGATGGATCCGTTAGAGGGCAAGCCTCCTCCAGGACTGCCATTGTAATCCACCCTGCCACAGACACCATGTGGTTTGACACTGGAGTCAGTCAAAGCAGCCAGTTGGCTGAGTTATGTGCTATATGGATAGTGGCTAAGAATGAAGCAGTGCCCCTCACTATCTGTACTGATAGTGGGGCAATTTACAAAGGCCTAACCCTATGGATTACTATCTGGAATATACAGTAGTGGCTAATAGGCCACAGACCCCTGTGGGGATAAGCCATGTGGCAAGACTTATGGGACTTTAGACATGAAAAAGACATAACAGTAGTACATGTAACTGGGCATCTGCCTATGGGGAGCCTGGGGAATGATGAAGTCCATATGCTAGCACATGTTCAGTGGGTGTAGCAAACCCTTCCTAATGAGGTAGCAGCTTGGCTGCACTGGCACCTGCATCATGCAAGAACAAAAACCATGTGGGCAGTTGCCAAAAGATGTGATCAGACTATTTCCTAGAGGGAGATAACAGATGCCTATCATGACTGCTCCACATGTGCCCAGGAGGACTTCTGTCCGTACAGGCTGGCAGCCACTGTTGGATACATGGTAAGAGGAAGGGTTCCTCTGACTCAATGGCAAGTAGATTTTATAGGGTCTTTGCCAATATCAATATCAAACAATGCCAGCTTTGCTCTACCTGTGCAGACACAGCTACAGGTTTGCTGGGTTCTTGGCCATGAAAGGCCACTGATCAGCACTATACATAAGGCACTTGTACATCAGGCACTTGACTGCCTGATGGCCCTGTACAGCCATTCTCTAATCATAGAAAGTGACAAAGGTACACATTTCACCAGAAAGGAGGTCTGGAAATGGGCACATAGACTAAGAATACAGTGAATATTTCATGTCCCATAATGTCCACAGGCAGCAGGCATGACTGAGTGATATAATGGCTTGCTGAAGTGAGGTCTACATATGTCTATTGATCCCCCCTTTTTGAAGGGATGGGCCCAATGCCTATGGGGGATTTTTCAGGTCCTTAATAAGAAACCTCTCAGGAGTGGTGTTGCCCCTGTGGAGGCTCTTCTGCATCCTGTTGTGACAACTATACAACTACAAGTGACAATAGCAGATATTCTGTTAAAATCTGGATGTGGAACCCTAGGTAATATCTTGTTGCCAGCTCCAACTGGGATTTCACAAAGACAAACAGTGGACTGGACTTGGCCATGGAAGATAAAGGCACCACACATGCAGCGGGTAGCTTTCCTAGCCCCATGGGGACAAAGACTACAACATGATTTCCAGGTTGTATCCTGGGTGACAAGCATCTGGCCTCCCCATGTGTGAGTTACCTGGCTGGGATTTCAAAGAGCCATCTTGGTGCTGAAAGGTGCATTCATCCTCTCCCTGGGGCCTATCATGAGTTCCCCTGTTATGCTTTATATAGAATCACAGGATATGAGTAATTAGGCAAACAAGGTGTGGTATACAAAGCCCGGTAAACCTCCAGTGCCAGGAACTGTTCTCTCCCAAGACACAAAGCTTGCATGTGTTCTGTTAGATGGAAAGGAATTACCTGTGCTGGTGCCTCTTTGTCTTTCTGCCTGTAGGTGTATCATGACCAGTATGATTGTAGATTGGGCACACACCTACAAAATGTGTTGGCATGTTAGGTCTGCATTGAGCTCCCTGTTGGAGCTGCCATGGAACGCCCCTGAAGCATTCAGCCTATGACTGTGACTAACTGGACCTGGAAACACAGTACTTTCTGGTTGGAGCAGAACATGGCTGAATGGAATGAAACAAAGCACCTGATCATGCAAGACGTATGTTTTGACCCCAAGGAGAACACATACTCCTGGTTGCCAGCTGTGAATTGTTAATTATGGGAGGTTGCACCCCTTTGTGTGGAAAAAAGGAATGGTTCTGAGCCGGTGGGATGGACATCCCTATCTTTGTGTGTTAATGTTAACATTGATCTGGGCTACGGAGAGGCCAAGAGTGTAACCCTTGTCCCTCATGGCACCCCGTGGGTATGTCGGTCTTACGGATGAATATACTTACATGGGAATTAGACGGGACAGTGCACATGGGGCCAGCTCTACCTGTCTGCTATGTTGTGTTAATCATGATGATACCACAATTCTGTTACCAGCACATTCTTAACTGTAGTAGTTGTATTAAAATTGCATTATAAGTTTAAAAAGTAAATAGAAAATGCTACACCAAAACATAAACATAATCATAATTTTGATTTGTTTCATTATTACATACTTTAAAAAATAATTGATTCTTTTTTTTTTCATTCATTTTTATTAGTTGGAAGCTAATTACTTTACCATATTGTAGTGGTTTTTGTCATACATTGACATGAATCAGCCATGGATTTACATGTATTCCCCATCCCGATCCCCCCTCCCACCTCCCTCTCCACCGGATTCCTCTGGGTCTTCCCAGTGCACCAGGCCCGAGTACGTGTCTCATGCATCCAGCCTGGGCTGGTGATCTGTTTCACCCTAGATAATATATATGTTTTGATGCTTTTCTCTCGGAAAATCCCACCCTTGCCTTCTCCCACAGAGTCCAAAAGTCTGTTCTGTACATCTGTGTCTCTTTTTCTGTTTTGCATACAGGGTTATCATTACCATCTTTCTAAATTCCATATATATGTGTTAGTATGCTGTATTGGTCTTTATCTTTCTGGCTTACTTAACTCTGTATAATGGGCTCCAGTTTCATCCATCCCATTAGAACTGATTCAAATTAAGTCTTTTGAATGGCTGAGTAATATTCCATGGTGTATATGTACCACAGCTTCCTTATCCATTCATCTGCTGATGGGCATCTAGGTTGCTTCCATGTCCTGGCTATTATAAATAGTGCTGCGATGAACATTGGGGTGCACATGTCTCTTTCAGATCTGGTTTCCTCAGTGTGTATGCCCAGAAGTGGGATTGCTGGGTCATATGGCAGTTGTATTTACAGTTTTTTAAGGAATCTCCATAGTGGCTGTACTAGTTTGCATTCCCACCAACAGTGTAAGAGGGTTCCCTTTTCTCCACACCCTCTCCAGCATTTATTGCTTATAGACTTTTGGATAGCAGCCATCCTGACTGGTGTGTAATGGTAACTCATAGTGGTTTTGATTTGCATTTTTCTGATAATGAGTGACGTTAAGCATCTTTTCATGTGTTTGTTAGCCATCTGAATGTTTTCTTTGGAGAAATATCTGTTTAGTTCTTTGGCCCATTTTTTGATTGGGTCATTTATTTTTCTGGAATTGAGCTGCAGGAGTTCCTTGTATATTTTTGAGATTAATCCTTTGTCTGTTTCTTCATTTGCTATTATTTTCTCCCAATCTGAGGGCTGTCTTTTCACCTTGCTTATAGTTTCCTTTGTTGTGCAAGAGCTTTTTAAGTTTAATTAGGTCCCATTTGTTTATTTTTGCTTTTATTTCCAATATTCTGGGAGGTGAGTCATAAAGGATCCTGTTGTGATTTATGTCAGAGAGAGTTTTGCCTATGTTCTCCTATAGGAGTTTTATACTTTCTGGTCTTATATTTAGATCTTTAATCCATTTTGAGTTTATTTTTGTGTATGGTGTTAGAAAGTGTTCTAGTTTCATTCTTTTACAAGTGGTTGACCAGTTTTCCCAGCACCACTTGTTAAAGAGGTTGTCTTTTTTCCATTGCATATTCTTGCCTCCTTTGTCGGAGATAAGGTGTCCATAGGTTCGTGGATTTATCTCAGGGCTTTCTGTTCTGTTCTACTGATCTATATTTCTGTCTTTGTGCCAGTACCATACTGTCTTGATGACTGTGGCTTTGTAGTAGAGCCTGAAGTCAGGCAGTTTGATTTCTCCAGTTCCATTCTTCTTTCTCAAGATTGCTTTGGCTATTCGAGGTTTTTTGTATTTCCATACAAATTGTGAAATTATTTGTTCTAGTTCTGTGAAAAATACCGTTGGTAGCTTGATAGGGATTGCATTGAATCTATAGATTGCTTTGGGTAGTATAGCCATTTTGACAATGTTGATTCTTCCAATCCATGAACACGGTATATTTCTCCATCTTCTCCATCTGTTTGTGTCCTCTTTGATTTCTTTCATCAGTGTTTTATAGTTTTCTATGTATAAGTCTTTTGTTTCTTTAGGTAGATATATTACTAAGTATTTTTTTCTTTTTGTTGCAATGGTGAATGGTATTGATTCCTTAATCTCTCTTTCTGTTATCTCACGTTAGTGTATAGGAATGCAAGGGATTTCTGTGTGTTAATTTTATATTCTGCAAGTTTACTATATTCATTGATTAGATATAGTAATTTTGTGGTAGAGTCTTTAGGGTTTTCTATGTAGAGGGTCATGTCATCTGCGAACAGAGAGTTTCACTTCTTTTCCTATCTGGATTCCTTTTACTTCTTTTTCTGTTCTTATTGCTGTGGCCAAAACTTCCAAAACTATGTTGAATAATAGTGGTGAGAGTGGGCACCTTTGTCTTGTTCCTGATTTTAGGGGAAATGCTTTCAATTTTTCACCATTGAGGGTAATGCTTGCTGTGGGTTTGACATATAAAGCTTTTATTATGTTGAAGTAGTTTCCTTCTATTCCTGCTTTCTGGAGAGTTTTAATCATAAATGGATGTTGAATTTTGTGAAAGGCTTTCTCTGCATCTATTGAGATAATCATATGTTTTTTATCTTTCAATTTGTTAATGTGGTGTATTACATTGATTGATTTTTGGATATTAAAGGATCCTTGCATTTCTGGGATAAAGCCCACTAGGTCATGATGCATGATTTTTTAATATGTTGTTGGATTCTGTTTGCTAGAATTTTGTTAAGGATTTTTGCATCTATGTTCATCAGTGATATTGGCCTGTAGTTTTCTTTTTTTGTGGCATCTTTTTCTGATTTGGGAATTAGGGTGATGGTGGCCTCATGGAATGAGTTTGGAAGTTTACCTTCTGCAATTTTCTGGAAGAGTTTGAGTAAGATAGGTGCTAGCTCTTTTCTAATTTTTTTTTTTTCTTTTCTAATTTTTTGGTAGAATTCAGCTGTGAACCCATCTGGTCCTGGGCTTTAGTTTCCTGGAAGATTTCTGATTACAGTTTCGATTTCTTTGCTTGTGATGAGTCTGTTAAGATCTTCTATTTTTTTCTTGTTCAGTTTTGGAACGTTATATTTTTCTAAGAATTTGTCCATTTCTTCCAACGTGTCCATTTTATTGGCATAGAGCTGCTGGTAGTAGTCTCTTATGATCCTTTGTATTTCAGTGTTGTCAGTCGTGATCTCTCCATTTTCATTTCTAATTTTCTTAATTTGGTTCTTCTCCCTTTGTTTCTTAATGATTCTTTTTAAGAGTGGAAGTCTGACAAATATCTCTTGGACTACAAGATCCAGTCCAATCACTACTTTAGGAGATAAATTGCAGGTACTCTAATAAAGTCAGCAGAGAACTGAACTGAGTAACCATCACTGTGACTTCAACTCTGCTTCACTGCCTATCAGTTCACTTCAGCTCAGCTGCTCAGTCGTGTCTGACTATTTGCAGCCCCATGAATCACAGCACGCCAGGCCTCCCTGTCCATCAACAACTCCCTGTGTTACTCAAACCCATGTCCAGCGAGTTGGTGATGCCATCCAGCTATCTCACCCTCTGTCATCCCCTTCTCCACCTGCCCCCAATCCCTCCCTGCATCAGGGTCTTTTCCAATGAGTCTACTCTTCACATGAGGTGGCCAACCTATTGGAGTTTCAGCTTCAGCATCAGTCCTTCCAATGAACCCCCAGGACTGATCTCTTTTAGGATGGACTGGTTGCATCTCCTTGCAGTCCAAGGAACTCTCAAGAGTCTTCTCCAACACCACAGTTCAAAAGCATCAATTCATTTTGCTCAGCTTTCTTCACAGTCCAACTCTCACATCCATACATGACCACTGGAAAAACCATATCCTTGACTAGATGTACTTTGGTTGGCAAAGTAATGTCTCTGCTTTTTAATATGCAACCCTGGTTGGTCATAACTTTCCTTCCAAGAAATAAGCATCTTTTAATTTCATGGCCACAATCACCATCTGCAGTGATTTTGGAGCCCCCATAAATAAAGTCTGACGCTGTTTCCACAGTTTCCCCATCTATTTGCCATGAAGTGATGGGATCAGATGTCATGATCTTAGTTTTCTGAATGTTGAGCTTTAAGCCAAATTTTTCACTCTCCTCTTTCACTTTCATCAAGAGGCTTTTTAGTTCCTCTTCACGTTCTGCCATAAGGGTGGTGTCATGTGCATATTGGAGATTATTGATATTTCTCCCGGCAATCTTGATTCCAGCTTGTGCTTCTTCCAGCCCAGCATTTGTCATGATGTACTCTGCATAGAAGTTAAATAAGCATCATGACAATATACAGTCTTGACATACTCCTTTTCTTATTTGGAACCAGTCTCTTGTTCCATGTTCAGATTTAACTGTTACTTCCTGACCTGCATAGAGTTTTCTCAAGAGGCAGGTCAAGTGGTCTGGTATTCCCATCTCTTTCAGAATTTTCCACAGTTTATTGTGATCCACACAGTCAAAGCCTTTGGCATAGTCAATAAAGAAGAAATATATGCTTTTTCCCCCCCTGGAACTCTCTTGCTTTTTCATGATCCAGCAGAGGTTGGCAACTTGATCTCTGGTTCCTCTGCCTTGTCTAAAACCACCTTGAACATTTGGAAGTTCACGGTCCACCTACTGCTGAAGCCTGGCTTGGAGAATTTTGAGCATTACTTTACTAGCGTGTGAGATGAGTGCAATTATGTGGTAGTTTGAGCATTCTTTGGAATTGCCTTTCTTTGGGACTGGAATGAAAACAGACCTTTCCAGTCCTGTGGCCACTGGTTAGTTTTCCAAATTTGCTGGCGTATTGAGTGCAGCACTTTCACAGCATCATCATTCTGGATTTGAAATAGCTCAACTGGAATTCTATCACTTCCACTAGCTTTGTTCATAGTGATGCTTTCTAAGGCCCAGTTGACTTCATATTCCAGGATGTCTCCTCTAAGTGAGTGATCACACCATCGTGATTATCTCGGTCATGAAGATCTTTTCTGTACAGTTCTTCTGTGTATTCTTGCCACCTCTTCTTAATATTTTCTGCTTCTGTTAGGTCCATATCATTGCTGTCCTTTATCAAACCCATCTTTGCATGAAATGTTCCCTTGGTGTCTTTAACTTTCTTGAAGAGAACTCTAGTCTTTCTCATTCTGTTGCTTTCCTCTATTTCTTTCCATTGATCGCTGAGGAAGGCTTTCTTATCTCTCCTTGCTATTCCTTGGAACCCTGCATTCAAATGAGAATATCTTTCCTTTTCTCCTTTGCTTTTCACTTTTCTTCTTTTCACAGGTATTTGTAAGGCCTCCTCAGGAAGCCATTTTACTTTTTTACATTGTTTTTCCATGGGGATGGTCTTGATTCCTGTCTCCTGCACAATGTCAGGAACCTCTGTACATAGTTCATCAGGCTCTCTATCAGATCTAGTCCCTTAAATCTATTTCTCACTTCCACTGTATAATCATAAGGGATTTGATTTAGGTCATACCTGAATGGTCTAGTGGTTTTCCCTACTTTCTTCAGTTTAAATCTGAATTTGGCAATAAGTAGTTCATGATCTGAGCCACAGTTAGTTCCTGGTTTTTGTTTTTTTTTTTTTTTTTTTTTTTTTTTTTTTGCTGACTGTATAGTGCTTCTCCATTTTTGGCTGCAAAGCATATAATCAATCTGATTTCGGTGTTGACCATCTGGTGATGTCCATGTGTAGTCTTCTCTTGTGTTGTTGGAAGAGGCTGTTTGCTGTGTCCAGTGCGTTCTCTTGGCAGAACTCTATTAGCCTTTGCCCTGCCTCATTCCGTACCCCAAGGCTAAATTCCTGTTACTCCAGGTGTTTCTTGACTTCCTATTTTTGCATTCCAGTCCCCTATAATGAAAAGGAAGTCTTTTTTGGGTGTTAGTTCTAAAATGTCTCATAGGTCTTCATAGAACCGTTCAACTTCAGCTTCTTCAGCATTACTGGTTGGGGCATAGGCTTCGAGTACCATGATATTAAATGGTTTGCCTTGGAAATGAACAGAGATCATTCTGTCATTTTTGAGATTGCATCTAAGTACTGCATTTCGGACTCTTTTGTTGACTCTAATGGCTACTCCATTTCTTCTAAGGGATTCCTGCCCACAGTAATAGATATATAATGGTCATCTGAGTTAAATTCACCCATTCCAGTCCATTTTAGTTCACTGCTTCCTAGAATGTCCACGGTTCACTCTTGCCATCTCCTGTTTTACTACTTCCAATTTGCCTTGATTGATGGACCTAACAGTCCTGGTTTCTATGCAATATTGCTCTTTACAGCATCAGACCTTGCTTCTATCATCAGTCACATCCACAACCAGGTATTGTTTTTGCTTTGGCTCCATCCCTTCATTCTTTCTAGAGTTATTTCTCCACTAATCTCTAGTAGCATATTGGGCACCTACTGACCTGGGGAGTTCCTCTTTCAGTATCCTGTCATTTTGCCTTTTCTTACTGTTCATAGGGTTCTCAAGGCAAGAACACTGAAGTGGTTTGCCATTCTCTTCTCCAGTGGACCACATTCTTTCAGACCTCTCCACCATGACCCGTCCATCTTGGGTGGCCCCACATAGCATGGCTTAGTTTCATTGAGTTAGACAAGGCTGTGGGTCTGCCGAGAGCACATACCCTTGGTGTATCCTTTCCACTGGATTTTTGTATGAATCCTTTATCATAACCTGTAATAAACTGCAAACATTATTAGATATATTGAATATAGTTCCCCATGTTATACAGGTAGATGGTTTCATACTTTTAAGAATATGTATAATCATGTACAGACCTGGGGTCAAGGTCCGAGAGGAGCTACTCCACTTTCAATGTCTGGAGGAGTGGCCATAAGGAGATACTCCTCGCCCAAGGTAAGGAACAGCTCCTGTGCTTTGCTGGAGCAGCCGTCAAGTGATACCCCACGTCCAAGGTAAGAGAAACCCAAGTAAGATGGTAGGTGTTGCGAGAGGGCATCAGAGGGCAGACACACTGAAACCATAATCACAGAAAACTAACCAATCTGATCAATGCCTATAGGGGTATTCATTTAGGTGAGACCCACACTTGGTAATAATGAAGAAAATGTGCTGAAATATTTAAGATCTTATTATGCTAGCATTCTCAGTGGCAAATGTACAATATATCCTGGAATTGAGGTGAAAATAATTACCACATTTGAGTTACAGCTGTGAAGGAGAATTATGACACTCTATTGATTACAATTTTATTTAAAACCTGGAATTTCGACAGTGGGTTTGAGAACTACTAATAGCCCCAGAAATAATTAAGTGGCTGGGCCAAAGCAGAAATGATGCTCAGTTGTGTATGTGTCTGGTGATAAAAGTAAAACCTCATGCTGCAAATAACAGTATTGCATAGGAACCTGGAAGGAATGTTAGGTGGATGAATCAAGGTAAATTGGATGTGGTTACAGGAAATGGTAAGAATAAACATCGACATCTTAGGAATCAGTGAACAAAAATGGATGGTAATGGATCGATTTAATTCAGATGACCATTATATCTACTATTGTGGAAAAGAATCCCATAGAAGAAATGGAATAGCATCATAATCAATGAAAGAGTTGAAAATGCAGTACATGAGTGCAACCTCAAAAATGACAGACTGTTCTTGATTAATTTCCAAGGCAAACCATTCAACATCACAGTAATCCAAGTCTATGCCCCTACTACTGATGTGAAAGAAGCTGAAGTTGATCAGTTCCATGAAGACCTAGAAGCCCTTCTAGAACTAACACTAAAAAAAAAAAAAAAAAAAAAAAGTTCTGTTCATCATTGGGGCTTGAAATGCAAAAGTAGGAATTCAAAGGATACATGAAGTTAACAGGCAAGTTTGGCCTTGGAGAACAAAATGAAGTAGAGCAAAGGCTAACTGAATTCTGTCAAGAGAATGCATTGGTCATAGCAAATACCCTTTTTCAATGACACAAAAGATGACTTTATACATGGACATCACCAAATGGCCAATGTAAAAATCAAATTGATTATATTCTTTGTAGCCAAAGATGGAGAAATTACATACAGTCAGCAAAAACAAGACCTGGAGTCAACTGAGGCTCAGATGATAAGTTTCTCATAGCAAAATTCAAACTTACAATAAAGAAAATGGGAAAAACCACTAGGCCAGCAAACAACTTAAATCAAATCCCTCATGAATATGCAGGGTATGTAATTAATAGATTCAAGGGATTAGAACTTGTAAACAACGTGCCTGAAGAACTATGGGCAGAAATTCATAATATGGTATAGGAGGCAGGGAACAAAACCATCCCAAAAAGAAAGAACAGCAAGAACAGAAAGTGGCTATCTGAGAAGGCCTTACAAATAGCTAAAGAAAGAAGAAAAGTGAAAAGCAAGGGAGAAGGCAAAAGGTGTATCCAACTAATTGCAGATTTCCAAAGAACCGCACAGAGAGACAAGAAGGTCTTCTTCAATGAACAGTGTATAAAACTAGAAGAAAACAACAGAAGGGAAAAGACTAGGGATCTCTTTAGGAAAATTGGAGATATCAAGGGAACATTTTGCCCAAAGATGGGCACAATAAGGGACATAAATGATAGAGACCTAGTAGATGCTGAAGCGATCAAGAAGGGATGGAAAGAATACATGCAAGACCTGTACAAAAAAGATCCAAATGAACTGGATTACTATGATGGTGTCATCAGCCACCCAGAGCCAGACATTCTGGAGCATAAAGTCAAGTGGGCCTTAGGAAGCACTGCTGTTAATAAAGCTAATGAGTGCGATGGAATTCCAGTAGAACTACTTAAAACTGTAAAGGGTGATGCTATCAAGGTGTTGCATTCAATGCGTCAGAAAATCTGGAAGACCCAGCAGTGGTCACAGGACTGGAAGAGATCAAACCTCATCCCGAGTCCCTAAAACGGAAGTGCTAAAGAATGTGCTAACCATCAGACAATTGTACTCATTCCCCATGCTAGTAAGGTAATGCTTAAAATCTTGCACACTAGCCTTCAGCATTATGCAAACCAAGAACTTCCAGATGTCCAAGCTTGGTTTAGAAAAGGAAGAACAAGAGATTAAATTGCCAACATTTGTTGGATCATAAAGAAAGCTAGAGAATTCCATAAACACATCCACCTTTGTTTCACTGACTATACCAAAGGCTTTGATCTTGTGGATCATAATAAACTGTGGAAAGCTCTTAAAGAAATGGGAATACCAGACCATCTTACCTGTCTCTTGAGAAATCTGTATGCAGGTAAAAAATCAACAGTTAGAACCCTGTATGGAACAATTGATTGGTTCAAGATTGAGAAAGGAGTAGGACAGGATTGTATTCTGTCACCCTGTTTGTTTGATCTATATGCTGAGCACATCATGAGAAATGCTGGGCTGGATGATTTACAAGATGAAATCAAGATAGGTGGGGGAAACATCAACAACTTCAGATATGTGGATAATAGCACTCTAATGGCAGAAAGTGAAGAGGAACTAAGGAGTCTCTTGATGAGGATGAAGGAGGAAAATGAAAGATCTGGTTTAAAACTAAATATTAAAAAAAAAAAATAATGGCATCCGACCCTATTACTTCATGGCAAATAGAGGGGGAAAAATGTGGAAGTAGTGATAGGTTTCCTTTTCATGGGCCCTAAAATCACTGCAAATGGTGACTGCAGCCACAAAATCAGAAGACATTTGCTTCTTGGAAGGAAAGCTATGGCAAACCTAGACTGTGTGTTGAGTAGCAGAGACATTACTCTGCTGACAAAGGTCCATATACTAAAGGCTATAGTCTTCCCAGTAGTCATGAACATTTATGAGAGCTGGACCATAAGGAAGCCAAGAACCGAGGAATTGATGCCTTTGAATTTTGGTGCTGGAGGACTCCTGAGAGTCCCTTGGACAGAAAGGAGATAAAACCAGTCAATCTTAAGGAAAATCAACCCTGTATACTCATTGGAAGGACTGATGCTGAAGCTGAAACTCCAGTATTTCCGTCACGTGATGGAAATAGCTGACTCATTGGAAAAGTACCTGATGCTGGGAAAGATTGAGGGCAGAAAGAGAAGAGGAAATCAAGGGGTGAGATGGTTGGATGGCATCACTAACTCAATGGACATGAGTTTGAGCAAGCTCTGGGTGATGGTGAAGGACTGGGAAGCTTGGTGTGCTGCCAGTCCATGGGGTCACAAAGAGCCAGGCACAACTGAGTGACTGAACAACAACAATATCTCTACAGCAATTTACCTGAATCATCTAACAGCACAACAATGTTTAGCAAAATCAGCTGACATACATGAATGCTTTGTTTATGAGGGTATTAACTGTACAGATAATTGTGCTTGGGGATAAGCTAAATGGCTGCTTCTCAGCTTCATGTTCTCTGATTCTTTTTACTTTTACAGTAGTTTCCATAATTTTGTTAGAAATTAAAGAGAAGTGACCCATTATTTCAATTCATCTGCTATACCCCTCCTTCTCTCTTAAGGTAAATATGTGTCATACACACATAAAGCATGCATACTCATAGCATATTAGACTATGCTTTTCAAGATGTATAAGCACAATTTATCTGCTTATATCCTGAATTTAATGAAAAGCTTTCACTTCCAGATGAATATAGTTCAATTTTCTTGGATTTTTAGTAGAATACTATATATATGCAAAACACCTAGTGAAGTGCTTCTGACCACTATGCAGGTATTCCTTTTATTTTACCATCAATGTCATAAATGAATTGAAGAGTATATTCATTCAGTGGTTACTATATCTGCTATAAAAGAATCACAAATTTTAGGAGAAAATCTGAAATCCTAAAAATGTAATGATCATAGCAATAGTTTTTAACAACTCAGTCTCTCTCCCTTTGCTGATGTAATTTTAACCATCTGAAAAATCTTTTTCTCTTCCCTATGTAAATTCTATATATCACTCAAAAAAATCCCAAATCCCACTTACTCTTTGAATACTTATAGCTTGTTCACTTTAAAACACTCCCTCTTTTAAAGAAATATTGTCTGTATAATGAATTATGCACTGCCTTATCACATCTCTATTGCTATCATAAACTATTGATTCAAATTCTGTATAATGTAAAATTTTACTGATTTGATTTATGCCCCCATTAAACTGCAAACTCTTTTTCAAAGGGTTCTATTATTTACTTATGAATTTTACTAATTATGTTTTAACATTTAAGGACTGCATACTCTGTACCAGACACTTTATTGGGATTTTTGAAGAATTATCTCATCTTAATATTGAAATGCTTAGCCTAGTATATAAAGCTCATATAATTAGTATGACATAAGAAGTATTACATACCTATACCACTAAAGAATGGTGGTTAGCATTTAAAGTCAGATATCCCTAAGAACAAATCATGGTTCTGCTATTTATTTGATCAGGTAAATTACACTTATTTAAATGTATATTAAATTGTGTAAATCATATAAAGATGTGGGCATGCATGCATGCCTATAGGGTCATGTCTGATTATTTGTGAGCCCATGAACTGTAGCCCACCAGTCTCCTCTGTCCATGGAATTTTCCAGGCAAGAATACAGGAGTGAGTTGCCATTTCCTACTCCAAAACAGATGGGAGTGTTGACCAAAAAAATCTTAAGAGCCTAATATGTAGTAGCTGCTTATTAAAATAACCATTTTTGAACCAGGGCAAAACTCAGGGCCATCACTGAGCACCAATTCTCACTTTAAAGGGCAATGGGTTTCTAAGACAGAGATGAATTTCTCAACACGGAAGCAAATTTTTTTCGTTGCTACCTGGGGGTGGTGGGGAAATACGAGCCCTGAATATCAGTTTTTATATGCTTGTTTGTTTCTTTCTCATAAACAACATATTTGAATACTAAATTTTTTGACTCTCCCTCATGTGGGCCATTTTTGACATTGGAAATGGTTTTTGCACTATAATTTTAAAATGTACATTAGATTTGTATGATACTTCTGAGATATTATTTCAAAAATACCACATTTCTCTACATCATCTAGCACAGAGAAAAGTGCAAGATTCTGAAAGTAGAATATAGATAACTCTACTTTTAACAAAACAATAAAATAAAAAGAATTAGCAGAGTTTTAGACTTTCTGATTCTGAAAATTTAGTTAAACCCCCAATCCTCTCTCTTAAAAAATTGTCACCACAAGGCAAGTCACCTGTAAGACTGTTCTACATTTCAAGTGTGTGTGTGCATGTGTGTGTGAGAGAGACAGAGGATCTTTCCATGCAGTTTACTTTGCTGTACAATGGCTTGTGTGCTAAGTCACTTCAGTCATGTCCAATTCTCCACAACCCCATGTACTGTAGCCCACGAGGCTCCTCTGTCCATGGGATTTTTCAGGCAGGAATACTGGAGTGGGTTGTCATTTCCTTCTCCAGTGGATTTTCTCAAACCAGGGGGTGAATCTACATCTCCTTTGTCACCTGCATTGCAAAGAAATTCTTTACCTGCTGAGCCATCAGGGAAGTCCATACAATGGCTTGGTTTTCACCAGTGAAGATAACTAACACAAGAGTATTTCTGGTTGCTTGGCAGATCAAAAATAAGAAAAACAACATACAGACTGCAATGTCAAATGTCTGCTTTTTCCTTTCAGTTGTTTATTTCAGAAAACAAAAAACTAGGCTTCCAAAATAACAGAATTTGGTAAGCTTCATATGTGCTGCCACTATCCTTTTCAGGCTTGTCTTTAGATTGGATACAAGAATATGTGGGACACAGCCAAATATTTGCTTCTGGGTAAAGTTATTTACCCTGAAGTTTGACTCACAAGAGTAACAGAGCAGCTAAGTATGCTGGGTAATATTAACAGACAGCTCTACTTTGCTATAGATCATTTAGATTAAAAAATGATAACTTCAAAGCTTCTTTCACCCAAAATGCCTGCCAGTGTCCATGAAAATAGAAATTGAAACCTATACCCTTTATGGGCTTCCCTGGTGACTCAGTTGGTAAAGAATCTGCCTGCAATGCAGGAGACTGTGAGCAACACAGGAGATACTGGTTTGATCCCTGAGTCAGGAAGATCCTCTGGAGAAGGAAATGGCTACTCACTTCAGTATTCTTGCCTGGGAAATCCCGTGGACAGAGGAATCTCGTGGGCTACAGTCCATGGGGCTGCAAGAGTCAGACAAGATTGAGTGACTAAATCACCACCACCACCACCATAACCTTTATTTCAAAATATAAGAAACAGGAACTCAGCATTTGGTGTTTTTCTCAAAGATTTTCAACAGAATTGACCACATACCATCATCTATTATATTTGTAGGCCAACAAGTTTACCCAATGTGCAGAAAGCAGAATCTTTATTTCATTGTAGGGTCAGTTTTGGGCTTTACAGGTGGCACTAGTGCTAAATAACTTATCTGCCAATGCAGGAGATATAAAAGACTCAGGTTCAATACCCGGGTAGGGAAGCTCCCTTGGAGAAGGGTCAGTTTTAAAAAGGATTTTGGAGTTAGACTGACAGGAGGAAGGATTTAATTTTGTCAGCCATATGTGTGCTCATCAAGTATGAATATACTTATGCAATATGTATTTTAATGTGTTTGTTCCCAATCCCTTACACCGTGTGGTCCAGGAAGTGTCCAGATTATGAGAACATTTTCTCAGTTCTTCTTGGTTTGATTTAAATATAAATCTTGAGTTAACCATAGGTTTAAATTTGTAATGTTCTAACAGAAATTTCAGGGATGGGTAGTAGTTGAAGAGAGATATATTTATTTTTAACTGTTTTTATAGTGTGAGATTTGATAGGAAAGCTTCATGGAGCACAGAGCATTTAAAAGGAATACCATTAAAACATGGTCTTCCCTTGTGACTCAGCTGGGAAAGAATCCACCTGCAATGCAGGAGACCTAGGTTCAATCCCTGGATTGGGAAGGTCCCCTGGAGAAGGGAAAGGTACTCACTCTAGTATTCTGGCCTGGAGAATTCCGTAAACTGTATAGTACATGGGGTCACAAAGAGTTGGACATGACTGAGTGACTTTCAGTCCATTAAAATATATCTTGATACAACAAAATATCATCCAAATCCCAGGTCATCTTAAGAGGGGAAATACTATTTAAAAACAATATTCAATGCAACAGTTTTCTAGTACATGGAAAGAATTACCCTCTTCTAGTTCAACTGTCAGAGAAGGCAATGGCAACCCACTCCAGTACTCTTGCCTGGAAAATCCCATGGGCAGAGGAGCCTGGTGGGCTGCAGTCCATGGGGTCGCTGAGAGTCGGACACGACTGAGCGACTTCACTTTCACTTTTTACTTTCATGCATTGGAGAAGGAAATGGCAGCCCACTCCAGTATTCTTGCCTGGAGAATTCCAGGGATGGCGGAGCCTGGTGGGCTGCCGTCTAAGGAGTCGCACAGAGTCGGACATGACTGAAACGACTTAATAGCAGCAGCAGCAGTTCAACTGTAACACAGAACTTTTTTTTCCATTCATCTTTTTATAGTAATGTTGCTTTTTTTGTTGGTCAAATGGGAAAAAGACAGGCTTGAAATCTGAAGGACAGACCTCCGGGACACACACACTATTTGCAAGTGAGCCTTCATACCACTGCAGTGAATAAATGCTTGCCTTTTATGTAATACATGTGATCCAAATCCTTTGACAAAAAGTGTTTTTGAAAGTTGTCAATATCTACAGTGAGTACCTCCTTACTAAAAACAAACCTATAATTTAGTAGTAGGAGATATTTTAATATTATAAACCATTGTGTTCCTTTCATTTACTTGTGATAGCAATAACCTTTGAATTACAGCTGTGCCATTGATTTGAATTTGAAGAAGGAATTCATAGGGCCTGGACTCCATCTCAGGCCTGTCCATGCTTGTCGTGCTCAGCTGCCTCTCCAGTGGACTCTGAACTCTCTGCTTAGTGCCTGTGGGAATGATAATGAAAGAATAAGACCCCCTCCAAACAGGGGAATCTTGAAGATCACATCCAGGTTACTCATTGCCTAAGAGGAAGCATACCGTAATCACCCCTGTCTCCGGACAGGTCATAAACTCTTTCCGTATCTATCAGGATGTAATCACAGGCTTATCGATTATTAACTGGTTGGAATGTAACTGTGGGCTTATTGATTATTGACTGTTTGAACACATAACACGTACACATGGGGTAGGTGGTGGGTTTGGACACGCACACATGGGGTAGGTGGTGGGTTTGGACACGTACGCATGGGGTATAAAAGATTTTCACAAATGCTGGACAGGGTCCTTGGCTAAGAGGAGACTCTGCCTTGGGCCCGCCGGTGTAATAAACTGCACTCCACTATCTGCATTGTCCTTCTGAGTGAGTCTGTTTCCCGGAAAGCGTGGCTATAACAAATTGATGTTCATTTATTTAACCAAGAAAATCATTATTTATAGGCTCAAGGGAACTTAATACTAATGAAGTTCAATCTGAGACAAATAAGAGAACATTTATTAAATGAGGTAAATTGATGTTAACTTTTTATTTTGGGATTTTGAAGGAGGAGAAAGCTTACTTTCCCTAAACAGGAAAAAGGAAGAGGCGGAATATATTCATATAGCTAGAGGCAGAGGAACAATTTATTTCCAAGCCCACTGCCCTTTCCCCTGTACTGCAGTTGTCTGACAAGTTTACTGGGAGAGTGACCTAGGAGGGGAAAAAACCTTCCTTAAACATTCCTTCTTGCTTGGGAGAATAAAATGTTGCAATATTTATTTATTTATTTTTACTTAAGGAGACCAAGTGAAAGAAATGTTCAAATAAAGTAGCACTAAAGAAACAATACAATAAATTATGTTTCTTGTACTTCAGTAACAATTGTCATTCTTCTCCCACATGGAAAAGTGAACTTCCTTCCCTTTAAAAAGGGGATAACAATATAATACAAACACTACTGCCCATTTGAAGCAACCCTGAGAAACCTGCCAATGTCAATCTTTATGTGAAATTTGAGATTGTTTTTTTCATCTTTCTTTTCCTGTGGAGGATTGAAAGATTTAAATATATATATATATATATATATGTATATATATATATATATATATATATACACACACACATATATAGTACCAGAAATAGTAAGGGGAATTACAACTTTCTGTCCTTTCTCTTCTTAAGATCCAATTTATTTCAGTGACAGGAAAAGTAGTAGATAATTTGTATGCAAGATACAAGAATATATTCATTATATTTCTAGTTGCAAACTCAGACCCTTCACTCTTCTAAAAGTCATAACAAAATAGAAAATCCATAAAAAGAGACTATTAATTTGAGTTAGAGTAGAAGAGAGATTTCTGAGTTTTTGTTTTGTTTTGTTTTCTCTCAAAGTTACTGCCTGCTAGTGGAAGAAAAATGTTTATAAGGTTAGACACCAAAATGTTAAGATTGAGTAATTTTATGTACTTCTTTGTACTTGGTACTTACCTGAATTTACTACGTTTTCTACAATACATTAGTTGGAGGAACACAGGTCATTTTTTAAATTACCATATACTCATTTTCTTTCTTTATGTAAGCATCACTTGAACCGTTAAATTTTACCATTCTGATAAACAATTTTAAAATAATGAGATAGTAAGTCAAAGTGAAAATCTTTATATATATTTCATTTCATATATTCATTCTAAAATATTTATTTTGCATTATGTTAGGTGCTGTATGAACTTTAAAGTTAAAAACAGTGCAGTCTCTGAACTTGAGGAACCAAAAGTGGTAAATGATTTTACAAATATCTGTAATAGTCATATGTGATGAGTGGTTGTTATGCAAGTTGTGTTCTAAAAGTAGGCCATGAATAGGAGATGAAATATTTGGATTTTATCTTGTAAGTAAAGAGAAGAGATTCAGGGATTTTACATAAAGGATATGATCAAAATGATGCCTTAGAAAAATAAAATTTCTGGCCATGTTTGTAGTGCTGCATTATAATAGGCAGGAGTCTAGACCAAAAAGGCCACTTAGGAAGCTATTGCAGTGTGAGGCACCAGAATTAAAATACTGCTGTCAGTGTGCAAATACTAAGAAAAAAAAAAAATCAACCAGTTACAGTGTTTGGTACTGTTGTAAGGTGAGACTAGAGCAGGTGAGACTAGAGACAAATCATCGCTGAAGTTGTTAACTTTGAAGACTAGGGAAGTATTATCACTTGATAAGAAATAAAATTCAGATGCATAGGGTTACTGATGAGTTTCAGTCTTAGTAGAAAAGTTAACAACTAAAGAAAGGGAAAACAAATTCCAGAAATTCTATCACCACACAATGTAGTTTAACAAAAGAACTCTGGCTAAAGGATTAAGATCTTAGGGTCATATTCTTAGCCCTATCGCGAGCCACTTCTCTATGTCTCCCTTTCTCTGTCAGTGGACTGAGTGCTTCACACTTCTTTCACAGGGATATTTACTGAGAGGTGGGGCAAGTGATTAGGCTTCCTCATAAGTAAATAGACATAGAAATCCTCATTTCATTATGTGTTGCCCAATAATAACCAACTCAAGGAAACAATGGCAATGGTTGAACTATCTGAGAAACAGAACAAGATCCTTTTGTGAGAAAAAGCTGGTCTTTTGAAGGGGAGAGAAGAGTAAAGCCAAAAGGACTCCTAATTGCCCTCCTGGTGATCTCAAGGTCTGAAATACTTAATGCATGTCTGTAAGAAAATTTTCCCTTTTCATTCTCTAGGCTGAGAAATCTATAGACGTGTTAATATTACAAGAGGTGAGCTCATATTCAAGGGTACCTAAAGTAGGGGGTGTGAATGAAAAGAGATAATCTAATTACATTATCCTTGAAAATTAACTTCTATAAGAACTACTAAAATTTTTCTAAGGCAATTGATCCTTTCTTTTTCTCTATTGATAATATTATTTTAGATTTTTCATGATACAAAGAAACAAACTAGTATTCTATTTTCTAGAATTTACATTAAATTTGAATAAGCAGATCAAGTGGGAAATAACATTTCTTTTTTTTTTTTTTTTTGGTACAATGACCAAAATGAGGCACTAGGATTGGATATGCTTTCATAAATTTATACTCAATTATTGAATTTTTATAAAACAAAAATAAGCTTATAAAATATACCAAAACAAAAGTGTAAACAAAAAACAAATGTTTTGCATATAGGGTTATCATTACCATCTTTCTAAATTCCATATATATGTGTTAGTATGCTGTAATGATCGGGCCAGGTGCACTGGGAGGACCCAGGGGAATCGGGTTGGGGGAGAGGTGGGAGGGGGGATTGGGATGGGGAATACATGTAACTCCATGGCTGATTCATGTCAATGTATGACAAAACCCACTGCAATGTTGCGAAGTAATTAGCCTCCAACTAATAAAAATAATTGGAAAAATAAATAAATAAATAAAAAACAAATGTGACCCAAAAGATACCATTTTAATGGAAGTTGTTTGTTTTAAAAATAGATACCTGGTTAAACTTGCACTTTGCATTTTAAGTCAGATCACTCAGCATTGTTTCAATTTACCAATAAACTACAGAAAACCCCTAAAATAAAATGTGATTTCCAAATAAGAGCTTCAAGTCAAAGTGATTGAGAAATCCAGATGTGTTATGTTTTCATCAGCTTGTTTGACATGATGATGAAGAGGAAGCCTAAGGATTGCAAATTACACTTTCATGACTGATTTATCAGATCACAAACAAATTTAAAACTCAAAAATAAATCCTCAACATAAATTGAAGGAAACTAAAATTTATTCATTTAAAAAGAAAACAAAAATACTGAGGATAACATATTAAAATTTAAATTGGAAACTACCTGAAGAGTCACGATAAGGAGACAAATCAGAAAATTTCTATTTTAAAGCATTAAAATTAGTGTTAAACAGAAGATAATTTGCACAAAAGATTAAAAAGAGGAAAATACATTAATTAAGATTTTGAAAGTGTTAATGGGTATGAGAATAGAGATAGAAATCACTCAACAACAACAACAAAACTCCTTCAGATGTTCACGAATTTCCTTGTCTTTCTTTCCTTCACATGCTATTGTTGTTTAATCACTCAGGTCAGTTCAGTTCAGTTCAATCACTCAGTCGTGTCGACTCTTTGTGACCCCATGAATCGCAGCACGCGAGGCCTCCCTATCCATCTCCAACACCCGGAGTCTACCCAAACCCATGCCCATTGAGTCGGTGATGCCATCCAGCCATCTCATCCTCTGTCGTCCCCTTCTCCTCCTGCCCCCAATCCCTCCCTGCATCAGGGTCTTTTCCAGTGAGTCAACTCTTCGCATGAGATGGCCAAAGTATTGGAGTTTCAACTTCAGCATCAGTCCTTCCAATGAACACCCAGGACTGATCTCCCTTAGTATGGACTGGTTGGATCTCCTTGCAGTCCAAGGGACTCTCAAGAGTCTTCTCCAACACCACAGTTCAAAGGCATCAATTCTTCAGCACTCAGCTTTCTTCACAGTCCAACTCTCACATCCATACATGACCACTGGAAAAACCATAGCCTTGACCAGACAGACCTTTGTTGGCAAAGTAATGTCTCTTCTTTTTCATATGCTATCTAGGCTGGTCATAACTTTCCTTACAAGGAGTAAGCATCTTTTAATTTCATGGCTGCAGTCACCATCTGCAGTGATTTTGGAACCCTAAAAAATAAAGTCTGACACTGTTTCCACTGTCTCCCCATCTATTTCCTATGAGGTGATGGGACCAGATGCCATGATCTTAGTTTTCTGAATACTGAGTTTTAAGCCAACTTTTTCACTCCCCTCTTTCACTTTCATCAAGAGGCTTTTTAGTTCCTCTTCACTTTCTGCCATAAGGTTGGTGTCATCTGCATATCTGAGGTTATTGATATTTCTCCTGGCAATCTTGATTCCAGCTTGTGCTTCTTCCAGCACAGCGTTTCTGATTATGTACCCTGCCTATAATTTAAATAAGCAGGGTGACAATATACAGCCTTGACATACTCCTTTTCCTATTTGGAACCAGTCTGTTGTTCCATGTCCAGTTCTAACTGTTGTTTCCTGACCTGCATACAGGTTTCTCAAGAGGCAGGTCAGGTGGTCTGGTATTTCTATCCCTTTCAGAATTTTCCACAGTTTATTGTGATCCAGACAGTCGAAGGCTTTTGCATAGTCAATAAAGCAGAAATAGATGCTTTTCTGGAATTCTCTTGCTTTTTCGATGATCCAGTGAATATTGACATTTTGATCTCCGGTTCCTCTGCCTTTTCTAAAACCAGCTTGAACATCTGGAAGTTCTCGGTTCATGTATTGCTGAAGCCTGGCTTGGAGAAATTTGAGCATTACTTTACTAGCATGTGAGATGACTGCAATTGTACCATAGTTTGAGCATTCTTTGGGATTGTCTTTCTTAGGGATTACAATGAAAACTGACCTTTTCCAGTCCTGTGGCCACTGCTGAGTTTTCCAAATTTGCTGGCATATTGAGTGCAGCATTTTCACAGCATCATCCTTCTGGATTTGAAGTAGCTCAACTGGAATTCCATCATCTCCACTAGCTTTGTTCATAGTGATGTTTAAGGCCCACTTGACTTCACATTCCAGGATGTCTGGCTCTAAGTCAGTGATCACACCATTGTGATTATCTGGGTTGTGAAGATCTTTTTTGTACGGTTCTTCTGTGTATTCTTGCCACCTCTTCTTAATATCTTCTGCTTCTGTTAGGTCCATACCATTTCTGTCCTTTATCGAACCCATCTTTGCATGAAATGTTCCCTTGGTATCTCTAATTTTCTTGAAGAGATCTCTAGTCTTTCCCATTCTGTCATTTTCCTCTATTTCTTTGCATTGATCACTGAGGAAGGCTTTCTTATCTCTCTTGGTTATTCTTTGGACCTCTGCATTCAAATGGGAATATCTTTCCTTTTCTCCTTTGCTTTTTGCTTCTCTTCTTTTCACAGCTATTTTTAAGGCCTCCTCAGGAAGCCATTTTGCATTTCTTTTCCATGTGATAGTCTTAATTCCTGTCTCCTGTACAATGTCACAAACCTCTGCCCATAGTTCATTAGGCTCTCTGTCTATCAGATCTGGTCCCTTAAGTCTCTATTTCTCACTTCCAGTGCATAGTCATAAGGGATTTGATTTAGGTCATACCTGAATGGTCTAGAGGTTTTTCCTACTTTCTTCAGTTTAAGTCTGAATTTGGCAATAAGGAGTTCATGATCTGAGCCACAGTCAGCTCCTGGCCTTTTTTCTTTTTTTGCTGACTGTATAGAGCTTCTCCATCTTTGATTGTAAAGAATATAATCAATCTGATTTCGGTGTTGACCATCTGGTGATGTCTATGTGTAGAGTCTTCTCTTTTGTTGTTGGAAGAAGGTGTTTGCTATGACCAGTGCTTTCTCTTGGCAAAACTCTATTAGCCTTTGCCCTGCTTCATTCTGTACTCCGAGGCCAAATTTGTCTGTTACTCCAGGTGTTTCTTGACTTCCTACTTTTTCATTCCAGTCCCCTATAATGAAAAGGAAATCTTTTTTGGGTGTTAGTTCTAAAAAGTCTTGTAGGTCTTCATAGAACCGTTCAACTTCAGCTTTTTCAGCATTACTGGTTGGGGCATAGGCTTGGATTACCATGATAATGAATGGTTTGCCTTGGAAACGAACAGACATCATTCTGTCATTTTTGAGATTGCATCCAAGTACTGCATTTCGGACTCTTTTGTTGACCATGATGGCTACTCCATTTATTCTAAGGGATTCTTGCCCACAGTAGTAGCTATAACGGTCATCTGAGTTAAATTCACCCAGTCCAGTCCATTTTAGTTCACTGATCCCTAGAATGTTTAAATTTAGTCTTATGATCTCCTGTTTGACCACTTCCAATTTGCCTTGATTCATGGACCTAACATTCCAGGTTCCTATGCAATATTGCTGTTAACAGCATCAGATCTTGCTTCTATCACCAGTCACATCCACAACTGGGTATTGTTTTTGCTTTGGCTCCATCCCTTCATTTTTTCACAGAAATCTAGCCAATCGCTCAGTAACATCCGACTATTTGTGACCCCATGGACCACAGCACGCCAGGATTCCCTGTGCTTCTCTATCTCCCAGAGCTTGCTCAAACTCATGTCCATTGAGTCAGTGATGCCATCCAACCATCTTGTATCCTCTATTGTCCCCTTCTCCTCCTGCCTCAAATCTTTCCCAGCATCAGGGTGTTTTCCAATGAGTCTGTTCTTTGCATCAGTTGGCCAAAATATTGGAGTTTCAGCTTCAGCATCAGTCCTTCCAATAAATATTCAGGACTGATTTCCTTTAGGATTGACTGGTTGGATCCCCTTGCTGTCCAAGGGAATCTCAAGTATCTTCTCCAACACCAAATTTCAAAAGCATCAATTCTTCAGTACTCTGCTTTCTTTATAGTCCAACTCTCACGTCCATAACATGACTACTGGAAAAAACATAGCTTGGACAATACAGACTTTTGTTGGCAAAGTAATGTCTCTGCTTTTTAATACATTGTCTAGGTTTGTCATTGCTTTTCTTTCTTTCTTTCTTTCTTTCTTTTTTTTTTTTTTTTGTCATTGCTTTTCTTTCCAGGAGCAAGCATATGTTAATTTCATGGCTGCAGTCACCATCTGAAGTGATTTTGGAGATTAAGAAAATAAAGAAGTTTATTTCTTTCACTTAGAAGTAAGCAAACATAATCTTCCTTAGAATAATGCATACAATAAATGAAATAAAACTAGCAAAATATGAAGATTAAAAGAAGTTTTGGGAGAACATTTTACCTTGACTCTGAATTTTAAGAAAGAAAACTCACTCATACCATTGTTACAACTCATTTCATGACCTAAACAAAACACCTCCAGATTAAAAACTCAATATCTGAGATGAGGATGATCATGATTAAAGCAGTCTTTATGGATACTTCCTCCTCCTACCAAAAGATGCATGATTATGTTTCTCCGAGAAAATGGTACATGTGCATTTCAAAATAAACAACATTTTATTTCTTAGGTGTTCAGTCAAAATGAGCTCTGATTGCAGAGCTGCCCAAAGTAGTAGTCTCAGGGACAAAGGAAGTTAAACTCACTTCTAGTCACACTGTCCTTTCCACATCTCAAAATAGCATCCAGGTTTTGAACTCTTCTATTTATCAATATTATTAAATTATTTCCTTTTCTCTATCCTTTCACTTACAAAACCTGAAAAATATTAACCAGTTTAGAAAGTGATCAAAGCTGCTAATATTTTAGAATGATTTTAAATAAAAAGTTTTTAAAGCGCTAGTAGTAGCTAAATAAGTGAAATCTGGTGCTAAAGAGTTCTTATCTGTTGGCACACTTTCTGTCTGTGGAAAGTGGTGGCTCCATATTCCTCCTCGCTTAATATTAGGCAGATTGGATTTGGTTTAGGGATACTTTACTTTTACCAACTTCTAAATTGATATTAGTCTACTTTACTTGGTCCAGTTCTACTCAGATCATTTACAAAGACCCACTGGCATTCCAGATTTTGAACATGAACAGTTTTGATGAGTGTTGTGGTTGGGATCTGTGTTTGTGTGTGTCTGCACATGGTTGTGCACAGAGGCATGCAGTAAGTTGTGCTGAGGAAAATTGGCCATTTTCATCTCAGAGCAAGGCAATCCTTAGGCAATGGCAAGAACGAAGGAGGGAGCAAGGGATATTCATTTCCTCTATGCAGCCCTGGAGACTGCTGATTTACCTACAGTGTTCCAACCAAGGGTCAGTCCAGGTATGAGAGATATTTTCACTAGGACCCTATTTCTCTGAGTTTAACAGAGTATAAGAGGTACAGGTGAGATACAGTGGTTCCTGAGAGCAGTGCTAGATGACGAAGTAATTTTTTTTTTTTTTTTTAAGATTTGTAGCTTGTGATTTAAATATTTGTTCATTTATTACAGAGCTTTCTTTCCTTTTCCCTACTCCATGTTGCTCTTATTTCATATTGTTTCTCAATTAAATCCTATTAAAGGGATATTGGATAATGAGGAGTTATTGTATTGCAGAAATCAGTACTTGAGAAACCAAACACCACACTCGGAGAGTTGGAGAACTCAGGTTTATTACGCCAGCGGGCCCAGAGGAGTTAACACTCCAAGCTCTGAGCCCTGAAGAAAGGGATTACAGAGTTTTTATAGACAGACTCTCATAGGCAACACTAGCTATTAACAGGCTGGTTTAAACTAAGGGGTTTCATGCACATGGGGACAACAGTCAAGATGGGGAGGGGGCTGTCTGACCTTTACATAGACAGGCATGATTAAGCAAGTTTACAGGGACCAAGCAATTGCTAAGAGCAGGACAAAGGTGAGCAAGATAAACTCCAGTTCCTAGTATTACAAGTTCCCACTTTCTGAGACTACGTGATCTACATGATCTAGACTTTACAAGGGGTGAACTGAGTTACAGAGGCATAACTAGCAGGAGGTTATGTAAAATTTTAACTTTTCCCCTTCAATTGGTTTCTAAGTAGGATCCTTCCCAGAAGACAATAACAAAGTGAAGACAACTAAGGGCTAAAATGATTAGGTAATGTGTTGTGTAGCTGCTGCTTAAGACCCTTCAAAAATCTCATCTCATAGGCATAAATGGCTATTGATTGATTCCTGACCTTATTTAAAATAATCTCTTTCAACCAGTGCAGACTGCGACAGATTGTAGAAACAAAGGGTGCTCAATGAAGTCTTGATGACTTGAGGTAAGTTGACTAGAGACCTGAAAAAAGCATGTTTCCTTATGATTAATTGTAATTTACAAAGTAAAACTCACATGACTGCTGACTTCTAGACATGTGTCTGGGAAATCATTTCCACTCAAGGACATCATGTAATATTAAATAAATTAATCTGTATAGCTATTCTCATAGTCAGGGCCCCAGCTTCCTATTTGACATGTTTTTGTCATGGCGATTAGGCAGTGCACCCAATCACTAATTTTGCATCCATACCTCTGGCCAACGACTCCATAAAAGGAAAAATGTTTATATTATTTTTTATCCTCTGGAATTTTGGCAATCAGTTTTGGCAATCTCTAGAAGGTAATTTTAAAATTTTCTTCTATACAATATATTTGCTACCTAAGTAGTTGAAAGGTAAAAGCAGAAATAAATAAAAGGATGCACTAGGTGTCAAAGCTGCTTGTGTGATCCCTTAAAGCCTATGAAATAAGCTAGTTCAGAGCTTTAAAAAGGAATGAATCCAGTCACATGCCTTCATTTGAGAAAGTGCCTGATTAGGTCATACATTGACTCCCTTATAACTTGCTTTTCAAGTACCCAGAAAAAATGGAAATGAAAAACAAGAAGATATAGGCTGAAACCTCAAGCTCTCAGAGAATTTATGTACATACAAGAATTTTATTTGATACAAACTGATTCCTCACATTAAAGCACAATAAAATATCAATGTGTGGACGGGAAAGGAATGCTAATGGAGTAAAGAAAACAATGGCAAATAAATAGGGTGAAACCCAATAAATAAATAATTTAACTGTCACTAAAATTGATTATGTTTTTAGGAAATATTATTTCTTCCAAATAGAGGAGGCTTGGCTTTGGCTCCCTCAGTCCATATTTAGTTATTCTCTCCTTGTGCACACAAGGGGCAGTTGATCAAATTACTCATCCTATATAGCTCTCTCTCAGGCTCCTGCCATTTGTTTGCCTATTTATTTCTTGTACAAAGACTAGCGTATAGAAGGAGTGGCTTGGGGGTGCCTAGAGGCATCTCAAAACAATGTCTATGGATCCTCGGCTTAACTCTTCAACTGATTAAAATTCTGTGTAGCCAGAAACCAGCCTGACTCAGGGTCTTGGCTTGAAGAGCAGATGGATTATGGCCACTGCTCCTCAATTGATTCATTATTTAGACCATTAATTTTCTTCACACCAAAAACATCTGGCGTCTGATGCTAGAGGATAAACTGGTATTAGCTGCAAGCAAGTTTAATAACAAGTTCATCATCTATGATTGCAGGTTAAAACCATTGACAAGAGTTCAGAATGTATGTAAGTATTTCAAAAGAAAGGACACTGTATAAGCTGCTTGGTTTAGAAACAGTCTCAGACAAAAAATTAATTTGGTTTTGTTATTTATAAACAAAATTCCACTCACTTTTGGCAATGAGGCATTACCAATCACTTTAAATAATAGAATGAATATTAAAGAACTTTTCAAAATATGAAGTATGATAAAATATGAATTTGAATTTTGTTATTCCTGTCTTAAATTATTTTTATACCAGGTGGTAAGAAAAGCATCATTATTATTATTTTTTTAAGAGTATGAGCACCATTTATTTATTTTTTATATTTATTTTAGATTATGGTATTGATTCCATACCACCTGGGGCTTCCCAGATGGCTCAGTGATAAAGAAGCTGCTTTCAATGCAGGAGACCTGGGTTCGATCCCTGGATTGGAAAGATCCTCTGGGGAAGGAAATGGCAAACCACACCAGTGTTCTTGCCTGGAGAATCCCATGAACAGAGGAGCCTAGTGGGCTACAGTCCATGGAGTTGCAAAGAGTTGGACACAAGTGAAGCAACTGAGCACACATGCATGCATGGTATTGTTAACTATAGATTGAATATATCCTGTAATACTCCATGTTTATGGGCTAGATTCTTTCTCCTTTCAGATACTATTAAATTGTATTTTGGTCGTTAAACTTGACCCTTGCAAAATAGCTGAAGGATGCCTACTACAACTTTATTACCTTTTACTTTTTTTCTTCTTAGACTAAAACCTCTCCATTTTTAGTGTCTCAGCAGGTTTTGCTTATGAAAAATTATCCTGGGAAAAGATTCTGCTATTAGTCTTTTACATCTTAGTATAAATGTGTTATCTCTCCTATAAGGGATTTGTAGTCAAAGGCTAGTATGTCAGTGGAAAGTGAAAGGATTCTGGCAAAGAACTTGACTATAAAAGATAAATATGCATGTACACATAGATATGTGTATATTTTTCTGTCATTGATCACTTTCTGCCATTCCTGAAAACACACTTTCATAGGGTGGTTGGTTATTCTGCCTCTGTGCCTAACAGTCTGAATTGGCTGCAGGCAGGTGTTTGGCATCAATCTATAGAAGTCAAGTGCCCAGATTTGTTGTCAAAAATAAACAGTTGTGTGGGTGGGCCTAGCAAGACATTCACAACAGACATCTGGCTTGGACAGTCCTGTGGGCTTTAGCGTCAACATGTTTCTTCCTACCGTTCCTCTGTCCCATCCCATGACTGCTGGAAATTTGTTCAAAGGTGAATTTGCTAAGAAGGGTGAATGATTCTGTAGTGATCAGCCTCAGATTTGTAAACTAGCACGTATTCCCACTCCTAATTCAGAGGAAGTTGTGAGTCAATGACAAGAGCTAGTCCCAATAGAACTAGCTAGGCTAATCCCAATAGAAATGATTTAAAGCATCTGAATTTCCTAGCACGTAGAAAAATACATTACAATTTAGTCAAAGCCAAATGGACTTTTCTCTTTAAATGAAGATGAAGGGAATTTCTACTTTCTCCTTCTCCATACAGTTCCTTTCCTTCTTCCTTATAACTTAAGCGTCAAATGTTTTTTTTTTTTTTTTTTTTTTCTTCTTCTTCTCAAGGCGAAAATCTACCTTTAGCATGAATGATGCAAGTTATGGATGAGAACTGCATCTGTCTTTAAGGACTAAAGTGCAAAGACAGACACTTTAGGGAACTTTCAGTGATTGTAGCAGCCAAAGTCATTTTTCTGAGGCAAAAGTTCAGTCAGTTGGCCATTTTGGTAGTTTGATAAATTTCCCCTTCCCTAGATCTTCAGCCCACTGTCTACCACTCAACACCCTATTCCCATCCCCTACTACCACTTATGAAATTTTCAATGTTGATTAATTGCTTTAGAGTTGTTGAGAAGAGTAGTTCTCAGATTTAGAGATTTCATAAACTGTTCAGCTACAAGAAAAAAAATTATTTGACCAACACAGGTCTACAAGTCTGTTAGCTTTTCATTCTGCCAAAACTTTACATATCTAATGCTATCTACTTATATTTTGAGTTCATATAAAATAAATATTATTTTAAAACTACAAAATATAAAATGGACAAAATATCAAGTTAAAAAAACTATATCATTCTTTTTGTTGTTTGTATTTTTATTTCACTGTGACACCTGTCTTTTGGTATGTAGATGAGAATTGACATTTAAGAACCACTGGTGTAGACATTACCTGGTTTACCAGTGGACAGATAAGCATAAATCATGAAATCTATGCTAATAATTTTCACATCCACTATTTGCTTAAAAATGTTGTATTGGTTGGTAAACTCTAAAGAACTTAAAACATTCAATTTTGATGAACAGGAGTGTATATATGAGACATTCAATTAAAGTTTGTATACTTGCAAAAAAAAGAGTGATATTGTTCATGGGTCATCACAGACCTGTGCTTTCATGATTTGAGGAGTACTGTGAAAAATCTCTGTACCTTGTGACTGGATGCATGCATGCTAAGTCACTTCAATCATGTCCAACTCTTTGTGAACCTATGGACTATAGCCTGCCAGGCTCCTCTGTCCATGTGGTTCTCCAGGCAAGAATACTGAATTGGGTTGCTGTGCCCTCCTCCAGGGGATCTTCCCAACCCAAGGATCAAACGCACATCTCTTAAGTCTCCTGCATTGGCAGGCAGGTTCTTCCATGTCCTTATTTAAACTCTTCCATTAAAGATTTAACTCTTGGTGATATAAACAAACTTTAATTAAAAATTAAAATACTTTTGAAAACTTAATTTTATTCTGTAAAATGTTATCAGTTGCTTGTACAGTAAATTCCCTACAGATCAATGAGCTTGTTTGTAAGTTAACCTAGGTATCTTGTGAGGCTGCGCCATGACAGGCAGCCTAGATTAGGAGTAGGCCTGGTTTTCCATGATAACATGATTATCAGGCCACCTGGAGCCAGCCAATCAATATGCGCCCAGTAAGGAAAAGGGAACCTATCAGGGGACAGCTGAAAAGCCCACGAACGCCCAAGTTTGAAAAAAGCCCGTGAAGGTTTGAGCCAATAAGATTACTTTGCAAACATGTAACCAATCCTCTTAAGCCAGCTACCAACTGCTTATGCACACCTTATAAATTGGGTAACAGCTCGGGCTCAGTGCTTTCTGACCCTGCACCACTGCGTTGGTTGCGGCAGTAAGCCCTGACTCGAGCCAGCAATAAACTTCCCTTTTTTGCGAGTTGCATTGTCTTGGAAGCCTTCTCTCTTCCCGCTCAGGGATTCGGACATCGGGCATAACATTTGGGGGCTCGTCCGGGATCCCTTGACTGGGGAAGGAGAACACTTTCAGGACAGAGGGGAAGGATAAATAATAGCACCGGTGCTCAGGCAGTTCAGGAAAGTCCAGTGTAAAATCCGAGGCCCTGCTGAGAAGCAGGAAGGTATCTGGCGCAGGAGAAAGCTTTCTATAAAGGGGGAACGGATTGGACGTTCCAGCCGGCGCAAGACCGAGGCCAGCGAGCGCGCTGGAAGGCTGCCAGCTCTGCGGGAGGGGGATTTCCTCTCCTGATTCCGAATCTGGTGAACAGCGGACGTCATTCAGTAAGGTGAATCTGCTACCGGGAGGCAAGAGAATTCAGGGGGCCCGAAAACCCAGCGCTGTGTCGTCGGCCGATGTTTGTCTGTCCGTGTGTTTGTCTTCGGCTCTCCGTGTTTGTGTGTGTGCCGGCATTGTCTCTGGTCTCCCTTTTCTGGAAGCCCAGGGAAAAGTCCTGTAACGCCTGGGTGACTGTAGGTAGCAGGAGACGTCTGTAAGTCCACCCCTTTTGCCCCCCTTTCCCGCCTCCTCCTCCTCCTTCTTTCAACCTGGCTTCCTTTCCTCCTTTTGAAATCTTTGAAGACATCTGAAGTTTTGTGTCTCTATAGAAGGTTTTCTGAGAGACTGTATTCTTGTATTTAAGGGAGTGTCTGATGAGGACTGCCAGGTTTATATGTGTGTGTTTTAACGCTGTTCTGAGTTGTGATTTGTGACGGCCATTTTGTTTGTCTGGCCACCATTTAGACCTGCCGCCATTTTGTTAGAACTTGATTTTCTTTTCCTGTGCCGTGAGACCACGGCTCTCAGGAACACTTATCTAGACCATCTTTAACTCCTGAGACTGAGAGAAAAAGGAAAAAAAAGCCTTTAAAGATGTTATTTATTTCAACTTTTTTTATAAACTAGTAAATTTTATATTGTAATGTCTAATTCATGACCAAACTTAGAAAATGAAGCTAGATCTTGCACTGTGTCTGTCCAAATATGTTTTGGTATGTCTTTGTTTCTGGAAAATATTTTTTAGGTTAATTTGTAAATGAGCTCTATTTAATTGGCTGGGAAAAAAAGGGGGTAAGTGCTTACAAATCAAATAATTCTAAATTAAACAATAAATTCCAGGTTTAGATGAACTGGGAAATATTCAGTACTAAATACCTGATATTAATGTTTGTTTGTTGACCTATCTAATATAGACATGTCTTAGAGTAATTAACATCAAGTAGAATATTTTCATTGTACCTAGGTTTAATATAAGTTAAATATTATACCTATTACAAGTTTGTCAACAAGGAAATTACCTTGAGTGGAAAAACTTCTAAAAAATGTAAATGAGGTATGAGTTTGTATATAAACTCTATTAAGAATAATTATTCTTTAAGAATATCTGTCTACAATGGTCTCCCCAGATTGGCGTAACTTGAATTTCTAAGGGTTGTGCTAAACTAAGTATTGGAAGTCTATTAAATAATTAGGTCATTTCCAAATGAAATAAGATTTTGAAACATTTACTACTAAACACTGATTTCCTTTTACAGAAAAACTAAAGAGATTTGGGACTATAAATGAACAATGTTCGATGCCATCCTAAAATGTTTTAAGAAAGCAAGAGTTTTAGAAATTATCACTGGTATTTATGCTCACCAATCTACAAAATGCTAATATAAAAGTTAGCTCTTGATTGCTAAAGGAAAGCAGGAAGTGTGCTTTCAGTAAAGTATGAAAAAATACTAAAAAGAGTTATGCATGATCAGGATTTTCTAAAATTGGATTACAATTAGTTAGATAAGTGGATTTTGTTAGGAATGACATGGTTGTAAGAAAACTGCTTAGAGCCAATTAGGTCCAAGATGGCTGAGCTGACTTTCACCAGACCTTGAGCCTTGGTATTTACACCCATTGTGACATATCAACAAGCTAAATGATACACCCATCAACATTGACTAAATCTGACCAAATGTTCTAAAGCTTTTAATTGATCTTTTGGATAAAACTTCCTAAATCAAATTCTTTTGAAATTCCTTTGACATCTAGCTAACTTTGGGGTGTTTCAGAGGGCCCCTGAAACATCCCAAAGAGGGATATTAAACTGTTTATTTGGTTGGTTAAATTACATGAAAAAGATTATCAAATGAGTAATAAATCCACTCATGTTATAATGTATAAAAAATTACTAATACAGATATCCTAGAAAGTATATGGAGTTCTTAACATTTTGATACGTCTTGGTATTCTAATGAAAAACCTGATGACTTCACAAAAGTTAACAAAGGACTGAATGAACCAGCGAATATGCTTATAATTTTTATGGTTTCTATCTGAGAAATTACAGGTTTAAATCGTGTGTTTTCCAGGAATAGGAAAAACATTCCTCTCAAACTAGTTATAAAAATAATTTGGTAAAATTACATGTTATAAACAAAACAATTATATTTTCTCTCTATCTGACTCCTCCAGAAATTTGAAACTCTTAGGTTTCCAGTAAGTTTATCAAATGAGCTAAGAAGGTTATCTCACTAACAGGTACAAAAATCTCAAGGAATTTTTGAGACCTTAAAAAGAAAAGAGTTCATCTAGATTTGTTAGGCAAAATCTGTGATAAGCCTTTGGTGTGAGTTTCCCAGCCCTGTTTTATATTAAAAGTTCAGTCTGAGATCCAATAAGTGTTTCAGCAAAATAAAAAGTCTATGATCAATTATGGTTATATAAATCATCAGACCAAAATTAATGAAAACAGACCTATTTTGCAAGCAAACTAGCCTTAATTTGGTTGTACTTGATAAAAATGAGGGTAACTTTAGGGAGAAAAACATATTTCAAAAAAATGTTAAATCCCAGTTTGTTAATGGAGGTCTGCATGTAGTAAGACTCATTTCTCAGATAGTTCTTTGCTGTTATGTGATATTAATGTGAAAGTTTGTTTCTGAAGCTTATCTCAGTAATCTATCTTTGGATGAAGATCAGATACCTCATGACCTGCAACCAGGACTGGAAAAAGACATAATTTAAGAGACTGTCTCCAACCTGGATGGAAGGACTTTTTATCAGGTACTCTTAACTAGCTCATGCACAATGAAACTGAAGAGAAATTAACTCTTAGATTAATTCCCACTTCCAAAGGTCCCTACACTGGATTGGTCTATAGAGAAGACAGCTGACCTGATCTCACCTTAAAATGATGCTCAAACAAGAGAAACTACACTACACCAGGATGAGAAGACAGCAACATCAGAGGTGGACAGCTTGCCCAAGATGCTGGATCTGCTTCGTATGATCATTTATAATGTTTTCTTGACTTCTTAGACCTTTGCATATAAATCAAATGCTTTTCTATCATAGGCCTGATTTTATGCCAGTTTTAGAAATCAATCCAATTGTGGGGTTTGTGGCCAATTACCTGTATCTAGTTCTGGGTTACCTTGGTAAATTTCTCCACTACAAGACTCTAACTGGCTGGCCCTGAGGAAATTTACTTAAAAAAAATTATAGTCATATTCAGGTCACTGTGATACTACCAGATGAGATCCCCTCACTGGGCCAATTAATAATGCCTACTCTGACTCTGGCCATAAATTTGAGCCTTTTTCTATTCCTCAAGCTCAATCAGAGCAACAAAAAGGTTTCAACAAAGGAAAAAGAAATCTCCCACAATTATAAGATGGATTTATATAGATAACACCAGGCTATGGTAAGTTAGGTTTAAAGTCTCCTCTGTGTTGAAAACAATTATATCATGCTAAGGATAATCAGTCTAGTAACACTAGAAAACTGGGCTATGTGCCTTATAGATGGTGGTGCCAATGTATAATTTCCCTGAAAGATAAAGATTCGTACAGAGTAGACTAAGTCATACGACCTGGGATATACTGGGCTACATCTAATGGAAGCTCTTAAGTCTTACTTGTGACTTTACTAGTACTGCTGGCTATGTTCTTTGTATTTCACCTGTTTTACAAAATTGCTATTTCTTACAGTGCCAAATGTGTGACTGAGGCCTGATAAAATAATATATAGTTCCCTATGAGATCAATGATGATAGCAGTGTAACTCTAGATATGAGAAAAAGCAACAAGAGGGAATGTTTTCCTGGACCAAGAGGCTAGTAAGACAGGTGGTCCAGAGAATTTTGGATACTGTTTTATGGCCTAGTCCAGTAACAGCACATTGAGTGGCTTGTCAACAAAATCTTTGCCAAACCTGAGAATGGACATTCTCAGCACCGTGGGATAAAATGGTCATGAAATGCCCCCCTCAAAATCATGGTCAAGTTTATGAGCAAAAAGGGGCTCTGCCAACTGAAGATTGACACTTGCCATCTACATCTACAGAGATTATATCATGGCCACTGCAACTGCTGACTTTCAACAGCCCTGAAAGGAGTTCAGGGTGAAGATCAGGAATGAGGCGCTCTGTGCTCTGGGAAATACTGGCAGAACAGGCCTTCAGATAGTTAGATCTTTTCAGGAGATTTTATGAGTCCCAATTCTTGCATCTTCTCATACCTAGAGAAACACTGACATCATTAATGGTGCCATCTGCTTTGGCTATTAAGGAAAAATTTTACAATTAAAAGTCAAAATAGAGTATTCAGCTATGGTTCAGACATCCTTAGAAATAACCAGGTGTTACTATGGGTGTAATTTCAGATTAGACAATGTATTGCTAAACACTTGAGTTTTCTGAGTCGTGTCAGGCTTAGATGCCACCATTCTCAAAACAATGTCTGCTGGAAGCTAGTAACTTCTACCTTACTTTTTATAAAACTAGGCAACTGGCCACCTGGCTACAAGTCTCCCCAAAGTGCCAGGTCCAGACTGGGTTTCAGGCCTATTCTTCTAAAAGAAAGAGATTTATTTTGTCTATTAAAACTCCAGTTATCCCTCCTCTAGCTACTACTAACTGGGTATGTTACAACAAAATGGCAGACCAAGGGATTGAGATTCTAATCATACAAGGCTCAAATATAGGACTTGGAACTCAGGAATACTTCCAATTCACTGTCTCTTCTCCAGGCTGAGGCAGTCCTATGCCCCATTTTGACAAGAGATTATCACAGTCATAGTTGCCCTGTTCCCTAAATTAAAGCTGAGCAGGACTCTGGGGTGGCGACTCTGGAGTACAGACCTGCTGTACTGTAAAATATAGGCTTTATTCAGCCTCCTTGACCTTCCCTGAGTTCCAAAGGGTAGATTCAAACAATTGCTAATCAGGGAAGAGAAAAAATACAGAAACAGAGGGAAAACATTCAAATGGTGGTACAGCCTTGAGACAGGTCCTGGTTCTTACTCAAAGAAATATGCATAACAATGTCTTTTGAGTTCTTCTACAGAACTGGAGCCCCCACCCAGGTGAAAGATGGTAACTTCAGACTTAACACAAGATTCCTAGAACACAGCTCTATTGCTTGACCACCTGCCAATCACCTCAAATGTTGCCTCCTGTTTCTGGGGACCAGTGATGACCATCCTGTTAGGTCTCCTGTTGGCCCCTGTCTATTTTATCTCTGAGAGGTGCCAACAGTTTCAAACTAAGTTGCTGTTATTACAAGAGTAAAAGCTGGTTTCAGATATAAAACACCCCAACTTAGGTCAGGTATAGAGAGACTTCTGCTCTGCTAGGCAGGCCTACGCCCAGGCACAGCAGGAAGAAGTTACAGAAGAAAGAGACCTCCGCCCTAATTCCCAAAAAGCATCTTGAGTATGAAGTCTCTCAAGGGAGGGTTGTTAGGGAAAACACACTGCCTGTCCATCCACCTAATGTTACTCAGATCTCAATATTTGACTGCCCCCACAGATGATATAGAAGACCCATGATTGGGCCTTCCACAGAAACAACAAGACAGGGGGGAATGTGAGGCTGTGCCATGACAGGCAGCCTAGATTAGGAGTAGGCCTGGTTTTCCATGATAACATGATTATCAGGCCACCTGGAGCCAGCCAATCAATATGCGCCCAGTAAGGAAAAGGGAACCTATCAGGGGACAGCTGAAAAGCCCACGAACGCCCAAGTTTGAAAAAAGCCCGTGAAGGTTTGAGCCAATAAGATTACTTTGCAAACATGTAACCAATCCACTTAAGCCAGCTACCAACTGCTTATGCACACCTTATAAATTGGGTAACAGCTCGGGCTCAGCGCTTTCTGACCCTGCACCACTGCGTTGGTTGCGGCAGTAAGCCCTGACTCGAGCCAGCAATAAACTTCCCTTTTTTGCGAGTTGCATTGTCTTGGAAGCCTTCTCTCTTCCCGCTCAGGGATTCAGACATCGGGCATAACAGTATCTAACTAACACAATCTGCTACATAATACTGAACTATAATAGGTTTATAACACTTTTCACACAAATAATACTTAAAAAAATAAAACACAAAAAGCAAAGAAAACATTTTAAATCTTACAATATAGTACCTTGAAAAGCATAACAGTACAATACAATAACTGACAAACAGGGACTGGCATTAAGTGAATAAGCAAGAAAAGTTATTGACTGGAGGAGGGAGAGGGGTGGGAGATGGTAGAGCTGAAGGATCAGCAGCAGCAGGAGATGGAGTGCAAGCTGCAATTTCACTCATGCCTGACATTGATAGAACACATGTTCACATCTTTGCAAGTTTGCAACTTGAAGGTTCATATGTAGGGGACTTGCTGCACTTTTAGGTGAATTGTTTTTCTCCTAAAAATTAGCTCTGCTAAAGGTATTGAAAGAGTGAAAGTTTCTTTTTAGTTGAAGTATAATTGATTTACCGTGTTGTGTTAGTTTCAGATATACAGCAAAGTGATTCATTTATATGTATGTATACACACACGTGTGTGTGTGTGTGTGTGTGTGTGTGTGTGTGAGTTGTGTCCGAATCTTTGTTATCCCATGGACTGTAGCCCGCCAGGCTCCTCTGTCCATGGAATTCTCCAAGCAAGAATACTGGAGTGCATTGCCATTTCCTTCTCCAGGGGATCTCCCCAACCCAGATATAATTTTCAGATTATTTTCCAACATAGGTCATTGCACAGTATTGAGTAGAGTTACTGTACTATAGAGTAGGTTCTTATTATTAATAGTTATCTATGTAATGTATAGTAGTGTGTGTATGTCAATCAAAATTTCTGTATCTTTTCCCACCACCTTTCCCTTTGGTAAATATAAGTTTGTTTTCTACATTTATAACTGACTTTCTGCTTTGTAGATAAGTTATACTCTTATCTTATATTTGTACTTTTTGCTTAGATTCTACATATAAAAGATGTCTTATAATATTTATCTTTCTCTGTCTGACTTAGTTCACTCAGTATGACAATCTGTACATCATCCATCCATGTTGCTGCAAATTGCATTATTTCATTCTTTTTTATGGCTGAGTAATGTCTTGGACTGCAAGGAGATCCAATCAGTCCATCCTAAAGGAGATCAGTCCTGGGTGTTCATTGGAAGGACTGATGCTGAAGCTGAAACACAGATGCTTGGGCCACCTCATGCGAAGAGTTTACTCATTGGAAAAGACCCTGATGCTGGGAGGGATTGGGGGCAGGAGAAGAAGGGGACAACAGAGGATGAGATGGCTGGATGGCATCACCGACTCCATGGACATGAATTTGAGTAAACTCTGGGTGTTGATGATGGACAGGGAGGCCTGGCATGCTGTGATTCACGGGGTTGCAAAGAGTCAGACACGACTGAGTGACTGAACTGAACTGAATATTCAACTGTATATACATGTTTATATATATATATAAATTTATATATCTATTATAATATATGTTATGTATTTTATCATATGGTTTATCATATGTTTATCATATGGTTACTTCATGCTCTCTAGATTTTACTCAACAATCTGAGAAAAAGAAAGGGAAATACCTTTTCTGCCTGAAGTTGACTCTCTCCCAAGAGTATGGAAAATTAGAATGACAAAAGTTTCAAGCATTGTGTCTTCTCAAACTACTTTTCATGAACTTCATCATTTCTTCACTGTCCATTAAGGATGGATTAGTGATGATCTATTAATTTCCAATTCTCAAACTCAAATATGACAATTTTCAAAAAGTCTTTTCATTTGGGACCAAAAACAAGTATTGTTTCATTAAATTTATTAGTCAAGTTAGGTTTGCCAAATAAAATACAGGAAATGATTTTATTTGCTAAATCTGACAACTGTAGAAAGGTAAAATGTGTGACAGTGTTGACATGATTCAGTCGCTCAGTCATGTCTGACTCTTTGCAACCCCATGGTCTGCAGCATGCCAGGCTTACCTGTCCTTCACCAACTCCTGGGGTTTGCTCAAACTCATGCCTATTGAGTCGGTGATGCCAACAATCATCTCATCCTGTCGTTCCTTTCTCCTCCTGCCTTCTATCTTTCCCAGAATCAGGGTCTTTTCGAATGAGTCAACTCTTCACATCAAGTGCCCAAATTATTGGAGCTTCAGCTTTTCTTCCAAAGAGCAACCATCTTTTAATTTCATGGGTGCAGTCACTGTCCACAATGATTTTGGAGCCCAAGAAAATAGTCTGTCACTGTTTCCATTGTCTCCCCATTTATTTGCCATGAAGTGATAGGACTGGATTCCATGATCTTCATTGTTTGAATGTTGAGTTTTAGCCAGCTTTTTTGTTCTATGTTATTAAACACTATGTTACACTTTTTGACAGTGTAACATAGTACTTCATACAAAAGTCTCTGTATTTGGCAGACTCTGCTTCATACTCTGGCCTTTATATAGTAGTTAAATAACCTTAATAAAATCACTTAACTTCTTCAAGATTCATGTGTTTATCTGTAAATGGAGATAATGATTATATTCAGTTCATTGAATTTTCTTAGAATAATTGGATCATCCATATGAATTGGTTAATCCAATGCCCAGTAATTGTTGTTTTGGTTTTATTTTCACTGAGTGTGCCTGTCTCATAATAACTAGTTTAGAAAGACATTCCAAAGAACCCAAGAATTATAATCCTGAAGTAAAAAGGAGACCAACTGAGGAACATTAAGAGAGAATTCAGTGATTGCTGCTCTCTGAAAGGTTCTGCTCACTGCTTGAGTTTCTAAGAACAAAGGAAAGGTACCAGTGTTTATTCAGTCTTGAGGACTTCCTTTAAACTTTTGAAGTATCCAAGTACTGGTATAGCTCAGAGATATTGTAGGCTCAGTTTCAGACCACCAAAATAAAGTAAGTTTTGCAAACATATGAGCCACATTAATTTTTTGCTATCTCATATAAAATTATTAGCATATATATTAATGAAGTTATGTTTGCACCATACCATAGTCTATTAAGTAGTCAATAGAATTATGTCTAAAAAATATATATATTGAATACATACCTTAATTAAAAACTCAGTGTAGCTCAAGATGGCAGCATAAGAGGATGTGGCACTCACCTGTGCATGCAAGCATATAAAAATATATATCTTCATGTGGAGAAACTCTCACTGAAAACAACTGGCAGAAAGACTTTTATACAACCAATGCTGTAGGAAAGATTCAATCAGAGTAGTGTAGGAAGAGAAGACAAGCAAGCAGACTGGGACCTGTATCCATAAGAGGGGATACCAAAGAGGAGGGGGATTACATGAGCTTGGAGATTCTCACTGGGGAATGAGTGGTTCATACATGTTGAGCACAACAGCCATGGGGACAGACACTAGGAAGACTAGTTCTCTTAGTGGGTGTGAAAACCATTGGGATTAATAGCAGTGTTTTAAGAAATCTAGACTTTGCTCACAAAGAATGTGCACACACTTGCTTACTCCCAGAACAAAGTGGAGGAAGCAAATTGAAACTGCCCGAGACTCTGATCTGTTCCTTGCAACTATCACAATGTATGCTCCAGCCCTACCAAGTGTAAGTTCTTGACCATCTTGCTCCATGTTACAGTTTCCACACTGGGGCAAAGGCTGATGCTGCTGAGGAAAGTGGGAGGTTATGGATGACAAACCTAGTATGGCATCTGAATGAGGTGAGAGAAACCATTACACAGTGGTGGCATATTGGAAGCAGTCTGGAACTCTGACTAGAATTAGTATAACCCCAGCATGTGTTCCAGTCCCAGGACATGAAAAGAACCTGCTCCAGCCCCTCTTTTTCCAGTGCTGCTCCTCTCTGTGTCAAAAGGGTCGATATTGGGAGAGGAGAAGAACAAACTTTGAACAGCAACAGCTTGGACCTAGAAACTGAGTACTTGACCAAGCCCCAAATAAGATGGTATTGGCCACTGAACAGTGGAGAATCCCCAGCTCACACCTGGTTCTGGCTCTAGTCTGTAAAATGAAAAAAAAAAAAAAAAAGCAACCTAAAAGTTGAAAGTTGTGTTTATTCTGTAGGAATTGCTGGGACGTCAAGCCCAGAAGGTAACATCTCAAGTCACCCTGAAAGAATAGTTTCTGAGGAGATGGTAGAAGGAGTCGGGCTATATAGAAGTTTGAAGCAAGGAGCAGGTAGTCTGAAAATCAAAAGATTTTTGTTAATTAAGGAAAACCAGATATATCCAATTAAGGAATTTAGCACTCTTTTATTTATGGAAGATGCAAGCATCTGTGCTTATTGAAATCATTCCTTTCATATGCATCTCGGCTCTCTGGGGCTAGCATTCTGCTTTTTGGTTATTCACATCCTTAATTTCTCATTCACTGTAGAGAGTGGTGGATGTGGTGGATGGCTGTCACTTGTGCTTTCTCACATCCCCCCCAGAGCTCCTCAGTGCTTACCCTGGGGAGTGGCTGATGGCTACCAGTTAGCTGGAATTGTTCTTCCTGTGCTCAAAAATTTTCATTTGAAATACTGGAAGCCCTGATGGCTATGTCACCCTTGTTTACCTTGTTTACAGATATGGCAGGAGATATTCCGTTTTATAAGCCCTTCCATCTCCAGTCCCCCCACCTACCAAAATAATACTTGCCAGCATAGCATGGGGAAAAGTGTGACTCCTTACTTCAGATTCAGCTTTCAAACAAAAGCCCCTGGGCACATGCAGATTGGATAGAGACTGGATAGGGACACTCCAGAACAAGGACATCACGTCAGTACCTTCAAGACAGGATAAGAAACTGTTTCACCAAATTTCATAAAGACAGAGAAAGTTAAGTTAAATGAGAAGATAATGGTGTCTCTTTCAAGTGAAAGAACGAGAAAAAAACCTGAAAAAAAAAAAAAAAACAGCTAATGAAATAAAGTTAATAACTCACAAGATAAAGAGTCCAAAATATCAGTAATAAGAATCTTAAATTGGGAAAAAATAGAAAAACACAGTAAGAATTTGATAAAGGAAAACGAAAATACACTTTAAAAACAGCCTGAAGAATATAATAACTGAAATGAAGAACACATTAGAAGGAGTTGCCAGCAGATTAGGTAATAAAAAAGTAATTCACAAGTGATCTGAAAGACAGAATAATGAAAATCATTCAATTAGAACAACAAAAAGAAAAAAAATAAGTTATTAAAAATGAGGACTACTTACAAGACTTACAGAACAACACCACGCTTACTAACAATCACATTGTATTGTTACAGCAGGCAGGTAGCTAGGTACAGTTCAGTCACTCAGTCATACTCGACTTTTTGGGACCACATGGAATGCATCACGCCAGGCCTCCCTGTCCATCACCAAAACCTGGAGTTTACTCAAACTCATGTCCATTGAGTCAGTGATGCCATCGAACCATCTCATCCTCTGTCATCCCCTATTCTTCCCATCTTCAACCTTTCTCAATAACAGGGTCTTTTCAAATGAGTCAGCTCTTCACATCAGGTGGCCAAAGTATTGGAGTTTCAGCTTCAACATCAGTCTTTCCAATGAATATCCAGGATTTATTTCCTTTAGGATGGATTGGTTGGAATTCCCTGCAGTCCAAGAGACTCTCAAGAGTCTTCTCCAACACCACAGTTCAAAAGCATCAATTCTTCAGCGCTCAGCTTACTTTATAGTCCAAATCTCACATCTATACATGACTACTGGAAAAACCGTAGCCTTTACTAGGTGGACCTTTGTTGGCAAAGTAATGTCTCTGCTTTTTCATATTCTGTCTAAGTTGGTCATAACTTTTCTCCCAAGGAGTAAGCATCTTAATTTCATGGCTGCAGTCACAATCTGCAGTGATTTTGGAGCCCCCAAAAATAAGGTCTGACACTGTTTCCACATTTTTTTTAATCTGTTTGCATGAAGTGATGGGACCAGACGTCATGATCTTTGTTTTCTGAATACTGAGTTTTAAGCCAACTTTTTCACTCTCCTCTTTCACTTCCATCAAGAGACTCTTTAGTTCTTCTTCACTTTCTGCCATAAGGGTGGTGTCATCTTCATATCTGAGGTTATTGATATTTCTCCCAGCAATCTTGATTTCAGCTTGTGCTTCTTCCAGCACAGCATTTCTCATGAGGTACTCTGCATAGAAGTTAAATAAGCAGGGTGACAATATTATGCCTTGATACACTCCTCTCCCGATTTGGAACCAGTCTGTTGTGCCATGTCCAGTTCTAACTTTTGCTTCCTGACCTGCATACAGATTTCTCAAGAGGCAGGTCAGGTGGTCTGGTATTCTCATCTCTTGAAGAAATTTTCCACAGTTTGTTGTGATCCACACAGTCAAAGGCTTTGGCATAGTGAATAAGGCAGAAATAGAAGTTTTTTTTTTTTTTTTTTTTCTGGAATTTTCTTGCTTCTTTGATGATCCAACAGATGTTGGCAATTTGATCTCTGGTTCCTCTGCCTTTTCTAAAACCAGCTTGAACATCTGGAAGTTCACAGTTTACATATTGTTGAAGCCTGGCTTGGAGAATTTTGAGCATTACCTTACTAGCGTGTGAGATGAGTGCAATTGTTTGGTAGTTTGAGCACTCTTTGGCATTCCCTTTCTTAGGGATCATAATGAAAATTTATATTTTCCAGTTCTGTGGCCACTGCTGAGTTTTCCAAATTTGCTGGTATATTGAGTGCAGCACTTTCACAGCATCATGTTTTATGATTTGAATTAGTTCAACTGGAATTCCGTCATCTCCACTAGCTTTGTTCGTAGTCATGCTTCCTAAGGCACACTTGACTTCACATTACAGGATGTCTGTCTCCAGTTGAGTGATCACACCATCGTGATTATCTGGGTTGTGAAGATCTTTTTTATACAGTTCTTCTGTGCATTCGTGCCACCCCTTCTTAATGTCTTCTGCTTCTGTTAGGTCGGTACCATTTCTGTCCTTTATTGAACCCATCTTTGCATGAAAGTTTCCCTTTGTATCTCTAATTTTCTTGAAGAGATCTCTAGTCTTTCCCATTCTATTGTTTTCCTCTATTTCTTTGCACTGATCACTGAGGAAGGCTTTTTTTTTTTTTAATCTCTCCTTGCTATTCTTTGGACCTCTGCATTCAAATGGGTATATCTTCCCTTTTCTCCTTTGTTTTTTGCTTCTCTTCTTTTTCCAACTATTTGTAAGGCCACTTCAGAGAGCCATTTTGCTTTTTGGATTTTTTTTTTTGGGGGGGTGGTCTTGATTCTTGTCTCCTGTACAATGTCACAAACCTCCATCCATAGTTCATCAGGCACTTTGTCTATCAGATCTAGTTCCTTAAATCTATTTCTAACTTCCATTGTATAATCATTACGAATTTGATTTAGGTCACACTTAATGGTCTAGTGGTTCTCCCTACTTTCTTCAATTTAAGTCTGAATTGGACAATAAGGAGTTCATGATCTGAATCACAGTCAGTTCCTGGTCTTGTTTTTGCTGACTGTATAGAGCTTCTCCATCTTTGGCTGCAAAGAATATAATCAATGTGATTTTGGTGTTGACCCTCTGGTGATATCCATGTGTAGAGTGTTCTCTTGTGATGTTGGAAGAGGGGATTTGCTATGGTCAGTGTGTTCTCTTGGCAAAACTCTATTAACCTTTGACCAGATTCATTCTGTACTCCAAGGCCAAATTTGCCTATTACTCCAGGTGTTTCTTGACTTCCTATTTTTGCATTCTAGTCCCCTGTTATGAAAAGGGCATCTTTTTTGGGTGTTAATTCTAAAAGGTCTTGTAGGTCTTCAGAGAAATTCTCAACTTCATCTTCTTCAGCATTACTGTTTGGGGCATAGACTTGGATTATCATGATATTGAATGGTTTGCCTTGGAAACGAACAGAGATCATTCTGTCGTTTTTGAGATTGCACCCAAGTACTGCATTTCAGAATCTTTTTTTGACTATGATGGCTACTCCATTTCTTCTAAGGGATTGTTGCTCACATTAGTAGATACCATGGTCATCTAAGTTAAATTCACCCATCCCAGTCCATTTTAATTTGCTGATTCCTAAAATGTCATTGTTCATTCTTGCAGTCTCTTGTTTGGCCACTTCCAATTTGCCTTGATTCATGGATCTAACATTTCAGGTTCCTATGCAATATTGCTCTTTACAGCATTGGACCTTGCTTCCATCACCAGTCACATCTACAACTGGGTGTTGTTTTTGCTTTAGCTCTGTCTCGTTATTCTTTCTGGAGTTATTTCTCTATTGATCTCTAGTAGCATATTGGGCACCTACTGACCTGGGGAGTTCATCTTTCAGTTTTCTGTCTTTACTTTTTCATACTATTTATGGTGTTCTCAAGGCAAGCATACTGAAGTGGTTTGCCATTCCCTTCTCCAGAGGACCACATTCTGTCAGAACTCTCCAGTATGACCCGTCTGTCTTGGGTAGCCCTACACGGCATGGTCATAGTTTCACTGAGTTAGACAAGGCTGTCGTCCATGTGATCAGATTGATTAGTTTTCTTTGATTGTGATTTTCAGTCTGTCTGCCCTCTGATGGAGAAGGATAAGAGGCTTATGGAATCTTCCTGGTGGGAGAGACTGACTGAGGGGGAAACTGGGCCTTGTTTTTGTGGGCGGGGACATGCTCAGTAAATCTTTAATCCAATTTTCTGTTAATGGGTGGAACTGTATTCCCTCCCCACTATTTACCTTTGGCCAAACTATGGTGGAGGTAAAGAAGATAATGGTGACCTCCCTCAAAAGATCCCATGCATGTACTGCTACACTCAGTGCCCTCAACCTTGTAGCAGGCCATCACTGACCCACGCCTCTGCCAGAGACTCCCTAACACCCACAAGCAAGTCCAGGGCAGTCTCTTGTGGGGTCACTGCTATTTTTTTTCTGGGTCCTGTTGCACAAGATTCTGTAGTGTCCTCTGAGAGTCTATTTCCCAGTTCTGTATAAGTTCTGGCAGCTCTATGGTGGGGCTAATGGCGACCTCCTCCAAGAGGGCTTATGCCACACCCAAGTCTGCTGCACCCAGAGCCTCTGTCCCTGCGGCAGACCACTGTTGACCCATACCTCCACAGGAGGTGCTCAAACACAGTTCTATCTCAGTCTCTGTGGGGTCTCTGGGTCCTGGTGCACACAAGGTTTGTAGGAGCCCTCTGAGCATCTCTGGCAGGAATGGGGTTTGATTCTAAATGTGAATTCGCCCCTCCTACCATCTTGCTGGGGCTTCTCCTTTGCCCTTGGATGTTGGGTATCTCCTCACTGCCACTCCAGTGCCGTGCAGCCACTGCTCACTGCTCCAGTGCTGTGCAGCCCAGGTAGCTAAGTAGGAGCACAGAAGTGGGGGCAGGGGTCAGGTGGCAGGATATCACACATCTTATAAGCATCAGGGTACATAGGCAGATAAAGGAAAGTAGGAACCTACAGATTGACAGGAGACCACATATTTTGGGTGATAAAATTCCAGTAGCAGACAAAGAAAGGTGGGGGAAACCAAGGATTTCCTGCATCTACATGTATGCTTTTGCTCATTGTGCTCTCATTATAATAAAATTAGCATTACAGAGAAGAAGTTCTCATCATGTACCACTGCCATGACATCTCTGATTTAAACTAAATGAGGACAGAAATCCATCCAAACCTTGAGAAAACTGAGCTGGGATGAAAGTCAGGGAAGTCAGCCTCCAAACTCCTCCTCCTTTAGTGACTATTCTGTCTTTCTATTTGTATGTCTTTCATAATCAGCTTGCCAAAGAGGCCCCATGTAGTAGTTCCTCACCTGTCTGCCCACTCTCCCTTTGAGAGCATATCCTTGCTTACCTAAACTTTCATTTTACTTTCTTGACCTCTCTGCTTCATCTCCAGATTCTTTTGCAATGAAGAAAGAACTTCAAATTCACCACCAACAATATGGGTACCAGAAGGAAAAGAGAAAGAGAGAAAGATTTAAAAAAAATTGATGAAGTTATGTCTGAAAGTTTGCTGAACCTGAAGGAAACAGATATCCAGGTACAAGAAGCACAGAAAGCGCCAACCCAAAGAAACTGACACAAAGACATAGCATAAATAAAGTGACAGAAGTTAAAGAGAGAATTCTAAAGGCAAAAAGAGAACTGCAAAGATTGTAACAAAGATATGCAACCAAGATTCACATATAAGGGAACTGACTTAAAGCTATATATAAGCTGATTTTTCTACAGAAATGTTGCAGGCCTGAAGGCAGTGGCATGACATATTAAAAGTGCTGAAAGAGGAAAAACCTAAAATCTAGGATACCATTAAAAAGAAGTGTTTAATGGTCTTCACTAACTGTAAAATAAAGAGGTACAACAGAAAAGTAAGAACTTATAGGAAAGGAAAAAAAAAATCCACTAATAAAATTATTACAGCAGGCAGATAGCTATCTATAAACAGAGAAATGAGGGCAGGGGCCAGGGGGCAGGAAATCACACATCTTACAAGCAGCAGGGGTCCATAGGCAGACAAAGGAAATAGGAATACAGAGACTGACAAGAAACCACACCTTTTGAGTGATAAGTGTCCTGGAAGCAGACAAAAAACATGGGGAAAGATGAATCTCTTAAATTCAAATGCAATTTGTTGCTCATTATGTTCTCTTTACAATAAAATTGCACTTTAAGATAGGAAATGATGCTTTTGCAATGTGATGTTGGAGAAGACTCTTGAGAGTCTCTTGGACTGCAAGGAGATCCAACCAATCCATCCTAAAGGAAATCAGTCCTAAATATTCATTGGAAGGACTGATATTGAAGCTGAAACTCCAATACTCTGGCCACTTATTGGGGAGAACTGACTCACTGGAAAAGACCCTGATGGTGGAAAAGATTGAAGGCAGGAGGAGAAGGGGATGACAGAGGATGAAATGGTTGGTTGGCATCACCGACTCAATGGGCATGAGTTTGAGTAAACTCCAGGAGTTGGTGATATACAAGGATACCTGGCATGCTGCAGTCCATGGGGTCACAAAGGGTCGGACACAACTGAGTGCCTGAACTGAACTGACCTGAATGGTTAGGAAGTATCATCATGCACCAATGCCATGACATTTCTAAGTTAATAAGGACAAAAAATCCTTCTTCCCCTGGGGAAGATGGATCAAGGATGAAAATCAGGGGTTATGTCAATTATGACACCAAATTCCCCCTTCCTCAGTGCGTATTCTGGCTTTCATTGGTATGCCCCTTATAACAAGCTTGCCAAAGAAACTCTGGACAGCAGCTCCTCACCTATCTGCCTATTCTCCCTCTGAGAGCATATACTTATTTAAATACATTCTCAATTTACTTTCTGAAACTCCCTGCTTCATAGCCAAATTCTCTCACAATGAGGCAAGGACTTCAAATTCACTGGGAAGAAAATCATATGTATATAATAAAAGTTGTGTATAAAGCAGTTAAATAAGCTAGTATCCAGATTAAAAGGCAAAACATTTTAAATCAACATATACTACAGTAAACACTTAAGATTTACACACAAAGATATAAAATGTGACATTGTGCTAAGTCATTTCAGTTGTGTCCAACTCTTTGTGACCCCGTGGACTGTAGCTCAGCAGGCTTCTCTGTCCATGGAATTTTCCAGGCAAGAATACTGGAGGGGGTTGTCATTTCCTTCTCCAGGGGATCTTCCTGACCCAGGGATCAAACCTGTGTCTCTTAAGTCTCCTGCATTGGCAGACTGCTTCTTTACCACTAGAGCTGCCTAAGAAGCAAATATGTGGAAGAAAGAAGTAAAAGTGTAGATCTTTTAGAATGTGTTTTAACTTAAATGAATACCAGTTTTTTAAAAATGTAGACATAGTTATCAGTTCAGTTCAGTCTCTCAGCATCTTTTGATTTCATGGCTGCAGTCACCATATGCAGTGATTTTGAGGCCTAAGAACATAAAGTATCTCATTGTTTCCACTGTTTACCCATCTATTTGACATGAATTGATGGGACAGAATACCATGATGTTAGTTTTTTGAATGTTGAGTTTTAAGTCAACATTTTCACTCTCCTCTTTCACTTTCATCAAGAGGCTCTTTATTTTATTTTATTTTAGGCTTATGGGCCATATGATCTTGATTGCAACTATTTTATTTATTTATTTTTAATTGGAGGATAATTACAGTTCTTCAATTTCTGCCATAAGAGTGGTGTCATCTGCATATCTGAGGTTATTGGTATTTCAACTGGCAATCTTGATTCCGTCTTGTGCTTTTTCCAGCTGGGCATTTCACATGATATACTCTGCATATAAGTTAAATGAGCAGGCTGGCAATATACAGCCTTGACATACTCCTTTCCCGATTTGGAACCAGTCTGTTGTTCCACACCCAGTTCTAACTGTTGCTTCTTGACCTGCATATGGATTTCTCAGGAGTCATGGAAGGTGGTCTGGTATTCCCATCACTTTAAGAATTTTTCACAGTTTGTTGAGATCCACACAGTTAAAGTCTTTGGCATATTCAATAATGTAGAAGTCGATATTTTTCTGGAACTCCCTTCCTTTTTCGGTGAACCAGCTGATGATGGCAATTTGATCTCTGGTTCCTCTGCCTTTTCTAAATCCAGCTTGAACATCTGGAAGTTCACGGTCCATGTACTATTGAAGCCTGGCTTGGAGAATTTGCAGCATTAGTTTGCTAACAAGTGATATGAGTGCAACTGTTTGGTAGTTTGAACATTCTTTGGCATTGATTTTTTTTGGGATTGGAATGAAAACGTACCTTTTCCCAGTTCTATGGCCACTGCTGAGTTTTCCAAATTTGCTGGCATATTAAGTGCAACATTTTCACAGCATCATTTTTTAGGATTTGAAATAGTACAGCTGGAACTCCATTACCTCTACTTGATTTGTTCATTGTGATGCCTCCTAAGTCCCACTTGATTTTTCATTCCACAATATCTGGCTCTAGGTGAGTGATCACACCATCATGGTTATCTGTGTAATGAAGTTCTTTTTTCTATCATTCTTCTGTGCATTCTTGCCACCTCTTAATCTTTTCTGCTTCTGTTAGGTCCATACCATTTATGTCCTTTATTGTGCCCATCTTTTCTTGAAATGTTCCTTTGGTATCTTTAATTTTCTTAAAGAGATATCTAGTGTTTCCCATTTTATTGTTTTTCTCTATTTCTTTGCAGTGATCACTGAGGAAGTCTTTCTTATCTTTCCTTGCTATTCTTTGGAACTCTGCATTCAAATGGGTATATCTTTCTTTTTCTCCTTTGCCTTTCGCTTCTCTTCTTTTCTCAACTATTTGTAAGGCATCCTCAGACAACCATTTTGCCTTTCGGTGTTTCTTTTTCTTGAGGATGATTCTGATCACTGCTTCCTGTACAATGTCACGAACCTCTATCCATAGTTCTTCAGGCACTCTGTCCATTAGATTGAATCTGATTTTTCACTTATGCTGTTTAATCTTAAGGTGTCTGATTTAGGTCATACCTGAATGGTCTAGTTGGTTTTCCCTACTTTCTTCAATTTAAGTTTAAATTTGGCAATAAAGAGTTCATGATCTGAGCCACAGTCAGCTCCTGGCATTATTTTTGCTTACTGTATATAGCTTCTCCATCTTTGGCTGCAAAGAATATAATCAAAATGGTTTTGGTGTTGGCAGGAATCAGTGAACTAAAATGGACCAGAATTGGTGAATTTAATTCAGGTGATCATTGTATCTACTACTATGGGCAAGAATCCCTTAGAAGAAATGGAGTAGCCGTTATATTCAGAAAAAGAATCTGAAATGCAGTACTTGGGCGCGATCTCAAAAACGACAGAATGATCTCTGTTCATTTCCAAGGCAAACCATTCAATATCATAGTAATCCAAGTCTATGCCCCAAACACTAATGCTGAAGAAGCTTAAGTAGAATGGTTCTCTGATGACCACCAAGACCTTCTAGAACTAACATAAAAAAAAAAAAAAATGTCCTTTTCATCATAGGGGACTGGAATGCACAAGTAGGAAGTCAAGAGATACATTGAAGTAACAGGCAAATTTGGCTTTGGAGTACAAAATGATGCAGGCCAAATGTTAAAAGAGTTTTGCCAAGAGAATGCTCCAGTCATATCAAGCACCCTCTTCCAACAATACAAGAGAGTGAAGGAGGAGATCGAAAGAATCCTCTTAAAGCTACATATTAAAAAAGAGAAAATAAAAGAAAAACAACTAATATCATGTCATCTGGACCCATTACCTAATGGCAAATAAGAGGGAAAAAGGTGGAAGTGACACCTTTCCTCTTTTGGTAGTGACAGACTTCCTCTTTTGGGGCTCTAAAATCACTGCAGATGGTGACTGCAGTCATGAAATAAGAAGACATTTTCTTCTTCACAGGAAAACTATGACAAACCTAGACAGTGTGTTGAAAACCAGAGCCATTACTCTGTTGACAAGGGTACATGCAGTCAAAGCTATGGTCTTCCCACTTTTCATGTATGGTTGTGAGAATTGTACCATAAATTGGGCAGAACACCAATGAATTGATGCCTTGGAATTTGGTGCTGGAGAAGACTTCTGCAAGTACCTTGGACAGCAAGGAAATCAAACAAGTCAGTCTTAAGGGAAATCAACCCTGAATACTTGTTGGAAGAACTGATGCTGAAGTTGAAACTCCAGTATTTTGGTCATCTGATGCAAACAGCTGACTCATTGGAAAAGTCTCTGATGCTGGGAAAGATTATAGGCAAAAGAAGAAGAGGGAGTCAGAGGATGAGATCTCTGATGCAATGGATATGAACTTGGGCAAACCTTGGGAGATGGTGAGGGACAAGGAGACCTAGGATTGTGTAGTCTTTGTGGTTGCAAAGAGTCAGACATGACTGGGTGACTGAACTGAACTGAACTGCCACTGCCAAACCCAGGGAAGTTCCCTGATTTGTTGTTGTTCAGTGGCTAAGTCATAAGTGACTCTTTGCGACCCCATGGACTTCAGCATGCTAGGCTTACCTGTCTTTCACTATCCCCTGGAGTCTGCTCAAACTCATCTCCACTGAGTCAGTGATGCTATCCAACAATCTCACCCTCTGTCATCCCCTTTTCTTCCTGCCCTCAAGATTTCCTAGCATAAGGATCTTTTCTAATGAGTTGGCTCTTCTCATCATGTGTCTAAACTCTAGTGTCCTGATCCCAGAGGTGGCAGCTCCCACCAGGCTGTGAGCAGACACAGGTTATTGCCTAAACCTTGCTGGAAGCTTAAACAGCTTCACTCTTCCTAGGGACACACAAACTGGGACCTTTTGGACACACAAACTCTGGGATACCTCATGACCTGCCTCAGACTGTTACAACAACCAACAGGTCTCTGCTGCCCCAGGCACATCCTAGTACATCCCAATTGTGGTTGCCATATCCTCCCCTCCCTCAAGCCCAAGACAGCATGTTAGCCCTAATGAGCCTCAGCCTTTGCACAGTCATGACTAGGTGGGAGACAGATTGTGGACTTTAGGGGCAACTGTGAACTTTAGGAGCAAGTACAAACTGGAATAAGGCCATATCAGAGACTGAGCTGACCCCATGCTGCCCACAGCAGGTCCAAAGGCCTCTCTAGAAATATTAGAGGACCTAAGTGTTAAGTCTTGCTGGGTATTCTTGGCTGCTAAGTGTTGTCTTCACCAAGAGTTTTGGGGACTTCTTTTTTTGTGCTATATGGCTGGTTTGTGAGGTTTTGGATCTACAGTAGGGGTCAAGCCTGAGTTGCGAGACCCAAGTGAAGACTTTGACTCACCAGAGAGCTGCTAACCTTAGGGAACATTAATAGGTGAGAACCTTCCCAAAGGCCTCCATCTCAACACCAAAACCAAGTCTACCCAAAGTCTACAAGCCTCAATGCCCAGATGTCCCATGCCAGTCCTACAATAAAACAGAAACGCAACACTGAACTTTAGAAGACAGGCTACCCGAAGCCATACCAAACTCATAGACACCACAAAACTCACTAGTGGACAAGGGACTGCCCTTCAATGAGACAAGATCCAGTTCCATCCATCAGAACACAGGCACAAGTTCCTCCAAACAGGAAACCTGCACAAGGCACTGGTCCAACTTCACCTCCAGGGGGAAGACTCCACAATTAAGAGGAACAAAAACTTTCCAGCCTGCAGACAGCAGACCCTAAGTACAGCAAAGTAAACAAAATGAAAGCACAGAGAAATATGCAGCAGGTGAAGGAACAAAGTAAAAACCGCCAGACCAAATAAGTGAGGGGGAAAAGGAAAAACCCTGAAAACAAAATGGAGGCACATATAGAGAAGTTGCAAGAAATGTTTAACAAGAGCCTAGAAGAATTAAAGAATAAACAATCAACAATAAACAATGCAATAACTGAGATCAAAAATACACAGGAGAGAAACATTAGAGTAACTGAGACAGAAGAACAGATATGTGAGCTGGAAGATAGAATAGTGGGAATAACTGAGGCAGAGCACAATAAAGAAAAAAAAAAAAAAGAAGAAATTAGGATAGTCTCAGTCTCAGAGACCCCTCAGAGACAACATTAAGGGCTGCAATATTCAAATCATAGGGTCCAAGAAGAAGACAAAAGGAAAGGGCATGAAAAGATATTTAAGGAGATAATAGATAGAAACTTCCCTAAAATTGGAAAGGAAATAGCCACCCAAGTTCAGGAAGCCCTCAGAGTCCCATAGAAGATAAACTCAAGGAGAAACACACCAAGGCACATATTAATCATGCAAACAAAAATTAAACATAAAGTACAAATATTATCAAAAAAAAGGGAAAAGCAGCAAATAATATACAAGGGTATACTCATAATACTAACAATCAAACTTTCATCAGAAACTCTGCAAACCAGACAGGAATGGCAGGATATACCTAAAGTGATGAGAGGGAAAAACCTACAAATAAAATTACTCTAGGCTTCCGGTTCAAGATGGTGGAGTAGAAGGACATGAACTCATCTTCTTCTCCTAGATTACTTTAGCCAGCAAGAACCTTGTTCAGATTTGATGGATAAATAAAAAACCTTACAGACAAACAAAAGCTAAGAGAATTCAGCCGTCCCAAACCAGCTCTTCAACAAATGCTAAAGAACTTCTTACTTATCAATAATTACCTTAAATTTAAATGGACTAAATTCCCCAAGCAAAAGACACATTTTGACTGAATGTATACAAAAACAAGACCCCTAAATATACCATCTATAAGAGACCCACTTGAAACCTAGGGACACATACAGACTGAAAGAAAGGAGCTAAAAAAAGATGTACCATGCAAAAGGAAAGCAAAAGAAAATGGGAGCAGCAATACTCATATCAGATAAAATACAGTTTAAAATAAAAACTGGTACAAGAGACAAAGAAGGACACGATGAGAGAATTAATCCAAGAAGAAGACATAGCAATCATAAATATACATGCACCCAATATAAGAGTACCTTTATATAAGGCAGAGGCTAACAACAAGGGGAATCTTGGAGGAGGGCACAGCAACACACTTTAATATTCTTGCCTGGAGAATCCCATAGACAGAGGAGCCTGGCAGGCTAGAATCCATAGTGTCTCAAAGAGTAGGACACAACTGAAGTGACTTTGCATACACATATTAAACACAAAATTATCAGGCAGTAACACAATAATATCAGGGGACTTTAATAATCCACTCACACCAATGGACACATCATCCGGACAGAAAATTAGTATGTAAGCACGAGCTTTAAACAATACAATGAACCAGTTGGACCTAATTGAGATCTACAAGGCATTTCACCCCAAAATAATAGACTTCACTTTTTTCTTATGTGCACATGGAACATTCTCCAAGATAGATCACATCCTGGGCTATAAATCTAGCCTTGGTAAATGTTTAAAAAATAGTGAAATCATTTCAAACATTTTTTTCTGATCATAACCCTGTAAAATTAAATATCAACTAAACACCAAATGCAAACACATAGAGGCTAATCAATACACTTCTGAACAATGAACAAATCCCTGTAGAAATCAAAATATGCCTAGAAACAAATGGCAATGAAAGCATGACATCTCAAAATCTATGGAATGCAGTAAACACAGTGCTAACAAGGAAGTTTATAGCAATACAAGAGTACCTCAAGAAACAAGAGAGACATCAAGTAAACAACCTAACATTACACCTAACATTACAACTAGAAAAATAAGAACAACACAAACAACTCAAAGCTAGTAGAAATAAGCCATAAAGATCAGAGTTTTTTTTTTTTTTTTTTTTTTTTTTAGTGAAGGAAGCTATAACAAAGATCAATAGAACTTAAGGCAGGTTCTTTGAGAAGATTAACAAAATTGACAAACTGTTAGACAGACCCATGAGGAAAAAAGAAGAGAAGGTACATTTCAATAGAATTAGAAATGAAAAGGGAGAAGTTACAGTAGACAACACAGAAATACAAAGAATCATAAGAACATACTATGAGCAAATATATGCTAATATAACATACAACATGGACAAAATGGACAAATACTTAGAAAAGTATAACCTTCCAAAACTGAACCGGGGATAAATAGAAAATATGAACAGAGCAATCACAAACACAGAAATAGAAACTGTAATAAAAAAACATTCCAACAAACAAAATGCCAGGGCCAGATGGCCTCATAGGTGATTTCTACCCAAAGTTCAGAGAATATCTAACAAATATCCTGTTCAAACTCTTCCAGAAAATTGCAGAAGGAAGAAAATTCTCAAACTCATTCTATGAGTCTACATCACCCTTATAGCAAAACCAAAGATGCCACACAAAAATAAAATTACAAGCCAATATCACTAATGAAAATAGACGAAAATATCCTCAACAAAATTTTAGCAAGAAGAATCCAACAATACATTAAAATGATCATACATCATGATCAAGTAGTCTTTATCCCAGAGATGCAAGGATTCATTAGCATATGCAAATCCATCAAAGTGATTCAACATATTAACAAACTGAAATATAAAACACATACAATCATCTTAATACATGCATAGAAAACCTTTTACAAAAATTCAACACCCATTTATGATAAAAAAAAAAAAACTCTCCAGAAATAGGCATAGAAGGAAAATACCTCAACATAATAAAGGTCATATATGATAAACCCACAGCAAACATGGTCTTCCCTGTGACTCAGTGGGTAAAGAGTCTGCAATGAAGTAGACCCAGGTTCAATCCCTGGATTGAGAAGATCCCCTGGAGAAGGAAATGACAACCCACTCCAGTATTCTTGCCTGGAGAATTCTATGGACAGAGGAGTCTGGTGGGCTAGAGTACGTGGGGTCACAAAGAGTCGGACATGACTGAGTGACTAACACACACAAACAGCAAGCATTATTCTCAATGATGAAAAACTGAAAGCATTTTCTTTAAATTCAGTAATAAGACATGGTGCCCCCTCTCATCACTGTTGTTTGACATCATTTTTGGAAGTCCTATTCACAACAATCAAAGAAGAAAAAAGAAATAAAAGGAATCCAGATCAGAACAGATAAAGTAAAACTCTTACTGTTTTCAGATAACATGATTCTCTACATAGAACTCTAAAGATGTGAACAGAAAATTACTAGAGCTAATCACTGGGTACAGTAAGTTTGCAAGATATAAAATTAATACACAGAAATCCCTTTCATCCTTATGCATTAACAATGAAAATTCAGAAAAATAAACTAAGGAAAGACTCCCTCTCACCATTGCAACAACAAGAATGAATGCTTAGAAATAAATTTAACAAAAGAGATGAAAGACCTCTATGAAGAAAACCATAAGACACTGATGAAAGAAGTCAAAGACAACACAAACAGACGGAGTGATGTTTTTGGATTTGAATAATCAATATAGTGAAAGTGAGTATATATTACTCAAAGCAATCTATTGATTAAAGGCAATACTTATCAAACTATCAACAGTATTTCTTCACAGAACTAGAACAAATAATTTCAAATTTTGTATGAAAACACAAAATACCCTGAATAGCTGAAGCAATCTTGAGAAAGAAGAATGAGAAAGAAGAAGACCTTCCTGACTTCAGACTGTACTATGAATCAACAACCATCAAGATAGTATGGTACTGGCATGAAAACAGAAATATAGACAAGTGGAACCAGATAGAAAACCCATGCACCTATGGACACCTTATCTTTGACAAAGGAGGCAAAAATATACAATGATGAAAAGACAGTCTGTTCAACAATTGGTGCTGGGAAACTGGTCAACTATGTGTAAAAGAACACCCATGGCTGGTTTATGTCAATGTATGGCAAAAACCACCACAATATTGTAAGGTAATTAGCCTCCAATTAAAATAAATAAATATATTTTTTTAAAGAATTAAATTAGAAAACCTCCTAACACTGTACACAAAACTAAACTTTAAATGAATTAACAACTTAAAGGTAAGACTAGAGATTATAAAACTCTTAGAGAAAATCATAGAACACGTTCTGATACAAGCCACAGTAAAATCATCTATAATCCACTTTATAGAATAATGGAAATAAAAGCAAAAATAAATAAATGAGATCTAAGTAAATGTAAAAGATTTTGCATGACAAAGAAAACTATAAGCAATGTGAAAAGACAACCCTCAGAATGGAAAAAAAATATTAATAGCAAATGAATCAACTGAGAAATAATTCATCTCCAAAATATATAAGCAGCTCATGCAGCTCAATACCACAAAAACAAACAACTTATCAAAGGGGACAGAAGATCTAAGCAGATATTTCACCAAAGAAGACATACAGATGGCTAATAAAGACATGATAAGATTATCAACAACACTCATTATTAGAGAAATGCAAATGAAAACTACAATGAGATATAATCTCACACCAGTCAGAATGGCCATCATCAAAAAGTCTACAAACAATAAATGATGTAGAGGATGTAGAGAAAAGGGAAACCTGTTGCACTCTTGGTGGGAATACAAACTGATACAGCCACTGTGGAGAACAGTATGGAGATTCCTTAGAAATCTAGGAATAAAGCTACCATATGACCCAGTAATCCCACTGTTGGTTGTGTACCTTGAGGAAACCATAACTGAAGAAGACACATGTACCTTTATGTTCATTGAAGCACTATTTATATTAGCCAGGACATGGAACCAACCTAGATGTCCATTGACAGATTAATGTATATCAAAGCTATGGTACATATACACAATGGAATATGACTCAGCTATGAAAAGGAATGCATTGGAGTCAGATCTAATTAGGTGGATGAAGCCTAAACCTATTATACAGACTGAAATAAGTAAAAAAAAGAGAACAAAAAATATTGTATATTAATGCATATATAAGGAATCTAGAAAGATAATACTGACGATCCTACTTACAGGGCAACAAAAGAGACACAGATATTTTGGACACTGGGAGGCAGGAGAAGATGGTGGAATGATGTGATAGAAGAGCACTGAAACCTATATATTACCATATATAAAATATATGACCAGTGAGAATTTGATGTATGATGCAGGGAACCTAATATCAGTGCTCTGTGACAACCTAGAGGGATGGAATGGAGAAGGAGGTGGGGGTGGTTTTCAAGAGGGAGGGGACATATGTATACCTAATGCTGATTCATGTTGAAGTTTGAGAAAAACCATCACAATATTGTACTTATCCTCTAATTAAAAAAATATAAAACTGATAAAAATAAATGAATAAAAAAGAAGTAAAAGGATGGGAAGTGATATTTTATGTAGACATAAATGACATTAAAGATGGGGAAGCCATAATCTTATCAGAAAAACTAGACTCTAAAATAAAGGCTGTAACAAAAGGCAAACAAAGACGTTTTATCATGATAAAGGAGTCAATACAAAAAGAAGATATAACACTTATAAACAGTGTATGCAACTGATACAGAACATGAATATATATAAACCAAATATTAACAAATAGAAATAAATTGAAAATCATACAAAAATAATAGAGGACTTTAATAGCACACTCACATCAATTTACAGATCATTTAGACAGAATAAGCAAAGACAGTGGTCTTAAAATGACACATTAGACCAGTTGTACTTAACTATCTATAGGACATTCCATCCAAAACCAGCAGAATACATACTCTCTTCAAGGGTACATACAGTGCTTTCTAAGAGGGGTCACATACTTGACCAAAAAAAAAAAAAAAAAAAAAACACAAAACAAAACTCAACAAATTTAAAAGAATATAAATTATGTCAAGTAATTTTTTCTGACCATAACTATATGAACCTAAAATCAGATATTGATAGAAAAATGGGAAAAACACGAACATGTGGAAACAGAACAAGATGCTACTAAAAAATTAATGGTTCTATGAAGAAATCAAAGAAGAAATCAGAAAATACCTCTAGACAAATGGAAATAAAGTGCAACTTTCCATGTCAATGTGTGGCAAAAACCACTACAATATTGTAAAGTAATTAGCCTCCAACTAAAAAAAAAATAATTGGGTGAGGGGAAACTTTAAGGTAAATCACCAAAATTGTAAAGAATAATAATAATAAAAAAAATAATGACTGAAAAAAAAAGTCAGTTCTCAGAAGGAAATACATAGCAATGCATGTGTACCTCAAGAAGCAAGAAAAATCTTAAGTAAAAAATCTTACAATCTAAAGGATTTGGAAAAAGAATAACAAATCCCGAAGTCACACTAGGAAGGAAGTAGTAAAGAACAGAAGAGAAATATATTATTATTATTTTCTAATAGTAAAGATACATGATACTAAGAGCTATTTTTTTAAAAGGTAAACAAAATTGATAAATATTTATCCAGGCTCATCAAGAAAAAAAGAGAGAGGACCCAAATAAGCAAAATAAAAAATGAAAGAGGAGAAATTACAACCAATATGCCAGAGATACAAAAGTCATCAGGTAATACTACAAACAGTTATATGCCAATGCATTGGAAGCCTAGAAGAAATGAATAAATTTCTAGAAACACACACAATCTTCCAACATTTAATCAAGAAGAAAACAAAAAATATAAACAGAATGATCACTTATAGTGAAATTGAATATGTAATTAAAAAATGGAAACCTCTTAGCATACAAAAATACAGGACTGGATGAATTCACAGAGAAATTCCACTTATTTTGAGTTATCAGACTCCTTGATTTCAGAGCATACTAGAAAGCTACAGGATTCAAAACAGTTTGATACTGGCACAAAAACAGAAATACAGATCAATGAAGCAGAGTAAACCCTGGGGCCCACAAATAAACCCATACACTTACGTTCAACTAATCTATGATGAAGAAGGCAAAAATATACAAAGGAGAAAAGAAAGTTTCCTCAAGAAGTGCTCTTGAAAAAATTGGACAGCTATATATAAAATAATAAAATTAAAACATTTTCTCACTGTAAACAAAAAAAAAATGAATTAAAAACTTAAATATAAGACTGGAAACCATAAACCACCAGAAGAAAGTATAGAAAAAACACTGACATAAATTGCAGAAATAATTTTTTGAATCTGTTTCCTAAGAAAAAGGAAACAAAAGTAAACAAATGGAAGCTAATTAAACTTAAAAGCTTTTTGCACAACAAAAGTAACATCAACAAAATGCAAAGTTACTCTAATGAATAGGAGAAAATATTTTCAAATATATAACTGAAAAGATGATATTATTTAAAATGTACCACCTGGGAAGCCCAAACTCAAAGAACTCGATACCACAAAAAAAAAAAAAAAAAAGAGAGAGAGAGAGACAATCTAATCGAATGCCATTTGCAGCAACATGGATTAACCTAGAGATTGTCATAATGAGTGAAGCCAGACAGAGAAAGTGAAATATCATATGATATCACTTATATGCTGAATCTATAAAAAAATGGTACAAATGAATTTATTTACAAAGACATATTAAAGTCACAGATGTAGAAAACAAACATGGTTACCAGAGGGAAAAGAGGAGAGGAATAAATTGAAAGTTTGGGATTAACATATAGACATCATTATATAAAATAGACAAATATTAACGACCTATGGTATAGCACAGGGGATTTGACAGAATACTCTTTAATGACGCATATGGGGAAAAGAGTGAATATATATACATATATATATATATATACATACACACACACACACACACACATATATATATATAATTGATCAACTTCACTACACACCTGAAACTAACACATTGTAAATCAACTATACTCCAATATATTTTTTAAATGAGCAGAAGACCCCAATTGCCAATTTTCCCAAACAAGATGTACAGAAAGCCAATGATACATTAAAAGATATTTAACAGGAACATTAAAAGGTTGATCATCAAAGGAATGCAAATGAAAGCAACAATGAGAACACCTTATAATTGTCATCACGGTTATTATCAAAAAGACAAAGAATAAGTGTTGGTGAGGATGTGGAAAAAAGAGAGCCATAGTATACTCTTGGTGGGAATGTAAAGTGGTGCAGCCACTATGGAAAACATTATGGGAGTTTCTCCAAAAGTTAAAAATAGAGCTACTATATGGTCCAGCAATTACACTCTTGGGTATATATCAGATAAAAACCTAAAACATTCATTTGAAAAGGTATATGCACCTCAATACCTGGAGTAGAAAATGGCAACCCAGTCTAGTATTCTTGTCTGGGAAATCCCAAGAATAGAGAAGCCTGGAGGGCTACAGACCAAGGGGTTGCAAAGAGTCTGACATGACTGAGCATGCACCTCAATATGCATAACAACATTACTTACAGTAGACTAGATGTGGACGAAATCAAAGTTTCCATCAGTAGATGAATGAATAATATGTAAAATATAAAGGAATATACTATATATATTTACACATATATACAATGGAATATTATTCAGCCACAGAAAAGAATAAAGCAGTCATAGTCTTCATGGTTTATTATATTATTTCATAGGGAAATGTTGGAATATAAAGATAACTTAGGAAATCTCAAACACCATGGTTAGAATGCATCTATTAATACAATATATATGAGGCTAGGGTCTAAAATCTTTGCCTGAAGTTTGGAGAAAACAATATCTTATATTCATATAATTTGACCATAAATAAGCACAAGTAACCTTGTTTTATAAAAAGAGACCACAACAATTTTTATGAGTTGATAAAAGTCTATGTGTTAAAATAAAGTTAAAATTGCCCTGAAGTAATTTAGGCAATGTAAATTATTCATGTAGCCATCTTTATTCATGTTATTTTAAAAGTTTTCATTTTTTTAATACTTTCTTTTGTTTTGAGAAGGAAATGGCAACTCACTCCAGTATTCTTGCCTGGAAAATCCCATGGACTGAGGATCCTGGTAGGCTACAGTCCATGGGGTCGCAAAGAGTCAGACACGACTGAGTGACTTCACTTCACTCCACTCCACTTCATTCCTCACATGTATGATAGCTAAATAAATTTATAGAGAAATTAAGTCATTTTTTCCTAAGGCAATATTTCTATTTCAAGGCCAAACTGGGGCTAGAATCCAGGTCCCTTGACAAGTCAGCCTTATCTTTTTTTAAAGCTCACTGGTGATTTCACTATTATGAGAAAACTTGATTCCCAAGAACTCTAACTCTTAGCAGATGTTTTGATTTTTAAACTCATGCAATATAAAATGGGGGAGATATATGATATTCCCCTGGACACATAGCACCTAAAGTAGCTCAAATGTATTTGCAGAGCTTATGATTTTTATGAAGAAAAATAAATTATTTTGCTCTTAAATATAAGGAAGTAACAATAATATTATTACTTTGATTTGATGTGAGTTGTTTTCATTTGAAGTACAGTTGATTTGCAATATTGTGTTATTTTCAAGTGTACAGAAAAATGATTCAGTTATTTTTTCTGATTACATTCCATTATAGGTTATTACAAGATAGTGAATATAAATTCTTGTGCTATATAGTAAAGCTTTGTTGCTTATCTATCTTATGTCTACTAGTTTGTATCCACTAATCCCATACTCCTAATTTGTCCCTTCAGCAACTCCCTCACCACTTTAAAAACTGTAAGTTTGTTTTATATGTCTGAGTCTATTTGTTTTGCATATGGATTAATTCATGTTGTTTTTTTCAAATTTCACATATAAGTGACATCATGTACTATTTGTCTTCCTCTGTCTGACTTACTAATACTTTACTAAGTATAATATGCTCTAGGCCCAACCATGATCTCAGTTCATTGCTATGTTTGGTTTCCATGTTTAAGACATAGACATTATAAGCATGTAATTAAAGCACTTTGAAAATTATTAGCTTTTAAATTCAGTAAATGAAAGTATTTTAGTGACAATATTATGTGATTTACTTCACTTGTGTAAAATTTCAGCCCCTTTATTAAAAGATATTTATTAGAGTCACTAATTGGCAGATTGATTTCTCCAATAGAAAATATCTAAACCAAATTGGAATTAGAAGAAAATTAAGAAGCTAAGCACCTTATCATTTTCACTATAGCAGTAATATTGTCCACAATACAAGACTAATCAAATGACAAAGCAATGATCATTAGTAGACTATTGCTCATGTGAAGGATGTGGTATTAAGTGTTTATAAATTAATAATGAGACATATAAGTGCAGGTAGGTAAGGGGCATAAATACTGTTGTTAATCTCAATATGTTATTCTTTATTTTCTGATCTTGAGCATGCACTCATTTGAATGTGCACACATGAACACACACATGCTCATGCTGTCACTAAGTTATATCCATTATAGAGCAAGTACATTCACTCACCTAAAATGCAGGAGACAGAGTAAGAATACTTGGAACTCAGTAGTTCAATACTTTCTGAAAACTTGAAACTGATGTGTAGATAAGTAAAATTTCCTGTTCAAAATTAGAAATATATTGGGAAAGGATTCACTAGAGTCATAAAAGAGTCTTTCTTTTTTTTTTTTCACTGAAACCGGATCAAATATTTCAATATATTCTTAGAGAATAGCTTCTGGAATATAATTGATTGTTTATTTTTTCTCAAAATGACTAAGTAAATATATATTTTTGTATATGTATTTTAGAAGATATAGAGCTGACTATATAATCCATTTTTCTTAAACAATGGGACTAGAGATGTTTTGTAAACATAATTATTCTGTATTTTTCTTTTGGTTTTACCTTGACTTTCAGTCTAGGTAGTTTTATTTCTATGGGTTCTATGGGGCAAGACTAAGGCAGGAATGATAGAAGAAGAAACTGAATTAGGGAGTAGTTGTGAGTTTTCACCCCAGCCTTGACACTTACATGACAAATAACCCTTTGATTCTGAGTTTCTTCTCATTTATACATTGGTGATTTTAATGTCTACCCCCTAGGACTATTGAGAGGCTGTGAAGATTCAAAACTTGAGTGTATAAGAATGAAAGGCCTTTCTCAAGATTACTTTGGCTATTCGAGGTTTTTTGTATTTCCATACAAATTGTGAAATTCTTTGGTCTAGTTCTGTGAAAAACACCGTTGGTAGCTTGATAGGGATTGCATTGAATCTATAGACTGCTTTGGGTAGAATAGCCATTTTGACAATATTAATTCTTCCAATCCATGAACACGGTATGTTTCTCCATCTGTTTGTGTCCTCTTTGATTTCTTTCATCAGTGTTTTATAGTTTTCTATGTATAGGTCCTTTGTTTCTTTAGGTAGATATACTCCTAAGTATTTTATTATTTTTGTTGCAATGGTGAATGGTATTGTTTCCTTAATTTCTCTGTCTGTTTTTTCATTGTTAGTATATAGGAATGCAAGGGATTTCTGTGTGTTAATTTTATATCCTGCAACTTTACTATATTCATTGATTAGCTCTAGTAATTTTCTGGTAGAGTCTTTAGGGTTTTCTATGTAGAGGATCATGTCATCTGCAAACAGTGAGAGTTTTACTTCTTCTTTTCCTATCTGGATTCCTTTTACTTCTTTTTCTGCTCTGATTGCTGTGGCCAGCACTTCCAACACTATGTTGAATAGTAGTGGTGAGAGTGGGCACCCTTGTCTTGTTCCTGATTTCAGGGGAAATGCCTTCAATTTTTCACCATTGAGGGTGATGCTTGCTGTGGGTTTGTCATATATAGCTTTTATTATGTTGAGGTATGTTCCTTCTATTCCTGCTTTTTGGAGAGTTTTAATCATAAATGAGTGTTGAATTTTGTCAAAGGCTTTCTCTGCATCTATGGAGATAATCATATGGTTTTTATCTTTCAATTTGTTAATGTGGTGTATTACATTGATTGATTTGTGGATATTAAAGAATCCTTGCATTCCTGGGATAAAGCCCACTTGGTCATGGTGTATGATTTTTTTAATATGTTGTTGGATTCTGTTTGCTAGAATTTTGTTAAGGATTTTTGCATCTATGTTCATCAGTGATATTGGCCTGTAGTTTTCTTTTTTTGTGGCATCTTTGTCTGGTTTTGGAATTAGGGTGATGATGGCCTCATAGAATGAGTTTGGAAGCTTACCTTCTTCTGCAATTTTCTGGAAGAGTTTGAGTAAGATAGGTGTTAGCTCTTCTCTAAATTTTTGGTAGAATTCAGCTGTGAAGCCATCTGGTCCTGGGCTTTTGTTTGCTGGAAGATTTTTGATGACAGTTTCGATTTCCTTGCTTGTGATGGGTCTGTTAAGATCTTCTATTTCTTCCTGGTTCAGTTTTGGAAAGTTATACTTTTCTAGGAATTTGTCCATTTCATCCAAGTTGTCCATTTTATTGGCATAAAGCTGCTGGTAGTAGTCTCTTATGACTTCAGACTCTACTACAAAGCCACAGTCATCAAGACAGTATGGTACTGGCACAAAGACAGAAATATAGATCAATGGAACAGAATAGAAAGCCCAGAGATAAATCCACGAACCTATGGACACCTTATCTTTGACAAAGGAGGCAAGGATATACAATGGAAAAATGACAACCTCTTTAACAAGTGGTGCTGGGAAAACTGGTCAACCACTTGTAAAAGAATGAAACTAGAACACTTTCTAACACCATACACAAAAATAAACTCAAAATGGATTAAAGATCTAAATGTAAGACCAGAAACTATAAAACTCCTAGAGGAGAACATAGGCAAAACACTCTCCGACATAAATCAAAGCAAGATCCTCTATGACTCACCTCCCAGAATATTGGAAATAAAAGCAAAACTAAACAAATGGGACCTAATGAAACTTAAAAGCTTTTGCACTACAAAGGAAACTATAAGTAAGGTGAAAAGACAGCCCTCAGATTGGGAGAAAATAATAGCAAATGAAGAAACAGACAAAGGATTAATCTCAAAAATATACAAGCAACTCCTGCAGCTCAATTCCAGAAAAATAAATGACCCAATCAAAAAATGGGCCAAAGAACTAAACAGACATTTCTCCAAAGAAGACATACAGATGGCTAACAAACACATGAAAAGATGCTCAACATCACTCATTATTAGAGAAATGCAAATCAAAACCACAATGAGGTACCATGACACGCCAGTCAGGATGGCTGCTATCCAAAAGTCTACAAGCAATAAATGCTGGAGAGGGTGTGGAGAAAAGGGAACCCTCTTACACTGTTGGTGGGAATGCAAACTAGTACAGCCGCTATGGAAAACAGTGTGGAGATTTCTTAAAAAACTGGAAATAGAACTGCCATGTGACCCAGCAATCCCACTTCTGGGCATACACACTGAGGAAACCAGATCTGAAAGAGACATGTGCACCCCAGTGTTCATCGCAGCACTGTTTATAATAGCCAGGACATGGAAGCAACCTAGATGCCCATCAGCAGATGAATGGATAAGGAAGCTGTGGTACATATACACCATGGAATATTACTCAGCCATTAAAAAGAATTCATTTGAACCAGTCCTAATGAGATGGATGAAGCTGGAGCCCATTATACAGAGTGAAGTAAGCCAGAAAGATAAAGAACATTACAGCATACTGTCACATGTATATGGAATTTAGAAAGGTGATAACGATAACCCTATATGCAGAACAGAAAAAGAGACACAGAAATACAGAACAGACTTTTGAACTTTGTGGGAGAATGTGAGGGTGGGATATTTCAAAAGAATAGCATGTATGCTATCTATGGTGAAACAGATCACCAGCCCAGGTGGGATGCACGAGACAAGTGCTCCGGCCTGGTGCACTGGGAAGACCCAGAGGAATCGGGTGGAGAGGGAGGTGGGAGGGGGGATCGGGATTGGGAATACATGTAAATCCATGGCTGATTCATATCAATGTATGGCAAAACCCACTGGAAAAAAAAAATAAAAATAAAATTAAAAAAAAAAAACAGAATGAAAGGCCTTGAGTTTTATAGCAATTAGTCAAGTTTGAGAAAATGCAAGTATAAATTAAGTTAAACAACCACTTTGATTATTCTGTCTGGCTAAATTATAAAGTTTGTGTCTATATGACTAAATTTCAGAGCCTTAAGTTATCTTACACATAACTACATTAGGTAAGAAATTTGGCAAAACAATTTATTTCAGGTTTGTAAATCCAGAGAAAAATCTATCTTGCAAACAACATTGACCTCCTGGATCCTAGTGTAATCCCTCCTCTTAGCCATCACCACCTTCTTTAACAAGCTTTGAGAATATACTTAACATTTCTTTATAGCATGCATACATTTGCAAGCTGCTAGAGAAAAACCCACATCAATGGAAAACAAGTTAGAAAACAAAAGGCAAAATGTATGAATTTCTCATTTCTGTCTACCTGATTAATTTATACTGGCTACAATATTGAATAATTAAGAATTAGATGTGAAGTCCAGTTCCCATTAAACTTAATACCTAACATCTTGGCCAATCCATGGAAGAAGTACTTTTCTTCATCCATACAAGTTTATAATTGTAAAAATTATTTTAATGGTGTGTGGGTGTGCATGTATGTTGACACATCTTTCTCTCTCTTCTGGCTATAATTTCAAGTTGTGAAAATAGTTTAAAAGATTGATTGCTGTTCAGTAGCTAAATTCTGTCTGACTCTTTGTGACCAGATGGACTGCAGCACTCCAGGCTTCGCTGTCCTTCACTATCTCCCAGAGTTTACTCAAAATCATGTCCATTGAGTCTGTGATGCCATCCCACCATATCATCCACTGTTGTCCCCTTCTCCTGCCATCAATCTTTCCTAGTATGAGTCATTTCCAATGAGACAGCTCTTTGCATCAAGTGGCCAAAATATTGAAACTTTAGCTTCAGCATCAGTCCTTTCAATGAATATTGAGGGATTATTTCCATTAGGATTGACTCGTTTGATCTCCTTGAAGTTCAAGGGACTCTCAAGAGTCTTCCCCAGCACTACAGTTTGAAAGAATCAGTTCTTCAGTGTTCAGTCCACTTTATTGTCCAACTCTCACATCTGTACATGACTACTGGAGAAACCACAGATTTGACTATATGTACTTTTGTCAACAAAGTGATGTCTCTGTTTTTTAATACACTGTCTACGTTTATCATAGCTGTTCTTCCAAGGGCCAAGGGCCTTTGAATTTCATGGCTTCAGTCACCATATCCAGTGATTTTGGAGCCCAAGAAAATAAAATCTTCCAGCTTCCATTTTTTCCCCATCTATTTGCCATGAAGTGATTGAACCAGAAGCCATGATTTTAGTGTTTTGGAAGTTGAGTTTTAAGCCAGCTTTTTCACTCTCCTCTTGTACATTCATCAAGAGGCTCTTTAGTTCATCTTAGCTTTCTGCCATTAAGACGGTATCATCCACATATTGGAGGTTGTTGATATTTCTCCTAGCAATCTTGACTCCAGCCTGTGAGTCATTCAGCCTGGCGTTTTGCATGATGTATTGTGCATATAAGTTAAACACACAGGGTGACAATATACAGCCATGATGTAGTACTCCTTTCCCAATTTTGAACCAGCCCATTTTTCCATGACTGATTCTAACTGTTGGTTCTTTATCTGCACACAGGTTTCAAGAGAGATAGGTAAGATGGTCTGAAATTCTAATCTCTTTAAGGATTTTCCAAAGTTTGTTGTGATTCATACAGTAAAGGGTGTTAGCGTACTCAATGAAGCAGAAGTAGATTTTTTTTTTTTTTAATTTCCTTGCTTTCTCTATGATCCAATGAATGTTGACAATATGATCTCTGGTTCCTCTGCCTTTTCTGAATCCAGCTTGTATATATTTAAATTTTTGGTTCACATACTGTTGAAGTCTAGCTTGAAGGATTTTGAGCATTACTGTATTAGCATGTGAAATGAGTCAAATTCTATGGTAGTTTGAGCATTCTTTTACATTGTCTCTATTTGGGATTGGAATGAAGTCTGACTTTTCTAGTCCAGTGGACACTGCTGAGTTTTCCAAATTTGCTGGCATATTGAGTGCCACACTTTAACAGCATCATCTTTTAAGATTTGAAAGAGCTCAGCTGGAATTGCATCAGCTCCACTAGCTTTATCATATCAATGCTTCCTAAGGACCACTTGACTTCACAATACAGGATGTCTGGCTCTAGGCTGAGTACCACACAATAGTTCTTATCTGGTTCATTAAGACCTTTTTTTATATAATTCTTCAGTGTATTTTTGCCACTTCTTAATTTTTTCTGCTTCTGTTAGTTCCTTGTCATATTTTTTGTCCTTTATTGAGCCCATCTTGCATTTTGGTATCTCTAATTTTATTGAAGAGATCTCTAGTCTTTCCTATTCTATTGTTTTCCTCTATTTCTTTGCATTGCTCACTTAAGAAGGCCTTCTTACCTCTCTTTTCTGTTCTCTGGAACTCTGCATTCAGCTGGGTATATCTTCCCTTTTCTCCTTTGCCTTTCACTTCTTTTCTCAGTTATTTTTAATGCTTTTTTATCAGACAACCATTTTTCCTTCTTGCATTTCTTTTTGTGGGGCTGGTTTTGGTCACTGCCTTCTGTATAGTGTTACAGGGTTCCATCCATAGTTCTTCATGCACTCTGTCTATTAGGGCTAATCCCTTGAATCTATTTGTCACTTCACTCTATAATCATAAGGATTTTATTTTACATGAGTTGCCTAGTGCTTTTCCCTACTTACTTCAATTTAAGTCTGAATTCTGCAATATGGAGCTGATGATATGAGTCATAGTCAGCTCCAGGTCTTGTTTAGGCTGACTATATAGAGCTTCTCCATCTTCAGTTGGAAAGAATATAATCAATCTGATTTTGGTATTGACCATCTTGTGATATCCATGTGTAGAGTCATCTCTTGTGTTGTTGGAAGAGAATGTTTGCTATGATCAGTGTGTTCTCTTGGCAAAACTCTGTTAGCCTTTGCCCTGCTTCATTTTGTACTCCAAGGCCAAATTTGCCTGTTACTCCAGGTGTTTCTTGACTTCCTACTTTTGCATTCCAGTCCTCTGTAATGAAAAAGACATATTTTTTTGGTGTTAGTTCTAGAAGTTCTTGTAGGTCTTCATAGAACTGTTCAAACTCAGCTTCTTTAACATTACTGGTTGGGGTAAAGTCTTGCTTTACTGTGATCTTGAATGGTTTGCCTTGGAAAGGAACTGAGATCATTCTGTCATTTTTTAAATTGCACCCAAGTACTGCATTTCAGACTCTTTTGTTGACAATGAGGGATACTCTATTTCTTCTAAGGGATTCTTACCCACAGTAGTAGATATAATGCTCATCTGAATTAAGTTCACCCATTCCGGTCCATTTTAGTTAGCTGGTACCTAAACTGTCGATTTTCATTTTGCCATCTCCTGTTTGACCACATCCAATTTATCTTGATTCAGGGACCTAATATTCTATGTTCCTATGCAATACTTTCCCTACAGCATCAAACTTTGCTCTCACCCCCAGCGTGCACATGTGGAGTGACATCATTTGTATCCAACTCTTTGTGACCTTATGGATCATAGCCCACCAGGTTTCTCTGTCCATGGTATTCTCAAGGCAAAAATACTGAAATGGGTTGCCACTTCCTTTTCCAGGTGATCTTCCCAACCCAGGAATGGAACCTGAGTCTCTTAAGTCTCCTGCATTGGCAGTCGGGTTCTTTGCCACCAGAGCCACCTGGGAAAAACCCTGCATATCCACAACTGTGTGTGGTTTCCACTTTGGGTCAGCTTCTTCCGTCTTTCTGGAGCTATTTCTCTGCCTTTTCCCAGTAGCATATTGGACAACTACTGACCTGGGGGACTCGTCTTCCAGTGTCATACTTGTTTGCTTTTTCTTACTGTTCCTGGGGTTCTAAAGGCAAGAATACTGTAGTGGTTTGCCAGTCCTTTTGACAGTAGACCGTGCTTTGTCAGAACTCTCCACTATGACCAATTCATTTTGAGTGGCCTTGCATTGCATGGCTTATAGCTCCATTGAGTTATAAAAGGCTATGATCCATGTGATCATTTTGGTTAGTTTTCTGTGATTGCACTTTTCATTCTGGAAGCTGTGGGATTGTAGTTCTTGCTTCATCAGTCTGGTATCAGATGGATGAGGGTAAGAGGCTTGTTTAAGCTTCCTGATAGGAGGGACTGGCTGTGGGGAAAGCTGGGTCTTGTTTTGGTGGGCAGGGCAATGCTCAGTTCAGTTCAGTTCAGTTCCTCAGTCATGTCCGACTCTTTGCGACCCCAAGAATCACAGCACGGCAGGCCTCCCGTCCATCACCAATGCAGGGAGTTTACTCAAACTCATGTCCATCGAGTTGGTGATGCCATCAAGCCATCTCATCCTCTGCCGTCCCCTTCTCCTCCTGCCCCCAATCCCTCCAAGCCTCAGGGTCTTTTCCAATGAGTCAACTCTTCGCATGAGATGGCCAAAGTATTGGAGTGTCAGCTTCAGCATCAGTCCTTCCAATGAACACCCAGGACTGATCTCCTTTAGGGTGGACTGGTTGGATCTCCTTGCAGTTCAAGGGACTCTCAAGAGTCTTCTCTAACACCACAGTTCAAAAGCATCAATTTTTTCGGAGCTCAGCTTTCCTCACAGTCCAACTGTCACACCCATACATGACCACTGGAAAAAACTATGGACTTGACTAGATGAACCTTTGTTGGCAAAGTAATGTCTCTGCTTTTTAATATGCTATCTAGGTTGGTCATAACTTTCCTCCCAAGGAGTAAGTGTCTTTTAATTCCATGGCTGCAATCACCATCTGCAGTGATTTTGGAGCCCAATAAAATAAAACCTGACACTGTTTCCGCTGTTTTCCACCTATTTCCCATGAAGTGATGGCACCAGATGCCATGATCTTCGTTTTCTGAATGTTGAACTTTAAGTCAACTTTTTCACTCTTCTTTTTCACTTTCGTGAAGAGGCTTTTCAGTCCCTCTTCACTTTCTGCCATAAGGGTGGGTGTCATTTGCATATCTGAGGTTACTGATATTTCTCCTGTTAATCTTGATTCCAGCTTGTGCTTCTTCCAACCCAGTGTTTCTCATGATGTACTCTGCATAGAAGTTAAATAAGCAAGGTGACAATATACAGCCTTGAATTACTCCTTTTTCTATTTGGAACCAATCTGTTGGTCCATGTACAGTTGTAACGGCTGCTTTCTGACCTGCATATAGGTTTCTCAAGAGGCAGGTCAGGTCGTCTCATATTCACATCTCTTTCAGAATTTTCCACAGTTTATTGTGATCCACACAGTCAAAGGCTTTGCCTTAGTCAATAAAGCAGAAATAGATGCTTTTCTGGAACTCTTTTGCTTTATTGATGATCCAGCAGAAATAGGCAATTTGATCTCTGGTTCCTCTGCCTTGTCTAAAACCAGCTTGAACATCTGGAAATTCACGGTTAACATGTTGCTCAAGCCTGGCTTGGAGAATTTTGAGCATTACTTTACTAGCGTGTGAGATGAGTGCAATTGTGCAGCCGTTTGAGCATTCTTTGTGATTGCCTTTCTTGGGGATTGGAATAAAAAATGACCTTTTCCAGTCCTGTGGCCACTGCTGAGTTTTCCAAATTTTCTGGCATATTGAGTGCAGCACTTTCACAGCATCATCCTTCTGGATTTGAAGTAGCTCAATTGGAATTCCATCATCTCCACTAGCTTTGTTTGTAGTGATGCTTCCTAAGGCCCACTTCACTTCATATTCCAGGATGTTTGGCTCTAGGTGCGTGATCACACCATTGTGATTATCTGGGTTGTGAAAATCTTGTTTGTACAGTTCTTCTGTGTATTCTTGCCACCTCTTCTTATATCTTCTGCTTCTGTTAGGTCCATACCATTTCTGTCCTTTATCGAACCCATCTTTGCATGAAATGTTCCATTCATGTCTTTAATTTTCTTGAAGAAACCTCTAGTCTTTCCCATTCTGTCATTTTCCTCTATTTCTTTGCATTGATCGCTGAGGAAGGCTTTCTTATCTCTCCTTGCTTTTCTTTGAAACTCTGCATTCAAATGGGAATATCTTTTCTTTTCTCCTTTGCTTTTTGCTTCTCTTCTTTTCACAGCTATTTGTAAGGCCTCCACAGAAAACCATTTTGCCTTTTTGCTTTTCTTTTCCATGGGGATGGTCTTGATCCCTGACTCCTGTACAATGTCACGAACCTACATCCATAGTTCATCAGGCACTTTGTCTATCAGATCTAGTCCTTTAAATATATTTCTCACTTCCACTGCATAGTCATAAAGGATTTGATTTAGGTCATACCTGAATGGTCTAGTGATTTTCCCTACTTTCTTCAATTTAAGTCTGAATTTGGCCATAAGGAGTTCATGATCTGAGCCACAGTCAGCTCCCAGTCTTGTTTTTGCTGACTGTATAGAGCTTCTCCATCTTTGCTTTTAAAGAATATAATCAATCTTATTTCGGTGTTGACCATCTCGTGATGTCCATGTGTAGAGTCTTCTCTTGTGTTATTGGTAGAGGGTGTTTGCTATGACCAGTGCATTCTCTTGGCAAAACTCTATTAGCCTTTGCCCTGCTTCATTCCATACTCCAAGGCCAAATTTGCCTGTTACCCCAGGTGTTTCTTGACTTCCTAATTTTGCCTTCCCTTCCTCTATGATGATAAGGACATTTTTTGGGTGTTAGTTCTAAAAAGCCTTGTAGGTCTTCATAGAATGGTTCAACTTCAGCTTCTTCAGCATTACTGGTTGGGGCATTGGCTTGGATTACCGTGATATTGAATGGTTTGCCTTGGAAATGAACAGACATCATTCTGTCATTTTTGAGATTGCATCCAAGTACTGCATTTTGGACTCTTTTGTTGACCATGATGGCTACTCCATTTATTCTAAGGGATTCCTGCCCACAGTAGTAGATATAATGGTCATCTGAGTTAATTCACCCATTCCAGTCCATTTTAGTTCACTGCTTCCTAGAATGTAGACATTCAGTTTTGCCATCTCCTGTTTGACCACTTCCAATTTGCCTTGATTCATGGACCTAACATTACAGGTTCCTATGCAATGTTGCTCTTTATAGCATCGGACCTTGCTTGTTTCACCAGTCCCATTCACAACTGGGTATTGTTTTTGCTTTGGCTCCATCCCTTCATTCTTTCCAGAGTTATTTCTCCACTGATCTCCAGTGGCATACTGGGTAACTACCGACCTTGTAGTTCCTCTTTCACCATCCTATCATTCTGCCTTTTCATACTGTTCATGGGGTTCTCAAGGCAAGAATACTGAGGTGGTTTGTCATTCCCTTCTCCAGTGGACCACAGTCTGTCAGACCTCTCCACCATGACCCTTCCATCTTGGGTGACCCGACACGACATGGCTTAGTTTCATTGAGTTAAAGAAGGCTGTGGTCTGTGTGATCAGATTGGCTAGTTTTCTGTGATTATGGTTTCAGTGTGTCTGTCCTCCGGTGCCCTCTCACAACACCTACTGTCTTACTTGTGTTTCTCTTACCTTAGTCGTGGGGTATCTCTTCACGGCTGATCCAGCAAAGGGCAGCCACTGCTCCTTACCTTGGACGAGGGGTATCTCCTCAAGGCCGACCCTCAATACTCAGTAAACTTTAATTCAATTTTCTGCTGAAGGGTGGGGTCGTGCTCCCTCCTTGTTAGTGTTTGGCCTTAGGAAGCCATTTCCAGGAGCCTGCTGCCTCTATGATATGGCTACAGGCACCATTGTAAGGCTAATGGCAACCTCCTTCAAGAGGACTTATGCTACAAGTTCTCAGATTACAAGAAATCTTTAAGTCTGTGGAAGGGAAGAATTGAAATTGGTCACCTTTCATTATCTAAAATAAATAAATAGCACTTGCCTTTACCTTACAGCTGTGGGATAATCACATCAAATAGGGAGAATGAGTGAAGTTGCCTATTAGTGTAGCCTAATTGGTGTAGCCTATTAAGCTCCTCTGTCCATGGAATTTTCCAGGCAAGAATACTGGAGTGGGTTGCCATTTCTTCCCCAGGTGATCTTCCCAACCCAGGGATCAAACCTGGGTCTCCTGAATTGTAGGCAGATGCTTTTACCATCTGAGTCACCAGGGAAGTCTGGGGAAAACATTTAAGTGTTAGAATGAGAAGTTAAGTTTCTCTATTGGTAGACTCTCTCTTGTAAACTCTCCTAAAGACCAAAGATCAAATCATAAGTTGTTTCATTAGGGACTGCTTATGAGGTTTGACTTCTGTTTTAGTATGAACTAGCCTCATTTCTCCCAGATATTATCACTGTGAAGGAGTCTATAGAAAAAAAGGAAAGTGTTACAAAGGTTCTGTTGACTAAAAAAAAAAAAAAAAAATGATGTACGACTTGAGAGTTGTCAGTTAAGTTTTATTTGGGGCAAATGAGGACTGCAGCCCAGGAGGCAGCATCCCAGATAGCTCTGAGAGACCGCTCCAAAGCATCAGTGGGGCAAAGTCAATATATAAGGTTTTGGTGAAGGGGGAGTTCAATACCATGAAACAGTCATTTTACAAAAGATTTTTGTTGTCATAAGGGTCTGATGCAACCATGAAGGGATTTAGTGCTTCTCTAGATATGAGGAGATGCAAGGATTGAGATCATAAAATCGGTTCCTTAAAACATCCAACTATCTGAAGACCTGTCCCATTAGATTCCCTGGAGCACAGAGTGCCTCACTCCACCCTGAACTCCCTCGGCGCTTGTTGAAGGGCAACAGCTATAGCAGCATGGGTTTCAGTCTCTGTAGAGGCTTTGTTGTTCAGCCATTGGCAATGTTCTTGGTGAGCGCCAATTTGTAGTTGACAGTTCCATTAAATCAAAGAGCAGTAAGCAAACTGAACCAAATGACATGTTAGAGCTGTGAAACTTGTCTTATCTTCCACACTTTTCTCCTGTGTCCCTGTTCCACTAGTGCAGTACTTAGGTATATACCAGTTGATTAGCAGGGATCTGTTTGCTTAGTTAATAAAATGAAAAAAAAAAAATTGTTAATGTAGTTTGAAAGCCTTGTTAGTTCACAAACAGACATTTAGTTCTGAATGGGCTCCAAATTTGAATATTTAGACTGCAGCTCTCTGAAAAGTGAAGACATGAATCAGCCTTCAAGCTTTCAAATATACTCTATTTATTTGAGTAACCCTGATTTTATTCTTCTGTTTTATGTATTTATTTGAAACCTCAGCTTTTGCCCTTGGGGTGGAGGTAAAATGCTAACACTCCTTGGGTCACAAACAGAATGTACTTTTGAACAGTTCATTCATGGGGAACCATTTGTTTAAGGGGGCTTTTTTGTTGGATTATTGGCCCTGGTTGTTAAGGCTCAGGCAGAGATATGATGAGCCTTGTAGGAAAAATTAAAAAAGATGTAAACAGTAAATGCAGGCAGTTTGCAACATAGCTAAAAATAAATTGCACTAAAGGCAATTATGCAAGTTTTACTGGATACATTAAAAAGACATTAAATGAACAGCTGTTTTAAGTGTCTTTTAAGCTGATAAATTAACTGTCTAATAAATTGTAAAATTTGTCAGCTAATAATGCTATTTTATCTGCTCTAACATATGCCTTCCTAGTTCATGAAGCATTATTGTAAGTGCCAAAAGGAGATAATGTGCATTTTACAGTGTTATGTCTTAAGTGGAATGGATCATTGGCCATGAAGAAGTGTGTTAATAAATCTCCTAGGCTTTGTTAATTGCACTCAATGAAGTGTCACTGTTAAAACACAAAAGATGTGATAGAGAAAGCTGAACATAATGTCTTTTAGTTTTACAATTAACAGTTCACTAGGCAAATCGACCAAAAAGACCATAATTTGTTGAAGCCTTATTAACTTACATTTTTCTAGTCAAGGTCATAATTGTGGATGGCTTAAAGCTATCTTTTAATGCTCATAACAAAGAATAACCTTACTGGAGAGAAGAAATGTTTTTTCTCCAAGTCACATGAGATATCTACTAAGTTCAAAAGAAATAAAAATAAAACAGCACCAAATCAAACGATGGTCTTTCAGAATCATTCACCCTCACGCACTTGTGTTTTGTCCTTGATTTCAGAAAAATGCTATTTTTATTCGTTGCCCCAAGGTGATAAGTAAAGAATGGTAGTGCACATAATACAAAACTAAAAAGTACTACTTCAGAGGCCATTAAGTATAAGCCCTTGGCCATTAAAATAAATAATCATAATAAAATTTGAAAGTTCAGTTTGTGTGAAATTGATGTAGTCTTTGCTTCTAAATTCAGCACTGGATATCAGTATACTCAATTTAAAAACAATTTGAAAATATCTTTCACATAAATTTTGAGAAAGTTACAGTGAGTCATGTTGTTTAAATGTTAGAGAAAAAAGTATTTTCTTTGTCTCTTACTGTTGCAAATTTACCTTTGCTCAATTTTGATTTCCTTGTCAGTTTGGATTTGTGACCTTGCAAAAGCATGAATTTCACCTTTAATAATGATGTAGCTTGAAGAATTATTTACAAAAATCATGAGTGGGTAAAGCAAGGGGAAACAATGAAAATGTATGCAACCTTTAAAACTAGACGGCTTTATATTTTGGGCCACATATTACATATATATTTGGTTTAGTGTAAGATTCACCAAAAGACTTAGAAATCGAAAAGCAAACATGAAGCAATTTCAGAAACCCTGCATTAGAGTTGCTGAGCAATTCCTGACTAGCAAGTGAGCCACTGACTCCGAATTTATCTATAAAATAAAGCAAAATATTTTTCACTTCATGGAAAACAGATGGAGAAACAGTGGAAACAGTGGCAGACTTTATTTTTGGGAGCTCCAAAATCATTGAGGATGGTGACTGCAGCCATGAAATAAAAAGACGCTTACTCTTTGAAAGAAAAGTTATGACCAACCTAGACAGCATATTAAAAAAGCAGAGACATTACTTTGCCAACAAAGGCCCATCTAGTCAAGCCTATGGTTTGTCAAGTGGTCATGTATGGATGTGAGAGTTGGACTGTGAAGAAAGCTGAGTGCCGAAAAATTGATGCTTTTGAACTGTGGTGTTGGAGAAGCCTCTTGAGAGTCCCTTGGACTGCAAGGAGATCCTACCAGTCCACCCTAAAGGAGATCAGTCCTGGGTGTTCATTGGAAGGACTGATGTTGAAGCTGAAACTCCAATACATTGGCCACCTGATGCGAAGAGCTGACTCATTTGAAAAGATCATGATTCTAGGAAAGATTGAAGGCAGGAGGAGAAGGGGATGAACGAGGATGAGACGGTTGGATGGCATCACTGACTCAATGGACATGAGTTTGAGTAAACTCTGGGAGTTGGTGATGGACAGGGAGGTCTGGAGTACTGCTGTCCATGGGGTCACAAAGAATTGAACATGACTGAGCAATTGAAGTAAACTGAACTGAAAACATAATAAAGCAAAATAAAAATAAGAGCATTCACCTCATAAAGTTGTCAGAATCAATGGAGAAAATGTATATGAAAGCATTTTAAAAGACACACTAATATTAGATTTTTTTAATTGTGAGTTAAAATATCAATTGTTTAATTCTTAAGATTCAAAACACTTTTACATATATTATCTCAAGTAATCCTTACAACAATCTTTTAAGGAAGGTAGAAGTATTTCTAAAGACAAATACTTACTAATGGATAACTGAATATGAAGTGTTATTCTAGAAGTTATAATTATATAATCAATTATGTTAAAGAATTCTCCTCTCTAAAAATTATTATGTGATTGTGTAATCATGCTGAAATTGTGGTAGAGGCAATTGAAACTCAGGGAAATAATCTTCCTAAGACTACACAGTAAAGTTAGAAAAAAACACCATAAGCCTTCAGATATATTCAGTTTTAAAAACCCCTTGAGGCTGTGAAACAAGGTCCCTCTCAGCTCAATATTCTTTCACATACTCACACTTCTTCACTTGGACCATATATGGAAAATAAAAATTAAATACATCAAATATTAGAAACCATTGTTGGAAAAGCTTTTAGGTTGAATTAGGTCCCATCTGTTTCTTTTTGCTTTTATTCCCATTACTCTGGGAGGTGGGTCGTAGAGAATCTTGCTATGATTTATGTCAGAGAGTGTTCTGCCTTTGTTTTCCTCTAGGAGTTTTATAGTTTCCAGTCTTAGAGTTAAGTCTTTAATCCATTTTGAATTTACTTTTGGGTATGGAGTTCAAAAGTGTTCTAGTTTCATCCTTTTATTTATTTATTTTTTTCATTTATTTTTATTAGTTGAAGGCTAATTATTTTACAATATTGTAGTGGTTTTTGTCATACATTCACATGAATCAGCCATGGATTTACATGTGTTCCCCATCCCGATCCCCCCTCCCACCTCCCTACCCATCCCATCCCTCTGGGTCTTCCCAGGGCACCAGCCCTGAGCACTTGTCTCATGCATCCAACCTGGGCTGCTGATATGTTTCACCCTTGATAGTATACTGTTTCAGTGCTATTCTCTCAGAATATCCCACCCTCGTCTTTTCCCACAGAGTCCCAACGTCTGTTCTGTACATCTGTGTCTCTTTTTCTGTTTTGCATATAGGGTTATTGTTACCAACTTTTAAAATTCCACATATATGCGTTAGTATACAGTATTGGTGTTTACCTTTCTGGCTTACTTCACTCTGTATAATGGGCTCCAGTTTCATCCATCTCATTAGAACTGATTCAAATGAATTCTTTTTAATGGCTCAGTAATATTCCATTGTGTATATGTACCATAGCCTCCTTATCCATTCATCTGCTGATGGGCATCTAGGTTGCTTCCATGTCCTGGCAATTATAAACAGTGCTTCAATGAACATTGGGGTGCACGTGTGTCTTTCAGATCTAGTTTCTTCAGTGTGTATGCCCAGGAGTGGGCTTGCTGGGTCATATGGCAGTTCTATTTCCAGTTTTTTAAGGAATCTCCACACTGTTTTCCATAGTGGCTCTACTAGTTTGCATTCCCACCAACAGTGTAAGAGGGTTCCCTTTTCTTCACACCCTCTCCAGCATTTATTGCTTGTAGACTTTTGGATAGCAGTCATCCTGACTGGTGTGTAATGGTACCTCATTGTGGTTTTGATTTGCATTTCTCTGATGATGAGTGATGTTGAGCATCTTTTCATGTGTTTGTTAGCCATCTGCATGTCTTCTTTGGAGAAATGTTTGTTTAGTTCTTTGGCCCATTTTTTGATTGGGTCATTTATTTTTCTGGGATTGAGCTATATGTAGAAAACTATATATAGAAGACTATAAAACACAGATGAAAGAAATCAAAGAGGACACAAATATATGGAGAAATATATGTAGAAAACTATAAAACACTGATGAAAGAAATGAAAGGGGACACAAACAGATGGAGAAATACACCGTGTTCATGGATTGGAAGAATTAATATTGTGAAAATGTCTATACTACCCAAAGCAATCTATAGATTCAATGCAATCCCTATCAAGCTACCAATGGTATTTTTCACAGGACTAGAACAAATAATTTCACAATTTATGGAAATACAAAAAACCTCAAATAGCCAAAGCAATCTTGAGAAAGACAAATGGAACTGGAGGAATCAACCTGCCTGACTTCAGGCTCTACTACAAAGCCACAGTCATCAAGACAGTATGGTACTGGCACAAAGACAGAAATATAGATCAGTGGAACAAAATAGAAAGCCCTGAGATAAATCCACGAACCTGTAGACACCTTATCTTCGACAAAGGAGGCAAGGATATACAATGGAAAAAAGACAACCTCTTAACAAGTGGTGCTGGGAAAACTGGTCAACCACTTGTAAAAGAATGAAACTAGAACACTTTCTAACACCATACACAAAAATAAACTCAAAATGGATTAAAGATCTAAACTTAAGACCAGAAACCATAAAACTCCTAGAGGAGAACATAGGCAAAACCCTCTCCGACATAAATCACAGCAGGATCCTCTATAACCCACCTCCCAGAGTATTGGAAATAAAAGCAAAACTAAACAAATGGGACCTAATTAAACTTAAAAGCTTTTGCACAACATAGTTTCATTCTTTTGTAAGCAGCTGGCCAGTTTTCCCAGCACCACTTGTTAAAGAGATTGTCTTTGCTCCAATGTATATTTTTGCCTCCTTTGTCAAATACAAGGTGTCCCTATTTGCGTAGATTCATCTCTGGGCTTTCTATTTTGTTCCGTTGACCTATAATTCAGTTTTTTGCCAGTACCATAGTGTCTTTTGTTTTTTTATAATAATGTCTTGATGACTGTAGCTTTGTAGTAGAGCCTGAAGTCAGGCAGGTTGATTCCTCCAGTTCCATTCTTCCTTCTCAAAATTGCTTTGGCTATTAGAAGTTTTTGTGTTTCCATACAAATTGTGAAATTATTTGTTCTAGTCCTGTGAAAAATACCATTGGTAGCTTGATAGGGATTGCATTGAATCTATAGATTGCTTTGGGTAGCATAATCATTTTCACTATATTGAGTCTTTCTATCCATGAACGTGGTATTTTTCTCCATTTGCATCATCTTTGATTTCTTTCATCAGTGTTTTATAGTTTTCTATATATAGATCTTTTGTTTCTTTAGGTAAATTTATTCCTAGATGTCAATCAGCAGATGAATGGATAAGAAAGTTGTGGTACATATACACAATGGAATATTACTCAGCTATTATTATTACTTTTTTTTTAACTCAGCTATTAAAAAGAAAGTATTTAAGTCACTTTTAATGAGGTGAATGAAACTGGAGCTTGTTATACAGAGTGAAGTAAGTCAGAAAGAAAAAAATCATCAATACAGTATATTAAAGCATATACATGGAATTTAGAACATGGTAACAATGACCCTATTTGCAAGGCTGTAAAAGAGACATAGATGTAAAGAACAGGCTTTTGGACTCTATGTGAGAAGGTGAGGGTGGGATCATTTGAGAGAATAGCATTAAAACATGTATAGTACTATGTGACATAGATGACTGGTCCAAGTTTGATGCATGAACTATGGCACTCAGAACCAGTGCACTGGGGCAACCCACTGGGATGGGATGGGGAAGGAGGTGGTGGGGAGTTTGGGACAGGGGGACATATGTACACTCGTGGCTGATTCATGTCAATGTATGGCAAAAAAAACACCACAATATTGTAAAGTAATTAGCCTCTAATTAAAATAAATAAATTAGTTAAAAAAAAAAAAAGAAAATAAACCATTGTGCGAGTTGTGAATGTCATGTTGATGTCTGAACTATGTGGGATCGAAAGAACAGAGAGAAAGAATGTCAGTCCCTTTATGTTACAAATAGTTTACAAATGTAAACTATTTGAATCAGGCTTCCTCAGAAAAGTTTATTTCTGGCTAGAGAAAGGATTAGAAAGCCCTAATTATCCTCACCACCAACTCTTATATTTATTGAGTTTAAATGGGATGATTTGCTCTTAAGTGGAGATTGCTTCTGTAAGGTGATCAACCTTCACATGACATTAAAGAATATTTTAAAGTATATAAATCATCATTAGGGAAAATTCAATTGTTTGGGAATGTGTTTTCCTTAATCTAAAATATATTTTGATCACTTTTCTCTTTGAATTGATGTTTCAACTTGAGGTTAGATACTGAAAGGGAAGAGGTATCATCAGCTCTCTTATTAATGTCTTGGCATGCATGTGTAAAAAAAGAGAAAATATATATATATGTGTGCGTGTGTGTGTGTCAAAAGTTACAACTTTCATGAGATTTCTAGGCTAATGGCTTGTGTGCACACAATTGACAAAATTAGAATTACCTAAACTTCTGAATATATTCTGAGTATAGTCAAGTCAAAAAAGTGTACCATATTGATCTCAAGATAAGAAATAAGTTTTAAACAAAATGAATTAGAAAGAAAGAAATCAAGAAGCCAAGAAAGATAAATAGAGAAGGATAGAGAAGGAGAGGGAGAAAAGAATTGCAAAAGTTAATAAACAGAAGCTTCACTTGTGGAGTCCAAAGACCCGAACTGGGGGCAATCATGCCCTACAATAGATACAGAACCCAGTAGGAAGAAGAAAGGCTCACCCTTCTTTCCTGACAAGAGTTCATCAAATTCTGCCAGTGAAAAGCCATGGACTCTTCTTTTACTATAGCTCCAACTTCCTTTTCCCATTTATAATAGAATTCTCTTCTCCCTGCCTCATGAGGATTTGCACATGGGGTCACACAGAGTCGGACACGATTGAAGTGACTTAGCAGTAGCCATGGTTGCAGAATCTAAATTTCAATTCATTGCAGATCTTGGATAAGCCCATTTTTGCTAGAGAGACACTTGGCAGTCTATTTGTTTAAGGTCAACATTTTGATGGCCTATACAGGGGTCCAGAGAAAAGCCTTGATGACTCCAAGGCTGGTGAGTAAACAGGTGTGATACCCACATAAGCCCATTGTTGCTCACTGCTTTTGTCACTGATCCTGAAAATTAAAGGTAAGTTTTACTCCTGAATCTGGCATTTGTCCTCTTTGCACTTAAAAGCTCTCCAAGTTTATTCAGGATATTAAAAAAAAAAAGAATTTGTCTTTTCTACTTAAGGCCTTATTCTGTATGTGGGTACTTGTTTCTTACTTTGATCTGATATTTTTAATAAGACTTTTCCAGCTGAATCTCGCTAGGCTTTAGTCCATTCTTTCAGGAACAGGGGCTGGTTCATTGGAACAGTGCTTGTTCAGGTTTTAACCCATTCCTTTAGAGTAAAGACTGTTGTATAGGAACTGTTCTGAAAGGCCTTCAACTTGTCTTCGCCAGGACCAGTTTCATTCAAACTGGTATTAGGCCTGTAGGCTATTTAGGCTGTTTGTGCTGTCTGAGGTATTGGAGCTGTTTGAGTTATTCAGGCTATTTGAAAATTATTCTCTTATTTATAGAAAAACTACTGAGACACGGTATCCTAGTTATGTAAATATTTTGAGGATGTCCCCTTAGAGGGGCCTCAACTGACTTTATGTTTAAAAATAGTGGTCCTTCCTTAAGTGAATTTCTTACTAAATGGTCCAATCTGACCAAAGGCACTTCAGAATATCAACAACCATTCTGGGTAACTTTTGCAGTATCCAAACTTATTTTTTCTTAAAAATTAATTGAATAACTATAGCTCTAATTTTTTAAAAATTCAATGGAATACTTGTTTCAATTGGAATTTTTGAGGCTTTCAAATGTTACCAGGAGACTAAAATTATCTCTCTGCAACACAAGATTTTAAGATTAACCGAAGCAAACAAACAATTGAAGAAAGACAAAATGGCTTCCAAGACCACATGGTCTTCTTAGCTTCTTTGGCTCAGGGTCTGACTCTGGGGCTATTTTGTCTGTCTCCTTTAGCTCCCTGTGATTAGGCTCCACCTACAGTGTCATCTTCTTCCTTCCCTTATTTACCACCTGTACCTCTGCTATAACCTCAGTTCCCACATTCTAATTTTCTAGCTCAACTTCCATTTTTACCTGAAACTCTCCTTGGTCCCATTTCCTCTGAACCTATAAGAACTTGCCTCTTTAAAATTAAGCCTTCTGAGGATTCAGAGGCTAAACAATTAATTTCTTATATTCCCTAAACTAAAATGGAACTGAAAGCCATAGTCAAAATTTTCCTAAAGTAACTAAACATTTGTTGAGGAATTTAATATAATCATTCAGACTTATCAACTTGTTTTTTCTGACATATTAGTTAGTTCACACATTTTTCAGTGAAGGCCAGACCCAGCATTGGATGAAAACTGCTGATTGGGGAAAACATTAAAGGTCTCTTGAATTACAAAGAAGAGACCAACTGGCTAACTTGTTATATGATTAGACTTGAGCAGTCACTAAGTGAGCAATTCCTAAGGCTTTTCTAAAGCCTGTTGTTTGAAACAAAATTCAGGCTTACACACAAAAATCTAGTGAATTTTTTCATGACTACTAAAATTGACTTTAGATTATTTTTAAAGAAAGCTCTGGTCTTCTGTCATATATTGATTTTACCTGGGTAGCCTTTAACTTTTGTTTATTAATGGGCAGAACTAGGACTTTTACATTCTAGTAAAAAGGACCAGAACGGAATGGAAAACTATCTCCACTCCAGATTTGGTCAGTCTGGCAAAAGTTCTCTCCCATTCAAATGAGTCACCTAAAAGGAAGACCACTGAAATTCTTATTTTTCAACTTCTGCAAATGAAGACCCCCCAAGTGAAATAAAAAGTCCCTTAGTTTCTGCTATTATTGCAAAGAGCCAGGACATTGGGAAAAGATACTGGTACAAACTGAAGTGCTTCAGGTGCCTTCAGCTCTCGAACCAGTCTTTCCAACATCCTCTCAATTCTCAGTAATAGGGCTCCAAATAGCAATATGGTTTCTTCTAAATCTTTCCTTTCAGTTGGCTTGGAGAAACATCCCTCCACATTGGGGATGAATCTTTTTCCAGTCCAAACTGACACTGGGGCTATACTTTTAGTGCACAAGCTTTCAGCTGTTAAACAGCCCCTGCATCTGAATACTACAATAGTTGAAATTTTGAGAATCTCTAAGGAACTCGAACAGATTTCTCTCTCTGAACCTATTCTCTTTTGTTTAGGTCCTTTGAGAGATACACATAATTGACTCCTTAGTCCTCTAAGCCCATTCATTTATTAGTCTGAGCCTTGTTAGAGAATCATCATGTTGGAATTTCTCAATAATTCTAGAATCTGACAGCAGTCATCAAAGCAGCCAAACAGGTAAATTAAATGAACCCTTGACTTTTTTTGTTGTTGTTGTTGTTTTTGCTGATAGTACTAAAGTAGATTCTGGAAACCATGATCTTTTGTCCCTATTGAATCAACTACCATCTTCATGGGCAAAATCTCCAAATAATTTTGGCACAATTTATAACACACCTCCCATCAAGATTCAAATAGATCAGTCAAAACTTTTTTTTCCAAAATTCACTAATAACCTATGAGTAAAGAGTCTTTTTTTTTACTTTTTAAGTTGAAAGAAAATTGTTTTACAATATTGTGTTGATTTCTGCCATACAACAGCATGAATCAGCCATAAGTATACATATATCCCGTCCCTCTTGAATTTCCCTCCCACCTCCCCCATCCCACCCTTCTAGGCTGTCACAGAGTACCAGGTTGAGCTCCTTGTGTTTTACAGCAACTTCTCACTAGCTATGGATTTTGCAGATGACATTGTATATGTTTCAGTGCTACTCTTTCAATTCTTCCCACTCTCTCTTTCCCCCACTATGTCCACTAGTCTCTTTTTAAAAATTTATTTATTTTAATTGGAGGCTAATTACTTCACAATAATATAATGGGTTTTGCCATATATTGACATGAAGCAGCCATGTGTGTACATTTGTTCCCTATCCTGAAATCCCTCCCATCTTCTTTATGTCTTTATCTCTAGTCTTGCCCTGAAAATAGGTTCATCAGCACCTTTTATCTAGATTCCACAGATTCCGCATATGTGTTAATATATGACATTTGCTTTTCTCTTTCTGACTTACTTCACTCTGTATAACAGGTTAAGTCTTTCAAGGCATAAAACCCATAATGGATTACAAGGCTCAATGTCTCATTATTCCTTCTACTAGTGCCTGTAATACACTTATTTTACTAGTAAGAAAATCTGAAAGCTGATGGAAGATGTTTGTCCAGGATCTCTAAACCAAAAGCAATATTGTTATCCCTTGACACACTGTTGTTCTTAATCCTCATTTGCTACTAACAAGCATTCCAACCAGAAACAATTTTTTTACTGTAATTAATTTATGCAATGCATTCATTAGTATTCCAGTTGATGAAGTTAGCCATACCTTTTGGACTTCATTTAGGGAGGAAAAATATTTGCCTGGGCAGTAATGCCTCAGGATTATGCTGAAATTCCTTATTTCTTATAAATCCTGAGGGTTGACCTGGATGATATAAAGTTTCATGAGTGTTCCCACCTTGCTGCAATATGTAGATGATATGTTTCATTGCTCTCCTTCTCAAATCATCTTACAGGAAGATAGCATCTACTTGATAAAGCTTTTAAACTTAAAGAGACATAAGGACAGCAAGAAAAAATTGTAATTTGTCCAAAAAAAAAAGGTATGATATTTAAGGCATGGGATTTTAGAACAAGAGCTATCTCTAGATCCACGTAGGCTTATTAGTATCCTAAGTTATCCAAAATTCCAAAATAGTGTCAATTGCCAGGTTTACTTGAGCTAGTTAGTTACTGGAAAATTAGATTTCAACTTTTTATCTTATGGCCAAGCATCTGAAGAATAACAACCTAATCCAAATTGATGAGAAGAAAAGGACAACATAACATTTAAGGTTTTAAAAGAAAGTTTGATAAAACTCCCTGCCCTTGGGCATCCCAATTATCACATTATCTTTATTATTTTTTCTTTTTGTATATTCCTTTGGGGTATCACTCCAAAATAGAAGGTCCACCATTGATTCATAGATTATTATAGCTAGAACCCAGACTCCATGGCACAAGGGTATTCACCTTGCTTTGGAGCCAATAATACCATGGCCTTCTGGGCTAAGACTCTGAGAAAAACACTGTGGGACTCTATTTAACTATTTTAGTACTTCATGCAGTAGAAGCCCTCCTGAAGTCTCATTACATTTAACAGTTCTGTCAGTTACCTCACCTATGAAGATTTTTTGTTAGTTGCTTCTCATAACTCTTGTACATTGTAATAACCTTCATCCTGCTAGTCTTCTCCCCTCCATTACCAACAAAGTCCTTCAAGTTGCATGTTGAGGGATCACCTCCTAACTCCTTGTGATAATCTGCCACAAACTTATTTGGGTAATGCCAACTTCTCATGGTTCATTGATATTTCTTATATAAAAGGTGAAAATGGAAAATATTGTGCTGCAATATTTTCTACAACTCACCTTGATATTGACTGAAACAAAACATTACCTTTAGGCAAAAATATTACTTATTGTTACTTCAGCCCAATAGGCTTAGCGTGTACTCTTACAAATTCAGTTCAGTTCAGTCGCTCGGTCGTGTCCGACTCTTTGCGACCCCATGAATCACAGCACACCGGGCCTCCCGTCCATCACCAACTCCCGGAGTTTACTCAAACTCATGTCCATTGAGTTGGCGATGCCATCCAGCGATCTCATCCTCTGTTGTTTCCTTCTCCTCCTGCCCCCAATCCCTCCAAGCATCAGGGTCTTTTCCAATGAGTCAACTCTTCGCATGAGGTGGCCAAAGTATTGGAGTTTCGGCTTCAGCATCAGTCCTTCCAATGAACACCCAGGACTGATCTCCCTTAGGATGGACTGCTTGGGTCTCCTTGCAGTCCAAGGGACTCTCAAAAGTCTTCTCCAACACCACAGTTCAAAAGCATCAAATTTTTCAGTGCTCAGCTATCTTCACAGTCCAACTCTCACATCCATACATGACCACTGGAAAAACCATAGCCTTGACTAGACGGACCTTTGTTGGCAAAGTAATGACTGTGCTTTTTAATATGCTATCTAGGTTGGTCATAACTTTCCTTCCAAGGAGTAAGCATCTTTTAATCTCATGGCTGCAATTACCATGTGCAGTGATTTTGAAGCCCCAATAAATAAAGTCTGACACTGATTCCAGTGTTTCCCTATCTCTTTCCCATGAAATGATGGCACCAGGTGCCATGATCTTAGTTTTCTGAATGTTGAGCTTTAGGCCAACGTTTTCACTCTCCTCTTTCACTTTCATCAAGAGACTCTTTAGTTCCTCTTCACTTTCTTCCATAAGGGTGGTGTCATCTGCATATCTGAGGTTACTGATATTTTTCCTGGCAATATTGATTCCAGTTTGTGCTTCTTCCAGCCCAGCATTTCTCATGATGTACTCTGCATGATGTACTCTGATGTACTCATGATGTGCATGACATGCATGATGTACTCTGATGTACATCATGATGTACTCTGCACCCTGCAAGTTAAATAAGCAGGGTGACAATATACGCCTTGACATACTCATTTTCCTATATGGAACCAGTCTGTTGGTCCATGTCCAGTTCTAACTGTTGCTTCCTGAACTGCACATAGGTTTCTCAAGAGGGAGGTCAGGTGGTCTGGTATTCCCATCTCTTTCAGAATTTTCCACAGTTTATTGTGATCCACACAATCAAAGGCTTTGGCATAGTCAATAAAGCAGAAATATATGTTTTTCTGGAACTCTCTTGCTTTTTCAATGATCCAGCGAATGTTGGCAATTTGATCTCTGGTTCCTCTGCTTTTCTACGAGCCACATGCAAAAAGCCAATATTTATACTGATAGTAGATATTCATTTGGAGAAATCATTATTTTAGAATGCTGTGGAAGCAACATGACTTCCTTACTTCAAGTGGATATAAAATTAAAAATGACCCCTATGTTCAGGGATTTTTGGATGCAACACTTTTACTGCAACTCTAGCTATTAAGATTCTGGGATCTTCCAAATTTGACTCTGGAACCTAAGGAAAATCAACTTGCTGATATTTTTGCAAGGAGTACTACCTTTACAGGAATCAACATCAATCAAATCTCTGTCATGGCACAAAGGACTATTTCCCCAAATGATAACTTAGAAAAATTGTCTTGAGAATCCCAGTAATTGACCTAAGGAAAGGAACAACAAAATTCGAAATTCAGCAATCATTGGTTTGGTAAGAAAGGAAAGCTATAGTTCAGATCAAAGAACAATTCAGTCCTATGATAGACACTAAAATTCACATTCCTCACCATTATTCATGTATTTAACCATTCATATAATGACAACATGATAACATTCATCAATCAACATTGGTGGGAAAACATTAATAAGGCCACAGAAAGTTCCTACTATTTATCTGAAATAAAACTCAGGGAAGTATGTTTCTACTGCTCAAGAATATTTGAGGTCTGGTAAATAGATTTCATATAACTGCCTACATATCATGGATATAAATATATTTTCTGTTGTTTAGTCCCTACGTTGTGTCTGATTCTTTAGTGATTCCATGGACTGTAGCTCACCAGGCTCCCCTGCCCATGGGGTTTCCTGGGCAAGAATACTGTAGTAGGTTGTCTTTCCCTTCCCCAGGGGATTTTTCTGACTCAGGATTTTCCTGTCTCTTGCATTAGCAGATGGGTTTTTCACCACTAAGCCACCAGAGAAGTGACAGTCTGTATGTTTTCACAGTGGAACCTAACCTTTACTTTCAGATCACTGACTCTTCTGTGACTAAAGTCATTTTGGAAACTATTATTCTTAATTTGGGAACCCCTCTCAAACTTCACAGTGATCAAGGAAGCCATTTGGCTGGTCAGGCACTTTGACAGATCTATGCTTTTTGGTCAGTTGTAAAATATGTTTACTGACCATACCACACTCAATCCTCTGTTTCAGTGGAACATGCTAATTACATAATTAAAACTCAATTGGCAAAATTCATAGAAGACCTCTAGATAACTTGGCCAAAATCATTGCTATTGATCCTTCTATTAATAAATTTCAGATCAGATCCATCTCTTTGATTCAAGTCTTAAGCTCTCATCCTTTGAGATAGTCACAAATGTTTAATGAACTTGGCTTCTGCATCTTTTAAAATTAATTCTATTAGAATGTAATTGATTTACAATATAGTGTTTGTTTCTGCTGTACAGCAGTGAATCAGTTGTACATAAACATATATCTACACTTTTTTAAAGATTCCATTCCTATATAGGTCAGTCCAGAGTATTGAATAGAATTCACTGTGCTACACAGTAGGTTTTCATTGCTTATGTGTTTTCTACATAGTAGTAGGTATATACGCCATTGCCAATCTCAAAATTTATCCTTCCTCCCTTTTCCCACTGGTAATCATACATTTGTTTTCTACATCTGTGACTCAATTTCTGTTTTGTAAGTAGGTTTATTTGTACCACTTTTTTTTTTTTTTTAGATTCGACATATAAGCAATGTCATATGCTATTTGTCTTTCTCTGTTTTTCTTACTTCACTCAGTTTGACAGTGCTCTAGGTCCATTCATGTCACTGCAAATGACATTATTTTGTTCTTTTTTTAGGACTGAGTAGCATTCCATTGTATATGTGTACCACATCTTTATCCATTTTCATCAATGGACCTTTAGGTTGCTTCTACGTCCTAACTATTGTAGAGAGTGTTGCAATGGACATTGGGGGGTGTGTACCCTTTCAAATTATGGTTTTCTCCAGATATATGCTCAAGAGTGGGATTGTTGGATTGTATGCTAGCTCTATTTTAGTTTTTTTTTTTTTAATTGGAGGTTAATTACTTTACAATATTGTAGTGTTTTTTGCTATATACTGACATGAATCAACCATTGGTGTACATGTGTCCCCCATCCTGAAACCCGTCCCACCTCCCTCCTATCCCATCCCTCAGGGTCGTCCCAGTGCACCAGCACTGAGCAACCTGTCTCATGCATCAAACCTGGACTGGCAATCCACTTTGCATATGGTAATATACATGTTTCAATGCTATTCTCTCAAATCATTCCACCCTCACCTTCTCCCACAGAGTCCAAAAGTCTTCTTTATATCTGTGTCTCTTTTGCTGTCTTGCATATAGGGTTATCATTACCATCTTTCTAAATTCCATATATATATATATATATATATATATATATGCATTAATATACTATACTGATGTTTTTCTTTCTGACTTACTTCACTCTATAATAGGCTCCAGTTTCAACCACCTCATCAGAACTGATTCAAATGCATTATTTTTAATGGCTGAGCAATACTCCACTGTGTATATATACACAGCTTTCTTATCCATTCGTCTGCCAATGGACATCTAGGTTGCTTCCATGTCCTAACTACGTAAACAGTGTTGCGATGAACACTGGGTTACACGTGTCTCTTTCAATTCTGGTTTCCTCCTTGTGTATGCCCAGCAGTGGGATTGCTGGGTCATATGACAGTTCTATTTCCAGTTTTTTAAGGAATCTCCACACTTTTCTCCATAGTGGCTGTACTAGTTTGCAACAGTGTAAAAAGTTTCCCTTTTCTTTACGTCCTCTCCAGTATTTATTGCTTGTAGACATTTGGATAGCAGCCATTCTGACTGGCGTGAGATGGTACCTCATTGTGATTTTGATTTGTGTTTCCTAATAATAAGTGATGAAGAGCATCTTTTCATGTATTTGTTAGCCATCTGTATGTCTTCTTTGGAGAACAGTTTGTTTAGTTCTTTGGCCTATTTTTCAATTGGGTCACTCATTTTTCTGGTATTGAGCTGTATGAGCTGCTTCTATATTTTTGAGATTCTTTGTCAGTTGTTTCATTTGCTATTATTTTATCCCAATATGAAGGTTGTCTTTTCACCTTGTTTATAGTTTCCTTCACTGTGCAAAAATTTTTAAGTTTGGTTAGGTCCCATTTGTTTATTTTTGCTTTTATTTTCATTACTCTGGGAGGTGGGTCATAGGGGACCCTGCTGTAATTTATGTGAGAGAGTGTTTTGCCTATATTTTCCTCTAGGAATTTTATAGTTTCTGGACTTATGTTTAAATTTTAATCCATTTTGAGTTTATTTTTGTGTATGGGGTAAAAAAGTATTCTAGTTTCATTCTTTTACACGTGGTTGACCAATTTTCCCAGCACCACCTGTTAAAGATATTGTCTTTTCTTGATTGTATATTCTTGCTTTCTTTTTCAAAGATAAGGTGTCCATCTGTGCATGGATTTATCTCTGGGCTTTCCATTTTTTTTCCCATTGATCTATATTTCTGTCTTTGTGCCAGTACCATACTGTCTTGATGACTATATATTTGTAGTATAATCTGAAGTCAGGCACATTGATTCCTCCAGTTCCATTCTTCTTTCTCAAGATTGCTTTGACTTTTTGAGGTTTTCCCCCCAATGTCATGCCAAACTCATAGACACCCTAAAACTCACTATTGGACACTTCATTGCACTCCAGAAAAAAGAGATCCAGCTCCACCCACCAGAACACCGACACAAGCTTCCCTAATGAGGAAACTTTGACAAGCCAGCAGTCCAACCCCACCCACAGGGAGCAACCTCCACAGTAAAAGCAAACCAAAAAAATCCAGCCTACAGAAAGGCCAGCCCAAACAGAGCAGTGTAAATAAAATGAAAAGGCAGAGAAATATTTAGTAGGTAAAGGAACATGAAAAACGCCCACCAAACCAGACAAAAGAGGAGGAGATAAGGAGTCAACCTGAAAAAGCATTCAGAATAATAATAGTAAAGATGATCCAAAATCTTGAAAATAAAATGAAGTTACAGATAAATAGACTAGAAACAAGGATTGAGGAGATGCAAGAATGTTTAACAAGGACCTAGAAGAAATAAAAAAAATAGTCAATCAATAATCAATAATGCAATAACTGAAATCAAAAGCACTCTGGAAGGAACTAACAGTAGAATAACTTAGGCAGAAGAGATGATAAGTGAAGTCGAGGATAGAATTGTGTAAATAAATGAAGTAGAGAGAAAAAAAAAAGAATTAAAAGCAATGAGTACAACCTCAGAGACCTCTGAGACAATGTTAAATGTCCCAACATTCGAGTCATAGGAGTCCCAGAAGAAGAAGGCAAAAAGAAAGGACTTGAGAAAATACTTGAGGAGATAATAGTTGAAAAGTTCCCTAAAATGGGGAATAGCCATCCAAGCCCAAGAAACTCAGACAGCCCCAAACAGGATAAACCCAAAGCAAAACACCCCAAGACACATATTAATAACATTAATGAAGAGCAAATATTAAAAGCCACAAGGGAAAAGCAACGAATAACACACAAGGGGATTCCCATAAGGATAACCACTGATCTTTCAATAGGAACTCTTCAGGCCAGAAGGGAATGCCAGGACATATTTGAAGATACAAAAGAGAAAAACCAACAACCCAGATTACTATACCCAGCAAGGATCTCTTTCAAATATGAAGGATACATCAAAAGCTTTACAGACAAGCAAAAGCTGAGTGAATTCACAATCACCAAACCAGCTTTTAAACAAATGCTAAAGGATCTTCTCTAGAAAGGAAGAACAGAAAATGTGTATAAACTCGAACCCAAAATAACAAAGTAAATGGTCAACGGATCATACTTAACAATAATTACCTTAAATGTAAATGGCTTGAAAGTCCCAACCAAAAGACAGAGACGGTCTCAATAGGTACAAAAACAGACCCCTATTCATGCTGTCTGCAAGAGATCCAAATCAAAACAAGGGACAGATACAGATTGAAAGTGAAGGGCTGGAAAAAGATATTTCATGCAAATGGAGAACAAAAGAAAGAAGGAGAAGCAATACTGATATCAGTTAAAATAGACTTTGAAATAAAGGCCAGGAAAAGAGACAAAGAAGGACACTACATAATGATCAAAGGATCAATCCAAGAAAAAGTTATAACAATTATATATATGCCCAACATAGGAGCACCACAATACGTAAGGCAAATGCTAACAAGTATGAAAGGGGAAATTAATAGTAACACAATAATAGTGGGAGACTTTAATACCCCACTCACACCTATGGATAGATCAGCCAAATAGAAAATTAGCAAGGAAACACAATCTTTAAATGATGCAGTGGGCCAGTTAGACCTAGTTGATATCTATAGGACATTTCACCCCAAAACCATGAATTTCATCTTTTTCTCAAGTGCACATGGAACATTCTCTGGGATAGATCACATCTTGGGCCAGAAATCTGGCCTTGGTAAATTAAAAAAAAAAAAGGAAATAATTTCAATCATCTTTTCTGATTTCAATGCAGTAAGATTAGATGTCTACAGGCCAAAAACTATTAAAAATAAATCATATGGAGGCTAAACAAAGCGCTTCTAAATAGCCAACAAATCACAGAAGAAATAAAAAAAGAAATAAAAATATACATAGAAACGGAATGAAAATGAAAACACAACAACCCAAAACCTATGGGATTCAGTAAGAGCAGTCCTAAGGGGAAGGTTTAGAGTAATACAAGCTTACCTCAAGAAACAAGAGAAAAATCAAATAAATAACCTAACTTTACACCTAAAACAACTAGAAAAAGAAGAAATGAAGAAGCCCATTAGTAGAAGGATTAGTAGATTACTATTAGTATTAGTAGATTAGAAGAAGGAAAGAAATCATAACAATTAAGGCAGACATAAATGAAAAAGAAACAAAGGAGACCACAGCAAAAATAAACAAAATTAAAAGCTGATTATTTGAGAAGATAAATAAAACAGACAAATCATTAGCCAGATTCATTAAGAAAAAAAAAGGCAGAAAAATCAAATCAACAAAATTAGAAATGAAAATGGAGAAATCACAACAGACAACAAAGAAACACAAAGGATCATAAGAGACTACTACTATCAGAAACTATATGCCAAAAAAGTGGACAACTTGGAAGAAATGGATGAATTCTTAGAAAAGTATAACTTTCCAAAACTGAACCAGGAAGAAACAGAAAATCTTAACAGACTCATCACAAGCACGGAAATTGAAACTGTAATAAAAAAAAAAAAAATCTTCCAACAAACAAAGACCCAGGACCAGATGGCTTCACAGGTAAATTCTACCAAAAATTTAAAGAGCTAACACCTATCTTACTCAAACTCTTCCAGAAATTTGCAAAAGATGGTAAACTGCCAAACTCATTCTATGAGGCCACCATCACCCTAATACCAAAACCAGACAAAGATGCCACAAAGAAAGAAAACTACAGGCCAATATCACTGATGAACATAAATTAAAAAATTGACACCAAAATTCTAGCAAACAGAATCCAACAACATATTTAAAAGATCATGCATCATGACCAAGTGGGCTTTATCCCATTTATGTCTGCCTTATCCCAGTTTTTAAGATCTATGGATCTTCAATATTCACAAATCAATCAGTATGATACACCACACTGACAAATTGAAAGATAAAACCATATGATTGTCTCAATAGATGCAGAGAAAGTCTTTGACAAAATTCAACACCCATTTATGATAAAAAAATTTCCAGAAAGCAGGCATAGAAGGAACAAACCTCAACATAATAAAAACCATATATGATAAACCCACAGCAAACATTTTCCTTAGTGGTAACAAATTGAAATCATTTTCCCTAAAGTCAGGAACAAGACAAGGGTGTCCGCTTTCACCACTACTATTCAAGAGAGTTTTGGAAGTTTTAGCCACAGCGGTCAGAGAAGAAAAAGAAATAAATGGAATCCAGAGTGGAAAAGAAGAAATAAAACTCTCACTGTTTGCACATGACATGATCTTCTATATAGAAAACCCTAAAGACACCACCAGAAAATTACTAGAGCTAATGGATATAGTAAATTTCCAGGATATAAAATTATATCCTTGCAGAAATCCCTTGCATTCCTATACACTAACAATGAGAAAACAGAAAGAAAAATTAAGGAAGAATTTCCAATCACCATTGCAACGAAAATAATAAAATACTTAGGAATAAATCTACCTAAAGAAATAAAATACCTATATATAGAAAACTATTAAATCCTAATGAAAGAAATCAAAGAGGACACAGATAGATGGAGAAATACACCGTAATCATGGATCAGAAGAATCAATGTAGTGAAAATGAGTATACTACCCAAAGCAATCTATAGATTCAATGCAATCCCTATTATGTTACCAACGGCATTTTTCAGAGAACTAGAACAAATAATTTCACAATTTGTATGGTATACAAAAAACGTTGAATAGCCAAAGCAATCTTGAAAAAGAATGGAACTTGAGGAATCAACCTGCCTGACTTCAGACTATATTTTTAGTTTTTCTGGTAACCTCAGTACTGTTCTCTGGGCTTCCCTGGTAGCTTAGGTGATAAGGAATCTGCCTGCAATGTAGGAGACCCCAGTTCAATTCCTGGGTCAGGAAGTTCCCCTGGAGAAGGGATACACCACTCACTCCAGTATTCTTTGGCTTCCTTGGTGGCTCTGATGGTAAAGAACCCGCCTGCAATGCGGGGGATCTGGGTTTGATCCCTGGATTGGGAAGATCCCCTGGAGGAGGGCATGGCAACCTACTCTAGTGTTCTTGCCTGGAGAATGCCCATGTGCAGAGGAGCCTGAAGGACTACAGTCCATGGAGTCACAAAGAGTCGGACACGACTGAGTGACTAAGTAAAGCACACACTGTTCTCCATAGTGGTTGTACCAATTTATATTCTTAGCAATAGTATAAAATAGTACGCTTTTTAAACACTCTCTATTTTTTGTAGATGATCATTTTGACCAGTGTGAGGTGATATCTCATTGTAGTTTTGATTTGTATTTCTCTAATAATTAGGGATATGGAGAAATCTTGCATGTGCTTCTTGGCCATCTGTATATCTCTTTTGGAGAAATGTCTGCTTAGGTCTTCTGCCTATTTTTCGATTAGGTTTTTTGCTTTTCTCATATTGAGTGGCAGGGAATTTTTGTGTACTTTGGAGATTAACAACTTGTCAGTTGCTTCCTTTGCAAATATATTCTCCCATTCTGTGGGTTTTCTTTTCATTCTATTGATAGATTCCCTTGCTGTGCAAAAGCTTTTAAGTTTAATCATGCCCCATTTGTTTATTTCTGCTTTTATTTTCATTATTCTCAGAGGTGGATCAAAAAAATATCTTGCTGCAATTTATGTCAGAGTGTTGCACCTATATTTTCTTCTAGGCGTTTTACAGTATCCAGTCTTACATTTAGGTCTTTAATCCATGTTGAGTTTATTTTTATGTCTGGTGCCAAGGAGTGTTCTCATTTCATTCTTTTACATGTAGCTGTCCAGTTTTCCCGGAAACACTTATTGAAGAGACTGTGTTTTCTCTATTTCATTGATATATTCTTGCCTCCTTTTTCATAAATTAGGGGCTCCTACATCTATGATCCACAACTGATAAAAGGAGAAATACTTCAACATTGCATTAGTTTAATTGCTTCTATTAAAAATGACCATGTTATAATAGAACACTCTTTTCAGTATACTTTCAGGAGATGAAAACCTTGAACATCACACCTCACAACTTCTTTTGGAAGAAACACTTCTGTACTAAGTCCCTTCAAACTTGCTGGGAAAGCCCTTATCTAATAATGCTACCTTATCCTTGTCCTGCTAAACTTCAAGGAATAGGCTCTTGTATTCACATGACAGATCTAAAGAAAGTGCCAAACCCTGATGGAAACTTCACATCATTTGTTTACATGAAAGTATGTATTTATTGGAATTGATGCAGGCTGAATTTGATGAGATATCTTTTCCAAGTTATTCATATCATCTACACCATGTCTGTTGAGTTTTTCTCCCCCGAACCTTTGATTATAATGCTTCAGATGATCTCTGATGCCTGTGATATTGATAACAAATGGACTTTAGATAAAGAATGCCTGAATTTTTTTTTCCTTCTACCACTCCTTATTACTCATGTGTGACCGCAATCAATTTCTAAAAAGTACACTCTCTTTTTGACATGAAATACTGCACACAGAAGAGGTCATTCTTGACACTGATGGGAAAAAAAGCCACTGAAACCAGAAAACCTGACTTTTTATCAGCAATACTTTTAGAGAAAGATATTGATCAAAAGGGGAAAGTGTGAAAATTAATAAAGAAAAACCTAAATTAAAATAGGTCCAGGAGACGAAAGGGGGGAACTCTCATGCCCTACTACAATAGCAGAGCCCAGTGGAAAGAAGAAAGACTCCTTTTTTTAACAGAAAGCTAGTAGAATAGCTCTTCTACAACCAAAGCTTTAAAGAAAGAATGACAGTATTTGTTAAGAGAGAATAGATCTAGTTAGGCCTAAAATCATAGTAAGCGACTCAAAAGAGGAGTGGACTATCACAGGCTCAGAGACCCTACCTGGGGAGCAAGGGGTTCAAGTCAAATATTAGGCACCCCAGCCCTGAAGCCCAACATTGAGGAAAGGAGCTCATTTAGTTGGTTTGAAAATGAGTAGGGATTATTAGAGGGCTGTAAAAAACTGAGACTCATCTATTGAATGTATACAGTCTTAGTTACTCTTTATCCCAGTGAGTATGCAGCAGATTAAAAAGTACTGCATGTTCCAGGAAGCAACAAAGATTGCCCCAGTGTGCCCCTCATACCCTTCATTGTTGCCCTGTTCCAGTGCTACTCACCTCTAAAGCAGAAGCATCCATTGTCAACAAGCATGCACATGGTTGGGAAGAAGAAAGCCAACTTGGGCCCCAGCCTTGCCTCTGGTAAAGGAAGAGATCATCGTTGTCATCATGCACATGAGTGTATACCTGGGGAAGTACAGAACGGACTCAGTAGTGCAGCTTCAACCCTCTGGCCTTGACCCAACCTCTAAGCAAGGAACACACATAAGAAAAAATGTAGCATCATCCCAGAAGAGACTCAAGCTTTTGGACCATGGCTTCACCTACAACTAAGGCAGAGACTGTCATCAGACTCAGGAGAATCCCAACTCCCTCAGAGCTACTATTACAACCCATTGGTCAAAAGGGATTGGACCCTACTTCCAATAGAGAGGTGACTACCATTGAGCCTAGAAGAAAAGCTGGCTTGCAAGAGTCTATGGCTATAGACCCTCCAAATCTGAGCCTAACTCCCAATAGGGTAGCAATTTCCAGCACACTCTGAGGAGAGATTTGACCTGTGCTCGCTTCAGACCCAGCCTTCCCACCAAAGCTGCTGGGCATATACAACCACATAGTTATGCTCCCAGAAAAGATACCCCTTTAAGACAAGAGTTGGTGACTGTTTCACCTAATTTCATATAGATTGAGAAAGGTAAGCAAGTGAGAAAGCTGAGGAATATGTTTCCAATAAAAGAACAAAGACAGAACCCTGAAAAAAAAACTTAATGAAATAGAGGTAAATTATTTACCTGATAAAGAGTTCAAAGAAACAGTAATAAATGGTAATGACTTGAGAACAGGGAACATGAACACAGTGAGACTATCAAGAATAAACTAGAAAATACAAGAATAAACCAGTCAGAGCTGAAGAATATACTAACCAAAATGAAAAAGACACTGGAAGTGTATTTAATACATTGAATACATGTAAAAAATACACTGGAAGGGATTGAAAATGTATTTGAGGATGTTATGGCTGAAAACTTACCAAATTTGAAGAAGGAAATAGATACCCAGATCCAGGAAGCACAGAGGGACAGAAACAAGACAAACCCAAGCAGACCCACACTAAGACACATCATAACTAGAATGGCAAAAAAAAGAAAAGAAAGAAAATTTTAAAGGCAGAATGAAAAAAAGCAAAGATTCATATAAAAAGGAAGCCCAATAAGCCTATTATCTGTTTTGTTGGCAGACACCTTGTGGATCAGAAGTAGCATGATATATTTAATGCACTGAAAGCAAAAAACAACAACAAACAAACAAAAAAACCCTACAACCTAGAATAACAGCAATATTATTATTTATAATTGAAGAAGAGATAAATGGGTTTTATAAAAAAATAATAGCTCATCACCACTAAATCAAACTTATAAGAAATGTTAAAGGGTATTCTTTAATGGAAAAAGAAAAAGCTACATCTATGTGTGTATATATATATATATATATACACACACACACACACACACACATAGAGAGAGAGAGAGAAAGGGTAAAATCCCACTGGTAAAGGCAAATATACAAAGAAGAAACTTGATCAACCACTTAGATAAACTACTATAATGGTTGAAATATAAAATAGTAAAATAAACTATAATTACAATTAAAAAAAAGAATTGGCATGAAGATATAAAATAACATATGAAAACCAAAAAACACTGTGGTTTTGGGACACCAAAACCACAAAACATAAGAGGAGGGAGTAAAAAATGTTGATCTTTTAGAATATATTTGAACTCAAATATCCATTTCAAACAAGTAGCTAGAGTTACAGGTGAATACATATGAAGTCCATGGTAATCACCAAAAATATATATAATATATACTGAATAACTAGAAAGGAAAACAAATATAACATTGAAAGAAAGTCATCAAACTGTAAGGGAAGAGACTATAAGAAGAAAAAAGGAAGGGGTAAGAACTACAAAGCAACCCAGAAACAAGAAAAAAAGAAAAAGGAATAAGTACAAATCTATCAATGATCACTGTAAATATTAATGGGCTAAATGCTCCAATCCAACACTATAGTGTGGCTGATTGGGTAAAAATAATTCCTATTTATATGCTGCATACAAAAGACTCACTTTAGAGCTAAAGACAAACATACTAAGAGTAAGGGATAAAATAAAATGCCACACAAATGAAAATAAAAAGCAAGTTGACATAGCAGAACTCATATCAGACAAGTAGTATTTAAAACAGTCTGCAATACAAGACAAAAGTGGATTATAAAATGATGAATAGATCAGTAAAAGAGGATATAATATTTCTTATCATATATGCAGATAATGTACATGTGTACTCAGTCATGTCTGACTCTCTGCGACCCCATGGACCATAGTCTACCAGGCTCCCTTGTCCGTGGAATTTTCCCGGCAAGAATACTAAAGTGGGTTGTCATTTCCTACTCCAGGAGATCTTCATAGCCCAGAGATTGAACCTGTGTCTCCTTCAATGGCAGGCGGATTCTTCACCACTGTGCCACCTGGAAAGCTCTTGCGGCTAATAGAGGAATGCATAATTATATAGTAACACAAAATATATTAACAGACATAGTGGAATAAATTGATAGTAATACAATAACTGTAGGGGGCTTTAATTGGAGGAAGAAATGTCAACCCACTCTGGTATTCTAGCCTGGGAAACCCCATAGACAGAAGAGTCTGGTGGGCTACAGTTCATGGGGTCACAAAGAGTAGGACATGACTGTGCATGAGCAGAGAGAGGTGACTTTAATACCCGACTTACATCAGTGGATGGATCACTCAGACAGAAAATCAATAAGAAACAACGGACTTAAATGACATACTAAACTGGTTGAACTTAATGGATATTTATAAAATATCCTATTCAAAAAATAGTAGAATACACATCCTTTTCTTTAAAAAAAAAATATTTGGCTGTGTCAGGTCTTAGTTGCGGCACACAGAATCTTTATTGTGCAATGCAATACTTTTCACTGTGGCACACAGACTGATCTTTGTGGTGTGTAGGCTTCTCTAGTTGTGGTTCACGGGCTTCTCTCTATGTCACACACAGGTTCCAGAGTGTACAGGTAGTTGAAACTACATCCACTTGTAGTTGAAACACGTGGGCTCTCTAGTTGTAGCATGTGCGCTTAGTTGCTTCCACTGGTATGTGAAATATGAGTACCTTTAAGTTCAGTTCAGTCACTCAGTCGTGTCCGACTCTTTGTGACCCCATGAATCGCAGCACACCAGGCCTCCCTGCCCATCACAAACTCCCAGAGTTTACGCAAACTCATGCTCATCGAATTGGTGATGACATCCAGCCATCTCATCCTCTGTTGTCCCCTTCTCCTTCTGCCCCCAATCCCTCCAAGCATCAGGGTCTTTTCCAATGAGTCAACACTTGGCATGAGGTGGCCAAAGTATTGGAGTTTCAGCTTCAGCATCAGTCCTTCCAATGAACACCCAGGACTGATCTCCTTTAGGATGGACTGGTTGGATCTCTTTGCAGTCCAACGGACTCTCAAGAGTCTTCTCCAACACCACAGTTCAAAAGCATCAATTTGGCGGCACTCAGCTTTCTTCACAGTCCAACTCTCACATCCACACATGACCACTGGAAAAACCATAGCCTTGACCAGGTGGACCTTTGTTGGCAAAGTAATGTCTCTGATTTTAATATGCTGTCTAGGTTGGTCATAACTTTCCTTCCAAGGAGTAACCGTCTTTTAATTTTATGGCTGCAGTCACCATCTGCTGTGATTTTGGAGCCCAAAAAATAAAGTCTGACACTGTTTCCACTGTCTCCCCATCTATTTCCCATGAGGTGATGGGACCAGATGCCATGATCTTAGTTTTCTGAATGTCAAACTTTAAGCCAGCTTTTTCACTCTCCTCTTTCACTTTCATCACAAGGCTTCTTAGTTCTTTGCTTTCTGCCATAAGGGTGTTGTCATCTGCATATCTGAGATTATTGATATTTCTCCTAGCAATCTTGATTCCAATTTGTGTTTCATCCAACCTGGCATTTCACATGATGTACTCTGCATATAAGTTAAATAAGCAGGGTGACAATATATGTCCGAGGTCAGGGGCGGTGGCCGGGAAAAGTTACCACATGCTGGAGGTCAGGGGCCCTGCCCCAAGAGGAGCTACCCCACCTCCAAGGAGCGGCTGCTGCATGGGTGCGGGAGGGCCGAGAGGAGCTACTCCACGTTCAAGGTCAGGAGGGGCGGCCGAGAGAAGATACCCCTTCTCCAAGGTAAGGACCAACGGCTACGCTTTGCTGGAGCAGCCGTGAAGAGATAACCCACGTTCAAGGTAGGAGAAACCCAAGTAAGACAGTAGCTGTTGCGAGAGAGCATCAGAGGGCAGACACACTAAAACCATAATCACGGAAAACTAGCCAATCTGATCACAGGACCAGTCTTGTCAAACTCAATGAAACTAAGCCATGCCTTGTGGGCCAACCCAAGATGGTCGGGTCATGGTGGAGAGGTCTGACAGAATGTGGTCCACTGGAGAAGGGAATGGCAAACCACTTCAGTATTCTTGCCTTGAGAACCCCATGAACAGTATGAGAAGGCAAAATGATAGGATACTTGTTTCAATGCTTTTCTCTCTGAACATCCCACCCTTGCCTTCTCCCACAGAGTCTAAAAGTCTGTTCAGTATCAAGGGTGAAACAGATCACCAGCCCAGGTTGGATGCATGAGATGGGTGCTCAGGGCTGGTGCACTGGGAAGACCCAGAGTGATGGGATGAAGAGGGAGGCAGGAGGGGGGATCGGGATGGGGAACACATGTAAATCCATGGCTGATTCATGTCAATGTATGGCAAATACCACTACAATATTGTAATTAGCCTCCAATGAATAAAAATAAATGAAAAAAAAAATGATAGGATACTGAAAGAGGAACTCCCAGGTAGGTAGGTGCCCAATATGCTACTGGAGATCAGTGGAGAATTAACTCCAGAAAGAATGAAGGAATGGAGCCAAAGCAAAAATAATACCCAGTTGTGGATGTTACTGGTGATAGAAGCAAGGTCTGATGCTCTTAACAGCAATATTGCATAGGAACCTGGAATGTTAGGTCCATGAATCAAAGCAAATTGGAAGTGGTCAGACAAGAGATGGCAAGACTGAATGTAAACATTCTGAGGATCAGTAAACTAAAATGGACTGGAATGGGTGAATTTAACTCAGATGACCATTATATCTACCGCTGTGGGCAGGAATCTCTTAGAAGAAATGGAGTAGCCATCATAGTCAACAAAAGAGTCCAAAATGCAGTACTTGGATGCAATCTCAAAAATGACAGAATGATCTCTGTTCATTTCCAAGGCAAAACATTCAATATTATGGTAATCCAAGCCATTGCCCCAACCAGTAATGCAGAAGAAGCTGAAGTTGAACTGTTCTATGAAGACCTACAAGACCTTTTAGAACTAACACCCTAAAAAGATGTCCCTTTCATTATAGGGGACTTGAATGCAAAAGTAGGAAGTCAAGAATCACCTGGAGTAACACACAAATTTGACCTTGGAGTATGGAATGAAGCAGGACAAAGGCTAATAGAGTTTTGCCAAGAGAACACACTTGTCATAGCAAACACCCTTTTCCAACAACACAAGAGAAGACTATACACATGTACATCACCAGATGGTCAACACCAAAATCGGATTGATGATATTCTTTGCAGCCAAAGATGGAGAAGCTCTATACAGTCAGCAAAAACAAGACCAGGAGCTGACTGTTGCTCAGATCATAAACTCCTTATTGCCAAATTCAGGCTTAAATTGAAGAAAGTAGGGAAAATCACTAGACCATTCAGGTATGACCTAAATCAAATCCCTTATGACTATACAGTAGAAGTGAGAAATAGATTTAAGGGACTAGATCTGATAGACAAAGTGCCTGATGAACTATGGATGTAGGTTCGTGACATTGTACAGGAGACAGGGATCAAGAACTTCCCCATGGAAAAGAAATGCAAAAAGGCAAAATGGTAGTCTGAGGAGGCCTTAAAAATAGCTGTGAAAAGAAGAGAAGCAAAAAGCAAAAGAGAAAAGAAAAGATATTCCCATTTGAATGCAGAGTTCCAAAGAATAGCCAGGAGAGATAAGAAAGCCTTCCTCAGCGATCAATGCAAAGAAATAGAGGAAAACGACAGAATGGGAAAGACTAGAGATCTCTTCAAGAAAGTTAGAGATACCAAGGGAACATTTCATGCAAAAATGGGCTCAATAAAGGACAGAAATGGTATGGGCCTAACAGAAGCAGAAGATATTAAGAAGAGGTGGCAAGGATACACAGAAAAACTGTAGAAAAAGATCTTCACAACCCAGATAATCACAATGGTGTAATCACTCACCTAGAGCCAGACGTCCTGGAATGTGAAGTCAAGTGGGCCTTAGAAAGCATCACTACGAACAAAGCTAATGGATGTGATGGAATTCCAGTTGAGCCATTTAAAATCCTGAAAGATGATGATGTGAAAGTGCTGCACTCAATATGCCAGCAAATTTGGAAAACTCAGCAGTGGCCACAGGACTGGAAATGTTCAGTTTTCATTCCAATCCCAAAGAAAGTCAATCCCAAGAATGCTCAAACTACCACACAGTTGCACTCATTTCACACGCTAATAAAGTAATGCTCAAAATTCTCCAAGCCAGGCTTCAGTAATACATGAACCGAGAACTTCCAGATGTTCAAGCTGGTTTTAGACAAGGCAGAGGAACCAGACATCAAATTGCCAACATCCACTGGATCATCGAAAAAGCAAGAGAGTTCCAGAAACACATCTATTTTTGCTTTATTGAGTACGCCAAAGCCTTTGACTGTGTGGATCACAATAAACTGTGGAAAATTCTTAAAGAGTTGGAAATACCAGACCACCTGATCTGCCTCTTAAGAAACCTGTATGCAGGTCAGGAAGCAACAGTTAAAACTGGACATGGAACAACAGACTGGTTCTAAATAGGAAAAGGAGTACGTCAAGGTTGTATATTGTCATCCTGCTTATTTAACTTATATTAATACCTTTACCAGGGATCAAATCCACATTCCCTGCACTGGAAGGAGGATTCTTAATGATTGGGCCAGCATGGAAATCTCCCACATTCTTTTCAATTGTGAAGAGTGAAGCTTCTCTAGGATACATCACATGCTGAGCCACAAATAAATATCAACAAATTTAAGAAGACAGAATTTCTATAAAGACATTTTCTGACTAGATCATTAACAAATAAAATAAAAAATAAAAAACTAGAAAGCAACTACAGAGAAAAAAATGGAAAAAAAACCCCACAAATACTCGGAAACAACAACAAAAAATACACAGTAGAAATATGCTACTGAAAAAGGAATAGTTTAATGAAAAAATAAAATATGAAATCAGAAGATACTTAAAGACAAACAAGAAAAATTCCAAATCTTCAGGACAGTGCAAATTTTTTTTCAAAGAGAGAAGATTATTGCAATATAATCTAAATCAAGAAATCAGAAAAATCCCAAACTACATAACCTCCCAGCTGAAGAAACTGGGAAAAAATGTTCAAAGTGAGGGTAAGGAAGAAAATAATAAAAAAAATCAGTGAGAAATTGAGTAAAATAGAAATTAAAAACTAAAAGAACAAATTAATACCCCAAAGAGCTATTTTTTAAAGAAAAGATAAACAAAATTGATAAACCTTTAAACAGGGTCATCACAAGAAAAGAGGGAAAACTGCTATGCCATTCAGGTATAACCTGAATCAAATCACTTATGATTATAACAGTTAAAGTGAAAAAATAATTCTAGGGATTAGATCTAATAGACAGAGTGCTTGAAGAAATATGGATGAAGTTTTGTAACATTGTACTGGAGGCAGTGATCAAAATCATCCCCAAGAAAAAGAAATGCAAAAAGTCAAAATGGTTGTCTAAGGAGGGCTTACAAATAGCTGGGAAAAGAAGAGAAGCAAAAGACAGAGGAGAAAAGGAAAGATATACCCAATTGAACACAGAGTTCTAAAGAATAGCAAGAAGAGATAAAGAAAGTCTTCCTAAATGATCAATGCAAAGAAATAGAGAAAAATAATATAATGGGAAAAACAAGAGATATTTTCAAGAAAATTAGAGATACCAAGGGAATATATATTTTAGGGATGACATATTAGGAATATATGAACTAAAATGGACTGGAATTGGAGAATTTAATTCAGATGACCATTATATCTACTACAGTGGGTGAGAATAACTTAGAAGAGATGGAGTAGCCCTCAGAGTCAACAGGGGTTCAAAATGTAGTACTTGGGTGCAATCTCAAAAATGACAGAATGATTTCTGTTCCTTTTGAAGGCAAATGATTCAATATCACAGTAATCCACATCTATGTCCCACTATTAATGCTGAAGAAGTTGAACTTGAAAGGTTCTATGATGACCTGAAAGACCCTCTAGAACTAACATCCAAAAATATGTCATTTTCATCATAGGGGACTGGAATGCAAAAGTAAGAAGTCAAGAGGTACCTGGAGTAACAGGCCAATTTGGCCTTGGAGTACAAAATGAAGCAGGGCAAAGGCTAACAGAGTTTGTCAAGCAAACACACTGATCATAGCAAACGCCATCTTCCAACAACACAAGAGACAACTCTATACATGGCCGTCACCAGATGGCCAATACTGAAAACAGATGAATTATACTCTTTGTAGCCGGAGATGGAGAAGCTCTATACAGTCAGCAAAACCAAGACCAGGAGCTGAATGCAGCTCAGATCATGAACTCCTTATTGCCAAATTCAGACTTAAATGGAAGAAAGTAGGAAAAACCACTAGCCCATTCAGTTATGACCTAAATAAAATGCTTTATGATTATAGAGTGGAAGTACAAGTGGATTCAAGGGATGAGATCTAATAGAGTGCCTATTGTACAGGAGGCAGTGATCAATACCATCTGCGAGAAAAATAAATGCAAAAAGGCAAAATGGTTGTCTGAGAAGGCCTTACAAATAGCTGAGAAAAGAAGAGAAGGTAAAGTCAAGGGAGACAAAGAAAGATATACTGATCTGAATGGGGAGTTCCAAAGAATGGGAAGGAGAGACAAGAAAGACTTCCTCAGTGATCAGTGCAAAGAAATAAAGGAAAACAATAGAATAGAAAATACTGGAGATCTCTTCAAGAAAAGTAGAGATGCCAAGGGAATATTTCCTACAAAAATGGGCATGATAAAGGACAGAAAGTGTATGGACAGAAGCAGAAGAGATTAAGAAGAAGTGGAAAGAATACAAAGAAGAACTAAGCAAAAAACATCTTAATTACTCAGATAACTACCATGGTGTGAACACTCACCTAGAGCCATAAATCCTGGAGTCCAAAGTCAAGTGGGCCTTAGGAAGCATCACTACAAACAAAGCTAGTGGAGGTGATGGAATTCCAGCTGAGCTATTTCAAGTTCTAAAATATGATGCTGTTAAAGTGCTGCACTCAATATGACAGCAAATTTGGGAAACTGAGCAGTGGCCACAGGACTGATAAAGGTCAATTTTCATTCCAATCCCAAAGAAAGGCAATGCCAAAGAACGTTCAAACTACTGCACAATTGCACTCATTTCACAGGCTATCAAAGCAATGCTCAAAATTCTCCAAGCTAGGCTACAACAGCATGTGAACCAGGAATTCCCAGATGTTCACATTCGATTTAGAAAAGGCAGAGGAATCAGAGACTAAATTGCCAACAACCTTTGGATCATAGGAAAAGCAAGGGAATTCCAGAAAATAACATCTACTTCTGCTTCACTGACTATGCTAAAGCCTTTGACTGTGTGGATCACAACAAATTGTGCAAAAATCTTAAGGAGATGGGAATACCAGACCACCTTAAATGTGTCCTGAGAAACCTGTATATAGGTAAAATAGCAGCAGTTATAACTAGACATGGAACAATGGACTTGTTCCAAATTGGGAAAGGAGTACCACAAGACTCTATATTGTCACACTGCTTATTTAACTTATATGCAGAGTACATCACATGAAATGCCAGGCTGGATGAAGCACAACCTGGAATCAAGATTGCCAGGAGAAATACCAATAACCTCAGATATCCAGATTACAGCACCCTTATGGTAGAAAGTGAAGAGGAATTAAACAGTCTCCTGTTGAAGGTGAAATAAGAGAGTGAAAAAGCTGGCTTAAAACTCAACATTCAAAAAAATAAGATCATGGCATTGGGTCCCATCACTTCATGGCGAATAGATGGGGAAAAATGGAAACATTGACAGAGTTCCTTCCTGGGGCTCCAAAATCACTGCAGATGGTGACTACAGCCAGGAAATTAAAATACCCTTGCCTCTTGGAAGAAAAGCTATGACAAACCTAGACAGCATGTTAAAAAGCATAGATATCCATCTCATTAGAACGGATTCAAATAAATTCTTTTTAATGGCTGAGTAATATTCTGCATTGGGAAGACCCAGAAGGATGGGATGGGGAACACATGTAAATCCATGGCTGATTCATGTCAATGTATTGCAAAAACCACTACAATATTGTAAAGTAATTAGCCTCCAACTAATAAAAATAACTGGGGGGGGGGGGAACCTGTATTACCACATAGCCTAAATTAGGAGAAAAATTTTCAATGTTTTTAGGGAAAATAAAGGTAAAATTGATTGCCTGGGCAATTAGTGAGTTATCTGTCAATGAGGTTCATCTAGCAAAAATACTGAACATTCATTTGTTTAAAATGTCGTAGAAGGGATTCAAGTTTTGGAGGAAGGAAATGAAGGATCTTGTCTTAGTCTAATTACAGATGTTGTAAAAGAAATTCTGTTTACTAGGTGGCTTAGACAATTTAATTCTCATCATTTAAGAAGATATAGGTCCAAAATTAAGACTCCAGCATATTAAGTGTCTAACAAAGAGACACATTTTTTGTTCATTCATGGTTCATCCTTACTATATCCACACAGGGTAAAAGGTGCAAGGGAACTCTGGATCTTATAAAGATACTATCACATTCATGAGGGCTCTACTCTCATTACCCAAATATTAATACTATCCAAACGCGCCACCATCATTTATTTTAACAAATGAGTTTTTGGAGGAAACAGTCTATAACAGGTCTTAAAGTTCTCCTTCTTACTCTGGGTCTATGTGCAAGTTGCCTTAGGCATTCAGACACTGGAACCTTAGTGTGATTCTGGGAGAAATTATGAAGGTAAACCATCTTATTTTTCAATATTCCTTTCCTTTACTGGGATCTTTTACTGTTACTTGTGGCTGCCCAATAAACTCCACCATTTCCCTATCCACCACTAGTAGTTAAGGTCGTTCCTGGCAGAATGAATACTTTGTTCCTTCCCCAAAGTGGATCTAAATGGAAGAAATGACAATCTAGAATCTCAGTAAGCCCAACAGAATACATATCAATTAAAGCACAGATAGCAGAAGTTATATGTCTATATCACTGTGTACATGCAAACATATTTCCTGAAGCCCTTTGTGAGGAGCTTTGAGATACTGTAGTTTTGAATCATGGTAAATGTATTTTCTAATGATCATCATAAAGCAAAATTTGATCTATAAAGATAAGGGTATTCCTAACAGCAATAAGATTTTTGTTCAGACATCCCTAGAAACCTGGGATTCTTGTACAAGTGTGGCAGAGAATTATATCCAACAAAAGCATGTATGTATAGGACCCTGTCATTCTGGTGTTTCTGCCTTGGCATAGGTCAGAATCTCATCATAATGTAAAGCACACACATTTTTAAGTAAGGATCTGAAAAACAAAGGCCTTTCAGAAAGACTTTAAATTCAGTAACATTATACAGAAATCTCCATGCTCTGGAATCTAGTACCTATCTGTGCTTCATAACAAACACTTACTGGATTTCCTTCTCACAAACCTCTATATTCCGTCTACTTTTGTGTGAATATTTTGCTTCTCAAAGGTATAAAATTTGAAGTGTTTTTTATAACTAGACCTATAATGTTGATAGCCACAAGTTTTGTCAAAACCATCCTCTGTCCCCTTAGCAAGTGAAATGTGATTAAATAGTGAGATACAGACTAAAATCATAAATGCCTACTCTCACATATTGTCACTCTGTCAGTTTAACCAAAAGACAAAGGCATCAACCATCACACATTTTCCCCTATTGGCCCAATAAAAATATGTTGGATCATGTTCCTCATTTTGTCTGCAAATGTCACTGACAGAAGCCCCATGGATATTTGTACATGAGCACAGCAAAGTGATGAACTACACAGCTTTTTAATGATACATTGGTACTATCATTGAAGTAATTCTGCTACTAAATCAGTTCTTTACTTTCTACTAATTTCCATTTCACACTGCAGAAACTAAGCCACATAAATGTTGCATCTACTTTCAAGAACACCTTTTCTGTTGTAGATCTTGTGGTGAGGCTGAAGACATAGAGATGAATAAAGATATGATCTCTGCCCTAAACATTTTGAGAGACTGGTGAAGGAGACAGCTTTGTAAACAAATGTAAACATGTAGTAGTAATGTGGAAAATATTATAACAAGTCCATGTCCCATGTGTTATGGAACTCCAGAAGAGGAAACATTTTTTTAACCTAGTTGAAAACTCTTAAAAGAAATGAGGGAAGATGCATTATAACAAAAAGCACAAGATATACAAAGGTATGTCAGAGAGAAATGAATGGTGATATTCAGAAAATTGTAAATCATTTGGGGTAGCTGAAATCAGGGCCAGTTTCCTGTGTAGCTGCACATGGCCCCCCACTCAGAAGGGACCCATATTTTATTTAATAATCTGTCATCATCTTTTTGAAAGTGTTAATAAAATTTGACAAAAAGTTTCACACTGGCCCCAGAAATTAGGTAGACCTGGCTATAGTGAAGTGTGACTATGGGGAGAATGTTGAAAAAGGAGATAAAAAATATGGTACGCAAGTGTCCATTCATGATTACTGGATGTTCTGCAAAAATGTTTGAACTTTATCCTACATATAATAAAGAATCACTAAAGAATTTTAAACAGGACAGTGGCATAAGATTTTAATATTGCTCAAATGATTTTCTAAGAATTGTATATAGAGAGAATCGGAGGATGGGATGAGGTGGAAGCTGTTAGAAGAATACTAAAAAATATTGAAGTTGAGAGGTAGTTGAAAGTTAAAATAAGACAATGGGAGTGCAAATGGACAAAAAGCTATTCAATAAAACTCACAGTGTTTGGAACAAAATATCAGAAATGCCATATTTAATTGTTCTTATGCAGGTCTAACCTCTCAGTCATTAAAAGAAAATGTAATTACTATCAGCACAGTTGAGGCCATTCCTATGAGTATCAAATTCAATATGTCCAATAAGTGCTCTGCTCTGTACATGGCACACAATTTTGTCTTGTACAACTTTCCTTAAAACCAAGCTTTTCAGTAGCAAGAACAGGTTCATTCTCAACAATCTTTTTAACCTATGCTTAAAATTGAAAATAATTTACTTTCAGTTCCTTATAAAATCAAAACCTATATTTTTATACTAAATGCCATTTATTCAACATGAATTTTCCCCTCTTATAATCAAATTGTACTAAATAAAATTTACTTTTTAAATTTCATATATGATTTATTTTTAATCTATTAAATTAAAAATCATATGCTTAATTATTATTGCTTAACTTTTCCCCTCAGTTCCAGTAGTTGCATATATGCAAGTGACATTGTCTGTTCTTTTAGTTGTGAATATAACTTTTTCAGTGTCATAGATACTTTGACTGACTGAAGCTGATCTTGAAGATTAGTTGTAAAATGTCCAGTGAGGATGATAAGATGCATTTTTTTTTTATTGTAGAATACAAAATCCTTTTTCCACAGTTTATTTCCTCATTTGAAAGAATCCTCATGAAAAATTAAATACTAAATATTCTTCTATGATCATCTAATTGGGAAAAATATAGATTAATTCAAATTTTGTTATGCTATGCTAGAAACATTGTCACATTGTAATAAGGATATGATAGCCTTTTTCCGTGATTGTAATCCAAAAAACATAATAAAGATTCAGAAGTTTCAGGATTTCATGAATGTAATTTCCTCCATCATCTAATGGATTAGTGAGAGTTGCTACATTTGTTGCTTCTAAGTTGTGAATTTGATATTAATAAATTTTCCTTTTTCATTGTTTTGAGCACTAATTAATTTTCTTATAGAAAACAAAGAAAAAGATTCAAGGATTTCATATGATCTTTTCAAATTTTGGACCTGGTGAGAATAATTCCCTTATTGTAATTAGGAATTAACTTGACACTAAATAATGAATGTATAATATCCTGCCCTATTAATGAATTCTGTGGGGATCATGCTCAACAGAAATCTGCTCACTTTCATTGATCCTTTTATCAAAAATGCAAACATCCAATATGCCTATATTTCTTTTTATATTTTTTCTTTTCTATATTCTCTTTTCATATTATCTATTTTTATTATCTGAATATTTCCTCATCTTAATAATTTAAGGGGTTAAAAAATAGTTGTATTTGAAAGGTACAGAATTTGAATATATTTTCAAGAAAAATGTAATTTTAGTAAAATGCAAAAACAAAATTTAAAGTATTTTATTTGTTTCTAAAACATTCAAAAATAATGTATTGACCTTAAAAGAGAAAGTACATGAGCAGCTTCAGCTGCATGCAACAAACTCTGGTAAATTCTCTGTTTGTCTTTATTCTGTTGCAAGTATTTTCTGATTTTCCTTTTTATGGTTTCTTAGATATACCCATAATTCAAAAGTGGACATTTAATTTCCAAATACATGGAGTTTTTAAAGTATCTTTGATATTAGTTTCTCATTTGGATATTACTTTCTCATTTAAATGCTTTATTCTCTTCAATAATCCTCTGTGTTTTTTCAGACTTCTAACTTTATTGAGGCTTTCAATAGCTAAGTCAAATATCTCTCTTGGTAAATGTCTCACAATCCACTTGAAAATACATGGGTAATTTTCAAATATCTTTAAGTACTGGTTTCTAAGATAATTCAATATTAATAAGAGAACAGATTCTGTATGATTCCAATACCTTTAAACCATGAAATTTTTGCACTTTATTTTATGTCCCTAGATATGTTCGAGTGTCTCCTAGTTTATAGTCTATGGGGATTTGAATAGAATTTGCATTTTACTTTTGTGTGAAAATTGTTTAAATCTTAATTATGTTAAATTAGTTCATAGTGCTTTTCAGGTATACTATAACCTTCTATTTCTCTATCCATGCTATTCATTTTTGATAGTTTGACATTGAAACTCGAACTAAAAATCTTAATGTATCTACTTAAAAAATAATTGTAATATATAGTGGAACTGTATGTAACTTTGTTCTATATTTTCCAAGTCTCCTGCAAATGTGCTATCTTACTTTCATAATAAAAAAAAAAAAGAAAGAGGAGTGAAGACAGAAAATACATATTACAGCTAATGAAATCAAAGTTTTAATTTCAAACTTATGCAAATAAGCCTGAAATACTTTTAATTTATTTAAACCATAATTTAATCTTTTTTTCATTTATTTTTATTAGTTGGAAGCTAATTACTTTACAATATTGTAGTGGTTTTTGTCATACATTGACATGAATTAGCCATGGATTTGCAAGTTACAAGTTACAAATTAAATTTACAATTTAATCTTTTAAAATTATTTTACAAAGTGCAGCTATTAGTATCTCTAGCACTTTAACATTAATATAGTTGCCAAAATAAAGAATCAGTATCAAGTTTAATCCATATAACATCTGGAGCTACATATATAGGTATATAAGAGTAATATGATTTGTTCAACAATTTAAAAATGTTCCTCAGCTGATATACATCATGCTGTGGAGGTTCATCTAGAATCATGAATTAGAACATGAAGAGAAACAAGAAAAATGCATGTTTAACAGCACTCAAAAATGATATTTTGTTATGCAAGACTCTATAGCATTTATAACATCTGAGAAAAAAATGTTATGATAATTATTTACCTTTTAAATACATATCTCTGTTACCTAAATCTTCCTCACACTAAAGTTGCACTCATCTCCAACATTGGTACAATCCACAAACTTCATAACATTTATTTTCAATTAATTTTTATTGGAGTATAGTTTTACAAGTTGTATTAGTTTCTACTGTACAGCAAAATGAATCAGTCATATATATGTGAATCCCCTACCTTTTGGACCATCTTCCCATTCAGTTCACCACAGTGCATTAAGTAGAGTTCCCTGTGCTATATAGTATGTTCTCATTAGTTATCTACTTTGTGTATAATATATATATGTCAATCCCAATCTCCCAATTCCTCCCACCCTGATTCCCCCTTGGTATCCATATATTTTCTATATCTATGTCTCTTTCTACTTTGCAAATATCATCTATACTTTTTATTTTAGATTAAGCATGTATGCATTAATATATGATATTTGTTTTTCTGACTTTATGTTGTAATCTCTAAGTCCATTCATGTCTCTGCAAATGACCAAATTTGATTCATTTTTATGGCCAAGTAATATTCCATTGTATATAAGTACCACAACTTCTTTTTCCATTCATCTGTTGATAGACATTTAAGTTGCTTCCATGCCCTGACTATTATAAACTGTGCTGCTATGAATATTGGGGTGTATGTATCTTTTCAACTACAGTTTGAATAATTGAAACCATAATTATACTCAGGGTATATGCGCAATAGTCCAACTGTTGGGTTATATTGTAGTTTTATTCCTAGTTTTTTTTAAGAAATCTATATATGGTTCTCTACTGTGGCTGTATCAATTTACACTATCAATTTACACCCCCATCAACAGTGCAAAATGGTTTCCTTTACTCCACACCCTTTCCAGCATTTAATATTTGTAGATATTTTTGATGATGGCCATTCTGACCAGTGTGAAGTGACACCTCATTGTATTTTTGAATTGCATTTTTCTAATAATTATTGATACTGAATATGTTTTCATATGTTTGTTGGTCATCTTAATGTCTTCTTAGGAGAAATGTCTATTTAGATCTGTCCATTTTTTTAAATTAAATTTATTTTTTTTCCATTTATTTTTATTAGTTGGAGGCTAATTACTTTACACTATTGTAGTGGTTTTTGCCATACATTGACATGAATCAGCCGTGGATTTACATGTATTCCCCATCCCGATCCCCCCTCCCACCTCCGTCTCCACCCCATCCCTCTGGGTCTTCCCAGTGCACCAGCCCCGAGCACTTGTTTCATGCATCCAACCTGGGCTGATGATCTGTTTCACCCTTGATAATATGTTGGGAGCCGCCGGGATGAGAAAGGAACCTGCAAGGCAGCTCTTCCCCTCGAGGTTGTCCCAGGGGCCTGGTATGTCCCTTTCTTCCTTCTGTCTTACTGTTGTTGGGCTTTCTATTAATTTTTGGAAATTATAATATATAGTAATAAGGCCTCGCTGGAAAAGTCCAAGTCTTTTTGGAAATGCTTAAGATTGCTCTGGCTCAGGACACGACCATAAACATAAAAGAAAAGGCCACAGGTATAGTTTGGCTGCTTGCTTAAAAGATTATAATGTTCTAGAATAGAAAAGAGTAGAGGTGTTTAGATTTAGAAGTAGATATACTGCTTTAGTTTACTTTCTCCTTGGTTGAAAGGGTTTTCACTATTGCTATTTCCTTGCTGCTACTTGTTCATTGTTTCCCTTTCTTTAAACAACATGAGATATTATGGGTATTTTTGTAAAGTTAGAAAATGGGGTATATAAGATTTTAATAGAAGATTTATATTAACCAGCTTTACTGCCATTATTTTACTATTAATAAAGGTATTTTGTTGCTTTAGAGGTGTTTATGCTGTTTAATAGTTAATCGTTGTAAATTGAGATTTTGTGGTTTCAGGTAAAGAAAAATATCAGGTTTTTCTCATTGCACTATTTTCAGAAATGTCAAACATGTTACTGTAACCCTTCCCATGTATTGTTTTATTGTTCAAAGAATTTACACTATTCCTGAGATTTATGAAACATTGTTTTAGTTAGAGTGAGAATGTTAGGCCATTGAGGCAAGAAGATTATGTACGGGATATTTAAGTATAAACCCTGTAATCGGAAACGTTCTAGATGAATGCTTAGGGGAAAAACATGGGGAAAAAATATTGACGGAAGCATAAACCAATATCTGATGTAATATATGGTGACTTAAGGGGGAGGTAACATTCATTCTATAAAAACTGAGCTATCCTAAAAAATAAAGAAGCTACCTCTTCTATGCAACGTCTGTGTGTGTGTGTCTGTCTGTCTGTCTTCTCTCGCTGACGCCATTCATCCTGAGGGTTCCCCTGGATCCTGCAGGGGCTGGACCCTGGCAATAATATACATGTTTCTTTTCTTTTTTTTTAAATTGAATTGCAAGAGCTGCTTGTATATTTTGGAAATTAACCATTTGTCAGTTGCTTCATTTGAAATTATTTTGCCCAGTTCTTATTGACTTGCTTACTGCTTCTTTTGCTTTGCAAAACTTTTCAGCTTATTTAGGTTCCATTTGCTTATTCTTGTTTTTATTTTCATTACTTTAGGAGGCTTGTCAAAAAATATTTTGATGTGATTTATGTCAAAGAGTGTCCTACTTATGTTTTCATCTAAGGGTTTTATTGTGTCTGGTCTTACATTCAGGTCTTTAATCCACTTTCAGTTTATTTTTGTGTATGGTGTCAGGGAGTATTCTCATTTCATTCTTTTTACATGTAGTTTTACCGTTTTCCCAGGACCACTTATTGAAGAGGCTGTCTTTTCTTCGTTGTATATTCTTGCCTCCTTTTTCTTAGATTAGGTGACCATAGTTGCGTGCGTTTATCTCTGTGCTTTCTATCCGGTACCATTGATCTATACTTATGTTTCATGCCAGTATACAAACCTCCATGAGATTTAAATGCAATAATCATTTAGTTCAAGAACATAAGGTAAAGCATATGGGAAAAAAGTATCCCTGGGGACCAAATAGTACTACCTGTAAATGCAGATGTTTGGAGTTACTGGTCATAATATGCCAGGGCTGAGCATTGATCTTAAGTGACAGGTCCATGTAGTCCTAAACAATTTTTTGTGTGTTTTGAATATGCAAGATACTCCAAACCATAGATCTCAATGTCTATGTATAATATAGATTAATAAGTTGGGAAAAGATAAAAATTACAAGATAAAAACTACAAGATACCCTTTTGAATCAGACATGAAAAGTGACAGACATGTTTAGAATGATTTTCAGGTATATAGTTTAGGTCCCTGGATAAATTTTGGCACCATAAATGAAGATGTGGAATATAGGAGGTGGTACAGGTTTTGAGTAAACATGGTGATTTCAATACTGGACATGTTAAAGAAGAGATGATCCCCTGGTATCAAGGTGGAAATAGCCAATATGCAGTTGGAAGTACATATGATGTTCATAAGATCCAGACTTAGGTTAAAAAAAAGAAATATGTGTATATATATATATATATATCATAACTACTCAGGATCAGAAACTATGATGAATACCACATTAGCCAATAAATGTGGGTAGTGTTTTCTCAAACTATGCTACATTACTTTCAATATTAAATTGGAAGAATAACAGCAACATTTTAACATATAAAATTGTGGCAATATACAATAGGAATCTGTATGTTGCAGTGAAAATAGCATAAACTTAAAACAATCTAACTAGATATGAATTTACACCCTTCCAATTCTTAGCTCAAGATACTGGACAATTCAATTAGCATCTCTGAACCTCAGATTCTTCATCTGAAAAATGTAGTTAATATGTATTTATATCAATTTAGATTCGTTTTACTTGAAAATAACATAAAACACTAATTTAAACAGGTTAAACAATATGAGATATATTATTAACATAAGAAAATATCCAAGGATAGTCTGGTTTTATGGAGAAGGAAATGGCAACCCACTCCAGTATTCTTGCCTGGAGAATCCCAGGGACAGAAGAGCCTGGTGGGCTGCCTCTATCGAGTCACACAGAGTAGGACACGGCTGAAGCGAGTTAGCAGCAGCAGCAGCAGTCTGGTTTTAGCATGTTCATTCAGTGTCTCAGTGACACCATTAAAGAGCAAGGTTCTTGTCAAAATTTTAGCCTGCCATTTCAATTGTTAATGTTTAGGTCTCTTCATGGGAGCAAGATAGCTGCAACACTTTCAGGAATATGCTGTCTAGGTTTGTCAATGCTTTTCTTTCAAGGATCAAGTGTCTTTTAATTTCATGGCTGCAGTCACCGTCCACAGTGATTTCAGAGCCCAAGAAAATAAAGCCTGTCGCTGTTTCCAACATTTCCCCATCTATTTCCCATGAGGTGATGGGACCAGATGCCATGATCTTAGTTTTCTGAATGTTTAGCTTTAAGCCAACTTTTTCACTCTCTTCTTTTACTTTCATCAAGAGGCTTTTTAGTTCCTTTTCACTTTCTGTCATAAGGGTGGTGTCATCTGCATATCTGAGGTTATTGATATTTCTCATGGCAATTTTGATTCCAGCTTGTGCTTCATCCAGCCTGGCATTTCGCATGATATACTCTGCATACAAGTTAAAAAAGCAGGGTTACAATATACAGCCTTGACATACTCCTTTCCCAATTTGGAACAAGTCTGTTGTTCCATGTCAGATTCTAACTGTTGCTTCTTGACCTGAATACACGTTTCTCTGCAGGAAGGTAAGGTGGTCTGGTATCCCCATCACGTTAAGAATGTTCCATAACTTGTGATCTACACAGACAAAGGCTTTAGCATAGTCAATGAAGCATAAATAGATGTTTTTCTGGAATTCTCTAGCTTTTTCTATGATCTAAAGGAAGTTGACAATTTGATCTCTGATTCTCCTGTCTTTTCTAAATCCAGCTAGTATGTCTGGAAGTTCTAGGTTCACATACTGTTGAGGTCTAGCTTGAAGGACTTTGAACATTATTTTGCTAGCGTGTGAAATGAGTGCAATTGTGCAGTAGTTTGAATATCCTTTGGCATTGCTCATCTTTGGGATTGGAATGAAAACTGACCTTTTCCAGTCCTGTGGCCACGGCTAAGTTTTCCAAATTTGCTGGCGTATTGAGTGCAACACTTTCATAGCATCATCTTTTACAATTTGAAATAGCTCAGCTGGAATTCCATCACTTCCACTAGCTTTGTTCATAGTGATGCTTCCTAATGCCCACTTGACTTCACATTCCAAGATGTCTTGCTCTAGGTTAGTGATCACACTATCATGGTTATCTGGGTCATGAAGATCTTTTTTATATAGTTCTTCTATGTATTCTTGCCATCTCTTCTTAATATTTTCTGCTTCTTTTAGGTCCATACTGTTTCTGTCCTTTATTGTGCTTATCTTTGCATGAAATGTTCTCTTGGTATCTCTGATTTTCTTGAATAGATCTCTAGTCTTTCCCATTATATTGTTTTCCTCTATTTATTTGCAATGGTTACTTAAAAAGACTTTCTTATCTCTCCGTGTTATTCTCTGGAACTCCATTCAGCAATCAGGTAAAGGTCTGAAAGTATTCAGAAGAACAAGAACAACAGTGACTATTCCTTGCATATCTTCAGGGAATGTTTGTCCTGCTGCTGCTGTTGCTGCTGCATTGCTTCAATCGTGTCTGACTCTGTGTGACCCCAGAGACGGCAGCCCACCTGGCTCCCCCGTCCCTGGGATTCTCCAGGCAAGAACACTGGAGTGGGTTGCCTTTTCCTTCTCCAATGCATGAAAGTGAAAAGTGAAAGTGAAATCGCTCAGTCGTGTCTGACTCTTCACGACCCCATGGACTGCAGCCTACCAGGATCCTCCGGCCATGGGATTTTCCAGGCAAGAGTATTGAACTGGGTTGCCATTGCTTTCTCTGGGAATGTTTGTCCTAGATGCTTCCAAACAGACTTCCTCTCAGATCTCTGGTCAGAATTCTGTCCTATGCTTTTAACTAAACCAGTTACTGGACAGGAAACTGATGTCATTAATTTTGCATAGGTGTTCATCCCTGGATTGATAAAGGCTTTTACGTCCATTAAATGTAAAACATCAAGAAGAAAAGTGATACCTAAAGAAAAATTAGGGTTCTATTAGAGAGGAAGAATGGGAAGGCTGGATTTGTATATGAAATTATCAATACCTACTATAGTGTCTCAGAACTTTTTTTAAAGCATTAAATAAGGAAACATATTGTTAAATAATTTATGATATAAAAATAACAAACTTATGTTAAGACCTATAATCGCAGAATTAAAGTTCATGAAAACATTAGCTAAAGATTCTTTAGCATTATCATCTAGAATGGCTATGGAAAGACCAGGTACAAAGTGGGTATATATAATGGGAAGAGTATTACACAATTGATACCATTAAGCTTCACTTTTGCTCTTTAGTTATGTACCATCTCTGTGTGCCTTAATGGAAAACAACATCCAAAATGTGAAATGCAAATTCAACAAAGTCTGAGACTAATCAGGTTCATTGGATTGTGTGTCTTAAGCAAATCAGTATTCATGTGTCGCTAAAGTGTGTGCAGTAAGACCAAATATCACTGATGTATCCTCATTTTCCCTTCATTTACTTCTTTTTATAGCAATCCATGCACAAAATCAATACATGCAATTGGTCAGGGGAAAAAAACAAAAAACATTTACTTGTTTTTTGCAATGGAACAAGAAAGACATTGAACTAAGATTTAATGATATCAGGTTTTACGAGTATGCTGTGATGGCACATTAAGGTCATAATGAGTACAACTGTTTTCTCATAGCTGAAGTTGCAAGGAAAATCTTCCAAGAAGCTCTCTCCTGGATATTCTTTTTGTTGTTGTTGTTGTTGTTAATTTTAATTGGAGGCTAATTACAATATTGTAGTGGGTTTTGCCATACATTCATATATGAGTCAGCCATGGGAATACATTTGTCCCCCATCCTGAACCCCTCCCACCTCCCTCCCAATCCCATCCCTCAGGGTCATCCCAGTGCACCAGCCCTGAGCACCCTGCCTCATGAATCGAACCTGGACTGGCGTTCTGTTTCACAGATGATAATATACATGTTTCAATGCTATTCTCTAAAATCATCACACCCTCACCTTCTCCCACAGAGTCCAAAAGTCTGTTGTTTACATCTATGTCTCTTTTGCTGTCTCACATTATAGGGTCATTGTTACCATCTTTCTAAATTCTGTATATATGTGTTAATATACTGTATTGGTATTTTTTCTTTCTGACTTACTTCGCTTTGTATAATAGGCTCCAGTTTCATCCACCTCAATAGAACTGATTAAAAGACAATCTTTTTAATAGCTGAGTAATATTCCATTGGGTATATGTACCACTACTTTCTTATCTATTCGTCCATCAATGGACATCTAGGTTGCTTCCATGTCCTGGCAATTATAAATAGTGCTTCAATGAACATTGGGGTACACGTTTCTCTTTCAATTCTGGTTTCCTCAGTGTGTATGCCCAGCAGTGGGATTGCGGGGTCATATGGCAGTTCTATTTCCAGTTTTCTAAGGAATCTCCACACTGTTCTCCATAGTGACTGTACTAGTTTGCATTCCCACCAACAGTATAAGAGGGTTCCTTTTTCTCCAAACCCTCTCTAGCGTATATTGTTTGCAGACTTTTTGAGAGCAGCCATTCTGACCGGCGTGAGATGGTACCTCACTGTGGTTTTGATTTGCATGTCTCTGATAATGAGTGATGATGAGCATCTTTTCATGGGTTTGTTAGCCATCTGTATGTCTTCTTTGGAGAAATGTCTGTTTCGTTACTTGGCCCATTTTTTGATGGGGTCTCTTATTTTTCTGGTATTGAGCTGCAGGAATTGCTTGCATATTTTTGAGATTAATTGTTTGTCAGTTGCCTCATTTGCTATTATTTTCTCCCATTCTGAAGGCTGTCTTTTCACCTTGTTTATAGTTTCCCTCATTGTGTAAAAACTTTTAAGTTTAATTAGGTCCCATTTGTTTATTTTTGCTTTTACTTTCATTACTCTGGGAGGTGGGTCATAGAAGATCCTGCTATGATTTACATCAGAGAGTGCTTTGCCTATGTTTTCCTCTAGGAGTTTTATAGTTTCTGGTCTTATGTTTAGATCTTTAATCCATTTTGAGTTTATTTTTGTGTATGGTGTTAGAAGGTGTTCTAGTTTCATTTATTTACAATTGGTTGACCAGTTTTCCCAGCATCACTTGTTAAAGAGTTATTCTTTATATGCTTTTTTTCTGACTCCTTAAATTAGGCAAGCACCAAAGAAGTAAGGAAAAAGGCAGATCATACACAGATTTTCTGAATTTCCTGCCTTGATTGTTTTAACTAAGTACAAAATCAAGAATCTTCTGACTTCAACCTAAAATTCGTCTAATTCAGTTTTTGCGTTAACTGCCTATAAGATCCTTGTAGAAGTTTAAGGGTTTGGATTAGAAGTTTAAGTTCTATTTCAAAATGATTTTTTTTGCACTGTGGCTAACTTCTACACTCAGTGGATACAACCTCTCTTATATGACAGCCAAGAAGTTCTGATATGACCACAGAAGTAAAATATGTCAAATCATCTGCTCAGCAAGAAGTCACAAATACTAGAACTCAAAGTTCTTTATAGTTGAGTGAAGTTATAGCAATAAACCAATTTAACATGTTGGTAAGCAAAACAAAACAACAAAATTCTTCTAAAATCACTATCCATATGCCTGCACTGAAACAACTGTCATATCAAATAGATTGAGTGGGATGACTTCTACAAAGTACCTTGGGAAAACCTCAATAAGTGTAATTTTCTGAAATGGAGCTCACTTTGATATTTACCCACAGTCTGGAAAAGTGAGAAATGTATAGTACTTCTGGTGACTTCACTTTGCTAAAATGGCCATTATTGTTTTTAACCTCATCACACTGTGATAGTGGAATTAATTTTTAAGTGTGGTATCGTTAAAGATTAATAGGTAACAGGTATGAGTCCCATTGATATCTTATTTATTTATTTTTGTCTGTGCTGGGTCTTTGTTTCTGCACAGGTTTTTCTCTAGTTGTGATGAGCAGAGACTACTCTCTAGTCACAGTACACAGGCTTCTCATTGTGGTTTCTCTTGTTTCAGATCATGAGCCCACAGGCTTCATTAATTGTGAAATGTGGGTCAGTAGTTTCAGCTCCTGGGCGCTAGAGCACAGGCTCAATAGTTGTGGCACACCGGGTTACTTTCTCCACGACATTCAGGATCTTCTCAGATCAGGGACTGAATCCGTGTCTCTTGCATTGGCAAGTCGATTCTTTACCACTGAGGCAGCAGGGAAGCCCCCTATTGATAACATAAGAATTTAATGATATAGCACATTAGTCTATCTAGAGTTAGCATGGTGGTAGTGGTTTACTCACTAAATCATTTCTGACTCATGCAACTCATGGACTGTAGCCTACTAGGCTTCTCTGTCCATGAAATTTCCCAGGCAAGAATACTGGAGTAGGTAACCATTTCCTTCTTCAGGGGATCTTACCAACCCAGGGATCAAACCCAGGTCTCCTTCATTGCAACTGGTTTCTTTACCAACTGAGCCACCTACTATGTAGTAAATGTTTGGTACTTTTTTTTATATATATATAAGATCATTTAAATTGGGAAAGGTTTATTTTATCCCATTATTAATAGTTATTTTAATTACTGACTGAACAGAAATTTAGAGGCTTATTAATCTAAGATATAAAGAAGGAGTTACAAAATGAAAGTCAAGGCAATTCTGTTCACTTTCCAGCAACAGCAAAGGCATCTTTAGAGTAAATGACCCTTTTGCAGAGCTGATCCAGACTAAGTCTTCCTCAGAAGGCAAAGTTCTTCCTTTTTGCTCATCTGGGATATTCTGGGGAACTTCTCACTTAGCCGGTATTAAAATTGAACCTACCTAGAAAATTTCAGAAACCGAAGGTTCCTCTGCTAGAATAGGAAGTAGACAGTAGACACAGAGGAATAAGACTTAATGACTTTACTTTTTTCTATCTGGGGAAACAAAGATTTAATATGTTGTTTTTCTTTCCTCCATTTAATGTTTGTTATAAACTCCAGGAGACAAGAAGGTACTCTTAATTATTTGAGCTTGGAGGACTTTGAGGGGATATGTGTCCTTTCTATTCAAGTGAAAATAGAAGAGAAAGTTCACCTGTGACCTTACAGGCAGTACAAAATTGACCTCAATAACAATCCACAAACCAGGAAGGTATAACTTAAAACCACTAAGGTGACAAATAACTTCCAGCATATCTGTTTTAACTTGCTGATCTGCCTGTACTTTTCTTTTTATATACATGCACAGAATATGTCACAATTAAAATTAATATTTTTACACAGCTTGTAAGAATAATTAAATATATTCTTTGTGGGAAGACATTTTTCTCTCTCATTCCTTTCACTTTTTGTGAAATATCTGTGTGTGATCCTTCTAAAAATTAGATCTAGCTAGTTAGTTCACAAACATAAGATGAAAGTCCTCTGTGCCATATTATATATGTTCAGTTGTAATGCTTTTATTTGTAAAGCATGCCACATAGTAATTGATTGACTTATGATGATTTGGGAGTAGGAAATAATGAAACTGGTCCAGCAAAGTAATTTGGGAACACGGAAGTTATGGCAATAGGAACAAGTCAGAGTAGTATTGAAATTAACCCAGGGGTCCATGGCTGCTAGTCTATCATTGCTCTTCAGTAGTAATTCTTTTGTTCAGAAAAAACAATCTTGCAATCATTAATTACGTTTAAAGAATAATTTACTAGTCATTGTTTTACAGATGCAGAATAATCCCTATTCCTTAATGTTATCCACACAATTCTTTACCATCTAGAATTGCTTCATGGCCAAGCTCAAGTCACACTTTGTCCAGAAATCTTTCCCTGATTACTTCAACCCACATTGCCCTCTCTTCATTGAACATCCATAACACTGATCACCTAAGCCTCATGTTTGATTTTTTATATAATATCATGCCTGTGAAATTGGTTTAGACTGATCCATCAACAGTTCAGTACCTATTAATGCATAATTATCTGTCTTTACACATGGTGTAATTGCATTAAAGATAGGGTTCATATTGCATGTTTCTTTGTGTCTCACAGCACATAGCCCAGGACTATGCCTGCAGTGTTCACTTAGTAAATGTGTGTTAAATGCATGTGGAATAAATGCTATGTTGTTAGATACAAAGTTTGTTTAATTGTTTTGCTTTTTTAGAATCTGACATTTTAACTGATAACAAAGATCTTATTTTGTGATAACTTTCTAATTTCTTTTCAGGAATAATATGGGTTTAGAATCCATTTTTTTAAAACTACCAGAAACTATGTATTATCTACTTATTCACAAATTTTCTAAGATGATACTAAGTAAGAAATATTGACACTGGTAACTTGAAATGTAAGTTACTGTATATCAACTGAAATTTACTCTAAATGAGATGTATGTGACAATGTACAATGTAGTCAGTATCAACAATGAAAAGAAAATAGCTGTTTATAAATCCTTTGTCATCTCTTCATTTTCTCCTGGAAATTTAGGAAAATACTATAATGGCTTATACAAATCAAAGACTTGCTTATCATTGGCACTTACAGTTTGTGCTCAATTATGACTAACAATCTAGTCTCTCCTACATATTGCTCTAAGTAGAATTTTTGTATTAGAATGGAGACAATCTATCCAAATTTTCCTATGAGTGTATAACACACACTACTTACAAAGTAGTATACAGTTTCTGTACTGCATTTTTTTTTTTTTTGAGTTGACTATTTATGATTGTTGATTTGGAAGTCAACATCTTGAACAATTGAAGGCTATGAGAATTCTGGCTTCAGCAGTATAATTTGCTACATATTGAAAATTCATTCTTCATTAGTACTTTTCAGAAAGCTTCTTATTTTTCTTGTGTGCAGCTTCGTTTTTTGGACCCATTGAAGAACTGAGGTCTAATGTAATCCTTGTACATACAGTAGAGAACACCTAGAGTCACAGCTCCTACAACAAATCCTTGGGCAGCAACTCTCACGTGAATAAGATGAATGGACATTTTCTGATCTCGTCTGTATTTTAACTTGTAAAGACCATAGCACACCACAGTCATAAAGCCTTCTATCCCTACAAGGACAAAGGCGGAGTCTCTAGATTTCCTGATCAGTCAGGATAACTGGCCTTCGTCCTCATCTGCTGACCACTGGTTATCTGAAGACATTTTTCTCTCTAATAACATGTACCAGGTGCTACACTAGTCAATGGAAATAATCTTCCTTGTCTGCACAGGATGAATGAGGAACACGAGCAACTATAATCACAATCAACATGATCTGGAAGTATCATTTGTTATCCCTGCAACCCTCTATTTTTAACCCTCAAAATCCTGTACCACATCCTTGTAGACTAAACTATTATATAATGACACATTTTAGATATTTTAATAAGTATACTGTTTTGGAAAAGCTTTAATGTGATATAACTTAGAGAACTCAGTGCTATGGCCAATAGTGCTGGGATGAATTTCCACAAAATAAGGACTGGAAATTCACCATGAAGGTAAAGTGCAAACTGTCATGGCATGCTTCCTTCACTGTATTTGGAACTAGCTAATTTAGAGGAAACTGCCAGAAAATGGTGGAAAGCAACTGTGGGTGTTACATGTAAAATAGGTGATAAAGTTATTTTTTCCTTATTTTTTTTTATTCCAAAAATGGAAATATACTCCTGGTTTTTATATTCTCATCTGTTTTAAGATCCTAGGGTAAGAGTGAAGTAGAACCTTGTAAGTCAAGACTCTCTATACTCTCAACTGTACACAGCCTATTAAGGTTTCCTAAACTTTGACTTTAATTTCTCTAGCTTATAACTTATTGCTCAAACATAGTTACACTATTGTTTAATGGAAAATATACATGGAGAAAAAAGATATTCAACCACTTCACTCACTTTAATTTTGTTTATTAATTATAAAAAGTCTTAATTTAAACTAAGAAGTATATATTGTGAAAATATTGATCAGGATAGTGTTTTTGGACTAAAGAGAAGACTACTTCACACAAATAAACAGTTAGGTTAAATATATGAGATAATTTCTGAAAATAATTAATTTAAAGATAATTAATACCTAGTCAAGAAAGTATGTATCACTCCATTCTCACTGTATATAGTATGGCCATCATCTTGCTATCAGGCTGGGCCAATAAAATATATGGTTATAATTCCCTGAAATTATAAAATTCTAATAAGTAGTTTTGAGACGCAGAGGAAAAGAGAAATGTGTAGCAAAATTATCTAAAATATTGCTTAAAATCTCTAGATCTTTTACCCTAGTAGACATCATGCAATTTTTAGGTGAAATAATTGCAAGTTATTTACTATTTTAAAATATAAATAAACCAGCCAAAATGTTTTAGAGTCTAGATGCCAGGAGACTGAGAACAAGCTGCTTGAAAATAATGCAGAAATAAATATTTCAATATGAAAATAAATGGAAGTATAAAAATTATTAAAATAAATAGTGAGTAAAGACATACTTAGCTTAGTAAATTTCACAGAAAAGTATCCAAAAAAAAAAAAAAAAAAAACTGCTTATTGGAAAATGGCAGTGCCACCACCATATTGAAAAATCAAGAAATGTCAATGACATAATGATCATTGAATGCATAAGTTCAATAAACTTGAAACTTAGGTTAGTGACATGAAGCTTATTAAATTCAGTATTGTTGGTGATTTAATATAGAGCTACACATGCAGACACAGGCACATATGTATCTACCAAATTGTACAAGAGTAGAGAATGAAAATTACTGATTTTAGCCAGCTTACAAATAATTAAACAAACATTATTCACAGATTATCGAGTAATTATTGCCAAATCAGAATACTAACTCTAAGTCAATTAAATATAATTATAAAGAAATATAACATGGAATCTTACACACATGCAAAGAAGAAATCAACAGACTCAAGTAAATCATAGTTAGACTGGAAGCAAAGCTTAAATTAATTAAAATGAAGCAAACTTTGGCAGCTGAAATTGTCTATAATAATTAAATAATAGCTTACACTTTTTTCAATTTTTCAAACTTTATAGGCCTTTGTAAATCTCTCATATAATTTGATTCTCACAAGAACCCTGTTCAACCTCAGCTACCTTATTTGTAAAATGAAATTAATAATCACTATGCCTGGTCTACTACCTAAGAAATAGTAGAGGCTTAATAAAATATAATAATAATAATACTATTTGTGCATTTTGTTAGCCATTGGAAAAAGTCCTTCATCTTTAAAACCATCTCCTTGTGAACTGTTTTGACTCATCCACCATATAAAATTGTGTGCTTCTTCTTGTCTTTTCCATAACTGTGTGCTATTCCTTTATTGTAAGACTTATCATTGCTTTATACTTATTAGGTTTTTTTTTTTTTTTCTGTATTTTTCTCATTAAGACATCTCTTGAGACCAGGGATGTTGTTGTACTTCATTTATATCTCCAGCAAAAGCCACAGTGATTGGCACTTGGTAGATGTTCAATATATATTTATTAAAAGAAAATGCAATGACTGTTCTCAACAACTTCAAGGATATGCTTCATTGCCTTCAGGATCTTGGAATTGTACTCAGGACAATAAAGGAGTATATAAAAAAAAACAGCAGAAACTTTTTTATTGATTGTGTTATTCATATACCTAGAGTTGCAGGGACTTTTTAATACCTAACATTGGATTACGTTCAAGAAATATTTATAGTAATAATGAAAGAAACAAGAATCTCTGAACAAAGACCACAAAGAAGGCCCATATTTACATTCTTAACACTCTGCTTTATCACTGAGGTAAAACGTTGTGAGGATGTACAAAGATAATGTATGGAAACACTTTAACACAATGCCTAAAGCATACAAAGAAATCAAAATGATTATGTGCAGAAAGAATGAAGATAGAGAGAGAGAGAAAGAGAGAAGGAGGGAGATGGGGAGAGGGGGAGGAGAAGAAATATGGAAAGAAGGGAAAACAACAGTTCAATCTCAGTCTGGTCTGGAGTGTCTGCTGTTAGTTCCTCATCTGCCTTCCTCAGAGGAATTTTAAAAGAAAGCAAAAGCACTTCTTAAATATGAAGAACCATTATGCTTACTATTATGACTGTCATTTCATTAAAGAAAGGAAGTTTGAACTGAAGATGAAATTTAAAAAAATCTTATTTCTTGTTAATCAAATGCAGTGAATGAAAAAATTCAGGTTTAGAAGGGTTAAAACTTGACAGAGGACAAAATCTGATTGCTAAAAGAAATTATCTGTACACTTGTGAAAATCTTTTAAAAAATATCTTAAAAAAACGCATCAACCTCTTTTGAGTGCTTTATATACTATTTGCTGAGAACTATGATCAGTCCCGGGCGTTCATTGAAAAGACTGATGCTGAAGGTGAAACTCCAGTACTTTGGCCACCTCATGAGAAGAGTTGACTCATTGGAAAGGACCCTGATGCTGGGAGGGATTGGGGGCAGGAGGAGAAGGGGACGACAGAGGATGAGATGGCTGGATGGCATCACCGACTCGATGGACATGAGTTTGAGTAAACTCCGGGAGTTGGTGATGGACAGGGAGGCCTGGTATGCTGTGATTCACGGGGTCAGAAAGAGTCGGACACGACTGAGTGACTGAACTGAACTGATGATCATTTAATTTAAATTTTTAGCCTTCTTTATTTTTCATATCTTCATAGAAAGCATTAAATGCTGTATGAGCAAGAAAGCCTTGCTGAAGACATCCAGGGTAGGCTCACTTCTGAACCAAACCCTAACTCTGCATTTGTTTCTGCATGCTGCACTATATACTGTAGGCTGCAAAGAGCAGAAATCTACAAAATTAAAACTACATTCTATTAAATATGTAAAAGTTGAGATGATCATTGCAAATATTCTTCAATAGTCAGTAAAACAAGTACCTTTTGGTTTATGGGGCATTCATCCTTTTTTATGACGTGCAGAACCTCAATTTGCCACTTCGTGTAGCATGTCCAAAACATGTAGATGTCCAAAACAATAAAACCATTAGAATGGGCCCAGATCTTGGACTGGCATCTCCTTTCTCTATATCATTACTCAAAGCACTCATTTAAACTAATTCAATAACCATTTGCATAGTATCATTAGCTCTTTCTTAGGCTTATCTTGGTTGCCTCTATGTGAGATACTACAGTATATTAAGCATCCTGTGACGAAGAAGGAAGTAGTCTGAATTGCAGGAAGAAAATTGTTGAAGCTTCTGATTCATAGAGTCCTTTCACAGTCTCTTAGAGGTCTAATAATGTTTGATCCTTTTTGCTTTGATATGTAAATAGAGATATTGCTTTATCCTTGGGGACCCTGGAGCTCTGCCAAAGCACATGAGAGTAAGATATTCTTCAGGATAGAAGCTGAGTTGCCTAGAGCAGAGGAAAAAGCCAAGATTGTGTTTGGGCTTCACAATAAAATACCTTTGTTAGTAGTTTTTGCTTCCAATATAAATGTTTATATATTTACTCAGCTTAGTCATTTAGTTAGCCAATGGTTAGAAACAACAGTCTTGCTGCTCTTTACTTCTGGTGATGTGTTACTAAACTTAGACTTTTAAGATGCTATTTATCTTTCTTTTGACATACTCCATAAAAATTCCTGTTCTTTACATAACATTTACCTTAGCTAGAAGTTGGAATATATTTTCAGCTACTCATTTCAATGAAAATAAACAACTATTGAAGTGGTAAAATTGCAAATATATAGGGAGAAAGGGTAATTTCCAATTAGTTGTTATGCATATCATGTTTAGAAGGAAAAGGGAGGCTGGAAACATCTTAAATTTTTGTGCTTTCCTTATATTTATCTCTTATGCAATGACTTCCTTTGTGATTCTTCCTGTACATATATTATAAAACCCATAAATTAAGAAACTATTCTGGAGATTTTTATTGATGTCATATTTTTGCTATCCACTCTGAATAGATAGCTCTTAGTCAATTCTTAATTTTGGAGTGTTTAATTAGTTATTCCTATCATATGTTGCAAATTCTAGTATTAGTGCCAACCTTTTATATGAAAGTCAACTTTGTATCTAATACCCTTGCCAATTATATAGTTAAGATATAGTTTCTAAATTAACAGTCTGAAATTAGATAATTATAATTTGTAATAAGTTTTTTGCAAATGACACTATATATCACACAATATTAAGATCAGAATTCCTTAAATATCATTTATTTGAGAAGAAGAAAAATTCCTTTAGGGAACAATAATAATGGCAATAGAACTAGACACATAGCTTAACTAGATGAAAATTAAAACTATCTATTAATTTCTTCTTCCTCCTCTCCATCTAGCTTTCCTTCTTTCTCCCTTCCTGCCTTTGTTTCTCCCTTCTTTCCTTCCTCCCCTATTCAGCTGCCTTTTCTCATTACCATTTTACTTTATATTTCCTTTAATCCTCCATAATTATATTATTCTTTCCATTTATAGTTACCTTTTCTTTCTCAGTCTCGTGAATTTTAAACATTCTGCCAGTTAGTTGATTTACAAAAACCTGTTTGATTTACAAAATTTCTTCATTCAAATAGTAACATTCTTATAGACTTTGCCAGCACTAAAAGTTATAAACTCACGAAGCAATAAAGATAAAAATAACAATAGCATCTGCCTTCTCCAGTTTTATAACGATTCACTCTGACACGTGGAAAAGCCTCCACATAGGAAAGCCTCCTTTAGTAAGAAAATTGAAAAGCTCCAGCTTTTAAAGTGTAATGTGATGATGTCTTCACAAACTAAGTTTTGGTTATAACAGCTGGAAGAAATAAAAACTTCTTTCTGTTCAAGCACAGACATATTACTAATATAGAAACACATTATGCAAAGATGATTTTGTTGTTCTTTATTTCATAAAAGAAATTTGGATTTTAAAATAGAAAAAAATCAAGAAAAATATTCCAAATCCTCTAAAATTCCTTCCAAATAATTTGTATACAAATCTCTACTCTTTGAAATATGAAGGGGGATATATCTAGTTTTAAATATTTGTAAACAAACAAAAACTAACAGAAAAATGTAAAAGCCTGAAGACAGAAAAAAACTCAGTTGGTTATGATTATTTTGAGTTTCTTTCCCATCCTTCATTTACAAAAATCCAACTTCAGTTTCACCAAAATATTAGTTGGAAAAAGAGGTGCTAGTTTATTTTCTAGGAAGAAAAGATTTGTAGTGTATAAAAATAGAAATCATTAAAAAGAGCATTCTCTAAGTAGTGAACCAAGACCATACAGGCATTAGGAGAATAAAGTAGTTCTCCGGGGTGCAGTTTGCATCAGAAACATCTGGAAGTTTGGCTTAGTGGCCATTTTTACAGATATAACATTCTCAATGGGTTATTTTCATTTATAATTTCTTAAGCAAATTTATGTTGGGAATTTGTTGAATGTCACACTGCTTTAAAAACTAATATTTTAATATTGTTAAAAGGTAATTTAATTATTTCATCTCTATCAATCTGTGTTAGAGACACCCACATGCTGATTTCCAAAATAAAACATTGCAACAAAACTCTGTTATATGGAAAACAACTATTTACTTTAACCAACTTAGCTGCATACAAAAAATATATATACATATATATATATTGCAGATATTTTCAACACCAACAAAACAAACCAGTAAAGTATATGAAACAAAATTTTAAAAAAAGTAAGTAAATAAAATAAATAACTGGGCAAAAACAAGCCCTTAACTATCAGTCACTACTACTGTTATATTAAAAAGAAAAAAAAAAAAAAAAAAACACTTGCAACCTGGCTCCAGTCACTAGACCCTGGGATAGCTCATTGTCATAAAAATGTCATAGAAACAAGGGAAGCACTTTTATGACAAAAGTAGTTGATACAGTACTGAAAATGAATAGTAAAGGAAATGTCAAAACTTAAAGCCTATTACATTTGTGATGCTTCCACAAAAAGTGAAGGTGCCTTTTAGGCAATACTCCTGGGACACTCTAACTTCCTCCAAAAATGTGTAACATTTCAATATCTCAATCATACTCTACATTTCTGTTTCTACCTCCCAAAATTTAATAAAGCATTTTTTGATTGCTTTCATATTTTTCATGCTGGATTTTTCTTGTATTGAAATTAAGTTTCATCACATATATTTCCAACTGTACTTTTAATAATTGCTCCTTTCAGTAATTTCCAGAGGCTCCTTTTCCAAATCTTATCAGTATACTGTTAATGCTGCCAATAAGGTAACATATTGAGGTAAATTTAAGTAAGTTTAGTTGCTCAGTTGTGTCCAACTCTGTGTCTATCAGGCTCTTCCATCCATGGGATTTTCCAGGCAAGAGTACTGGAGTGGGTTGCCATTTCATTCTCCAGAGGATCTTCACCACCCAAAGATCGAACCTGGGTCTCCCAAATTGTAGGCAGACGCTTTACTGTCTGAGCCACCAGGGAAGTCCATAATTCAATTGATTTAACAAACTCAACAAACATTGCGTGGCAGCTGCAATGAGCACTGAAGCATCATTTAAGTACTTATTCAAAATATTATACAAGTGTTTCCAGATTTCAGGAAGTTATCAGAATAAACTATCCCAATACTTCAACATGATTCCAATGTGAGATGTGCAACAATAAACACAGCTCCTCAGATTCAGTTTTATTATCTGTGTAATAGAGATTGAAGTATTGAATATGAACAGTGTTTTTGAAAAGCAAACATTCAGAAAATACTGGATAATAAAATTAATTTAAGAAGGCATAACTGGTATGCTTAAATAAAATAAAATAGACTTTTTAAAAACAGCTCTTCTGCCATACATTGACATGAATCAGCCATGGATTTACATGTATTCCCCATCCCGATCCCCCTTCCCGCCTCCCTCTCCATCCCATCCCTCTGGGTCTTCACAGTGCACAAGCCCTGAGCACCCGTCTCATGCATCCAACCTGGGCTGGTGATCTGTTTCACCCTTGATAGTATACTTGTTTGAATGCTGTTCAATATTGTAAAGTAATTAGCTTCCAAAGAATAAAAATAAATGGAAAATAAATAAATAAATCTCAGGCAGAAAACTAGAAAAAAATAAAAATATAAACAGCTATTCTGAAAAGTGTTAGGTGATACCTCACTGTGGTTTTAACTTGAATTTCTATAGTAATTAGTGATGGTCAGCATCTTTTCATGTGTTTTTTGGTCACCTATATGTCTTCTTTGGAGAAATGTCTATTTATTTCTTCTGACCATTTTTTATTAGGTTGCTTGTTTGTTTATTTCTTGATATTGAGCCCTATGAGATGTTTAAATGTTTTGGAAATTAATCCCTTTTAAACTTCTCTTGTTTGCAAATATTTTTTCCCTCTTTCAAGTTGTTTTTCCATTTCTTCTATAGCTTACTTCTCTGTGCAAAATATTTTAAGTTTAATGAGGTCCTTTTTGCTTATTTTTGTTTTTATTTCTCTTACTCTCAGAGAGAGATTGAAAGATATCGCTGAAATTAACGTTTAAGACTGTCTTGCCTTCTTAAATTGATTTTATTATCCAGTTTTATAGTATCCAATCTTACATTTATGTCTTTTATCCATTTTGAGTTTATTCTTTTGTATAATGTTATAAAATGTTCTAATTTCATTATTTTACATGCACCTGTCTGGTTTTTTCAGTACCACTTATTGAAGAGAAAGTCCTTTCTCCATTATATATCGTTGGCTCTTTGATGTAGTTACTTGACAAAGAGCTGAGAAAATAAGGGAAGCAAAAGGCAAAGGAGAAGAGGAAAGATATATCCATCTGAATACAGAGTTACAAAGAATAGCAAGTAGAGATAAGAAAATTTTCTTAAGTGAACAATGCAAAGAAATAGAAGAAAAAAAATAGAATTGGAAAGACTAGAGATCTCTTCAAGAAAATTACAGATACCAAGGGAACATTTCATGCAAAGATGGGCTCAAAAAAGGACAGAAATGGTATGGAACTAACAGAAGCAGAAGATGTTAAGAAGAGGTGGTAATACACATAACTATACAAAAAAGATCTTAATGACCTGGACAACCACGATGGTATCATCACTCACCTAGAGTCAGAGAGCCTGCAGTGTGAAGTCAAGCGGGCCTTAGAAAGCACCACTATGACCAAAGCTAGTGGAGGTGATGAAATTCCAGCTGAGCTATTTCAAATCCTAAAAGATGATTCTGCAAGAGCGTTGCACTCAATAGGCCAGCAAATTTGGAAAACAGCAGTGGCCACAAGACTGGAAAAGGTCAGCTTTCATTCCAATCCCAAAGAAAAGCAATGCCAAAAAGTGTTCACAGTACAGAACAATTGTACACACTTCACATGCTAGCAAGGTAATGCTTAAAATCCTTCAACCTAGGCTTCAGCAGTATGTGAACTGAAAAATTCCAGATGTACAGCTGGATTTAGAAAAGGCAGAGGAACCAGAGATCAAATTGTCAACATCCATTGGGCCATAGGGAAAGCAAGGGAATTCCAGAAAATCATCTACTTCTGCTTCATTGACTATGACAAAGCCTTTGACTGTGTGGATCACAACAAAATGTGGAAAATTCTTAAAAAGACAGGAATATCAGACCCTATCACCTGCCTCCTGAGAAATCTGTATGCAGGTCAAGAATCATCAGTTAGAACCAGAGGTGGAACAACAGACTGTTTCCAAATTGGGAAAGGAATACTTCAGGGATGTATATTTTCAGCCTACTTTTTAAACTTTTATTCAGAGTACATCATGTGAAATGCTGGGCTGGATGAATCACAAGCTGGAATCAAGATTGCTGGGAAAAGTATCAATAACCTCAAATATGCAGATCAGTTCAGTTCAGTTCAGTCACTTAGTCATGTCCAACTCTTTACAACCGCATGAACTGCAGCACACCAAGCCTCCCTGCTCATCAACAACTCCTGGAGTCCACCCAAACCCATGTCCATTGAGTCAGTGATGCCATACAACCATCTCATCCTCTGTTGTCCCCTTCTTCTCCTGTCCTCAATCTTTCCCAGCATCAGGGTCTTTTCAAATGAGTCAGCTCTCTGCATGAGGTGGCCAAAGTATTGGAGTTTCAGCTTCAACATCAGTTCCTCCAATGAACTGGACTAATCTCCTTTAGGATGGACTTGTTGGATCTCCTTGCAGTCCAAGGGACTCTCAAGAGTCTTCTCCAACACCACAGTTCAATGATGATACCTCTCTAAAGGGAGAAAGCAAAGAGTTACTAAAGAGTCTCTTGATAATGGTGAAAGAGGAGACTGAGAAATCTGCCTTAAAACTCACCATTCCCATAACTCAGATCATGGCATCCAGTCCCTTCACTTCACGGCAAACAGATGGAGAAACAATGGAAACAGTGACCAGATTTATTTTCTTGAGCTCTAAAATCATTGTGGATGGTGACTGAAGCCATGAATTTAAAATGTGTTTGTTCCTTGGAAGAAAAACTGTGACAAACCTATATAGTGTATTAAAAAGCAGAGACATCACTTTGCCATATAGTCCAAGCTATGGTTCCTTCAACAGTCATGTACAGATGTGAGAGTTAGACTATAAAGGAGGCTGAGAGCTGAAGAATTGATGCGTTCGAACTATCGTGCTGGAGACAACTTTTTTTTTTTTTTTAATTGAAGGATCATTGCTTTACAGAATTTTGCTGTTTTCTGTCAAAAATGAACAAGAATCAGCCATATGTGCACCGAAGTCCCCTCCTTCCTGAACCTCCCTCCCATCTCCCTCCCTATCTCACCCTTCTAGATTGTTACAGAGCCCCTGTTAGAGTTCCATACAGTAAATTCCCATTGGCTATTTTATACATGGTCTTGTAAGTTTCCATGTTACTCTCTCCATGCATCGCACCCTCTCCCTCCTCCCCTCCCCTCATGTCCATAAGTCTGCCCTCTGTGTCTGTTCTCCATTGTTGATATACAAATAAATTCATCAGTACTTTCCTTCTAGATTGTGTCATGTAATATCCTTTTCTTGAGATTTCTAAAAATCTTATTATGTAACCAAATGTGATTTATCTCAAGAACCCAGAGGTGGGTAAACATGAAAACAAATCAGTGTAATATGTCACATCAATCGAACAAAAAATATGCACATGAATGTCCCAGTTGATGGGGAAAATGTACTTGATAAAATCCAACTCTGTTTCATGGTTAAAACTCTTATAATATTAAGAATAAAATGAAATTTGTCCACATAAAAAAGAGTATTAATAAACTCCACAGTTGACATCAAGTGCAACTGTAAAAGCTGAGAGTTTTCCCCAAATATCAGAAAGAAGATAAGGGTGCCCACATTTTTTACTGCTATTCAACATTGTCTAGCATCAAAAAAAAAGTATTATAATACAAGTGAAACCAATGAGGTGAATATTTCATATGCTGAAAATTATAAAACCTTATTAAAAAATTAAAGAAAACTAAATAAATAAAACAAAAATCTCATGTACATGAATTAGAAGATATTATTATGATGACAATACTACTCCAAGTGAACTAGATATTTAGTATTTTACTATCAAAATTTCTACAAACTTTTCCTCAGAGATGGAAAAATCTACTTCTCTAATTCTTATGCAATTACAAGGTGTTTTGATTATCAAAATAAGTTTGAAAAAGAAAAAAAAGAAGAGAACTCATATTTGAAAATTTTGAATCTTATGGCAAGCTTACAGCAATTTAACCTTTATGGTATAGCATAAGGACAGACATGGATAAATTGAATAGAAAGGCCAGAAAGAAACCTTAATATATAGAGTCAATTTATTTTTCACAAGGGTGCCAAAACCATTAAATATGGAAATAATAGTCTTTTCACTGAATGGTGCTGAAAAATAAATGAATATAAGCATGCAAAAGAATAAAGTCAGACTCTTACATCATATATAAAAATTACTCAAATTATAGTAAAAAAAACAAACTAAATGTAAGAGCAAAAACTATAAAACTAGAAGAATACACTGGGAAAACTCTTCATGTTATTGAATTTGGCAATGATTTTATAGATATGTCAAATAAAATACAGAAAACAAAAGAAAAGATACTTAGGCTTTATTAATTGCAAACTGTAGTGCATCAAAGAATACTATCGGGAAAGAGTAACTACAAGTTGCACAGTATGATAAAATATTTGCAAATATACAATTGATGAGGAATTAATATTTAAAATATGTTTAAAAGAAAACTAAAAATCAACAAGTTAAAAAATAGACAAGAAGATTTGAATAAATGTTTATCCAAAGACAATATACAAATAGCTAGCCAACACATGAAAGGATGTTCAACGTCATTAGTTATCAAGGAACACAAACCAAAACCACAATGCAATAACATTTCACATCTACTAGGACGCCTATAATTAAAATAAAGAAAGAAAAAGCAGCTAATGAGTGTTGATGAGGGTGTGGAGAATTTGGAAACCTTGTGTACTGCTAGTGAAAGTGAAAAAAGTGCAGATATTTTAGAAAACATTTTTGACAGTTTTAGATTATTGTAAACATAAAACTGCCATATGACCCAGTAATAGTCTACCCCTAAGTATATAAATTCAAAATAATTGAAAGCAAGGACTCAAACAGATACCTGTCCACCTTTGTTCAAATAGTAGCATTTTTCATGATAATCAAAGGTATAAACAATTCAAGTAATCATCAGCAGATAAGTGACTTAACAAAATGTGGTATGTAAAATGTTTTGTTAAATAGATCAGACACAGAAACACACATAGTATGTGAACTCACTTACATAAAGCATCTAAAATGACAAATTCATAGAGTTAGACATAAAATAGTTTTCCAGGGCCTGGGAGGATGTGGAAAGTGGAAATTATCACTTATGGTTAATGAATTTTTATTGATAGCGATAAAAGTATTTGGATATATAAAGTAGCAACGGTTACACAACATTGTGAAAGCGAAGTCACTCAGTCGTGTCTAACTCTTTGCAACCCCATAGACTATAACCTCCAGGCTCCTCCATACATGGGATTTTCTAGGCAAGAATACTGAAATGGGTTGCCATTTCCTTCTCCAGCGTATCTTCCCAACCCAGGGATCAAACCCAGGTCTCCTGCACTGCAGGCAGACTCTTTACCATTTGAGTAAGCATTGTGAAATGTATTTAATGCTACTGAATTGTACACTTGTAAATGGTTATAATGGTAAACATTATGTTATATATTTTAACACAATAGCAACTCATTATAAAAAAGGAAGAAAAAACAGTGATGCAAAACAGATGGAACAAGCACAAGGAAAGAAGAAAACTGATGCTTATTGAATACTAATGACCTAGGCATAATGGTAAACATTGTCTTATAAATAATCTTATTGGTAATAAATAATCACATTGAAAATGACACTGAGAGGTAGGCATTCTTTTTTTTTAATCTCTTTTTTAAAGAAAAAAAAGAGCTTTTACTTATTTATTAATTGTTTAACCATGCTGATTGGCACGTGGGATCTTAGTCACTCAACCAGGAAGAGTAGAGTCTCTACCAGACCACCAAAAAAGTTCCAAGGTATTATATTTTTAATGCAAAAATTAGAAAGCCAAGTTTCAATGGTCTTAATAACTTAAAGCTATCTGAGTTCACCAAATTGTCAATGCTATATGACAAGAATTAGAGTCCAAATTAATTGCCATACCAGTTTATGGTATCACATTCTTTTCCTACTGAGAATGGAGTATTCTATTGTATTCTGTGATCATAGTCTTAAATTCTGAGGAAAATCAAATTTTAAAGTTTCAAGATCAGAACACCCAACTTTCAGAAAAACTCACATGCCACATTATAAGTGGAGGGGAAAATCACCCACAGAGTGCAAAAGATACATTTATAGTGGCCATTTATGCTGACATTCAAATATCATTGCCTTCATGTCATAGGCATTCAAAATTTCCTAATTCTCTTAGTATAAATGAAGAAATTCTCTGTCTCTTTCTCTCTCTCTCTCTCTCTCTCTCTCTCACACACACACACACACACACACACACACACATGCACCTTAGAGGAAGACATAAATACATTTACACATATTATCTCAAAAATTCCCCCCAACAACAACAACAACAAAAAGATCTACATTCTCCAAGTGGCTTCAAGGACTTTAAGGTGATCCAAGTATATTGTTCATGACCCTGGTACTTGCTTTGCAAATAAGTTTTAGTTACAGTATCCTACCTCTTTATGAGACCTTTCTTGGCTAACTCAGTTGGAAGTGATTGTTCTCACTGTAGAACTCACATAGTACTTATATTTTCTTATGATTTTTGGTATCTACTGCTTTGTTACTGAGCTCATTCTTGACATAGCTGCTGATCTCTTCAACCTGAATACAAGTATATAAAGCAAAAGATGAGAACATTTCTCATATATGTATGCTTCAGATGATCTTCCATGTAGTTGGACGAGAGACAGCATAGCTATTTCTTAGTTGATATAAATGTCCAACTTAAAGGTAGGCAACAAGAAAATGTGGGTTTTAATTCTGGCTTTAAGTCTACAAATACTGCAACATTTAGCAAGTTGCTTAAGCACTTTCAGCCTTAGTCACTCCAATAATAATATTGACCTGATGGAGTTGTTGTAAATACTGAAAATGATCATTGATGGACAGTAGTACCTAAAGAAGTAAGATTAATAAAACTTTTATTTAAAAATGAATGAGTTCTGGCTTACACTTCTCAATATCTATAGTAAAGACACTTTTACAACAGTTTCCTCTTCTGAATGCATGGAATTAAAAAGAAAAAAGAAGAAAAAAACTATGCTTAGTGAAATAGGAAATTTGGTAAAAACTCAAACTGCAAATTAAAAATTACCTAATAAATGTGAAAATATCTAAAAGAGCATTCTGAGCACTGACATAGTAACCTAGTCTTCCATTCAGAAACATGTGTTATCATCTGCTTTGCCACAGGCATTATGACAGGAGCCAAGAATATAATGATGAGCAAGAAAATTAACCCAGTTGTTTTCCCAAGAAACATGCTTTCTTGGACATCTAAGAGGAAAGATAAATGTTTCCCAGCTTAGATATCAGCATCCTGAAGTTGATAAGATGCTTTTTATTTTTCACTTGAGTAGTTGTAATTAACATTACAAGTGGGAGACTTCCCTTGTGGTATAGTGATTAAGAATCTGCCTTGCAATGAGGAGGATGTGGGTTTAATCCCTGGCTGGGCAACTAAAGTCTCACATGCCATGGAGCAACTGGGTCCATGAGCTGCAACTACTGAGCCTGTGCACCGCAACTGGAGAGTCATGTGCCACATCAAAATATCTCACATGATACAACAAAGATCCTGTCTGCTGCAACTAAGAACCAATGCAGACAAATACATAAATAAATATCTGTCCCTTAAAAAATAAAGATATGGGTAAGAGTGAGGAGTTAAAGAATAGTTGCAAACAATGACCAAAATTAAAGGAGGAAAGAAGCATAAGACAATAAAAAGCATAAGAAGAGCATACACTGTTAGAGAACCTGCCCTAGAACATGCAAGAATATTGACAAAGAGTTCTCTACACCATATCTATCAATTTATCTATCTACAGTATAGATATAGATAACATAACACCCCTAAAAGGACTTATAAAGATTATCTGAAAAGGAAAGTGAAATAAAAACAAAGTAGCAGAGTTCGAGAAATAAAGAGAAAAACATGAGAATTAAAAACAGAAAACTATGCTTGCAAACAAAAGGATGTGTTACATTGGCTCAGGAAATTTTTTGAAAATTAAAGAAATAAATTAGGAAATTAGTATAGGATGTGTGACCAAGATGGCAGAGTAGGAAGATCCTGAGCTCAGCTCCTCACAAGGGCACCTCAAAATTACAACTATACTATTGAACTGTGGTGTTGGAGAAGACCTTTGAGAGTCCCTTGGACAGCAAGGAGATCAAACCAGTCAATCCTAAGGGATATCAGTCCTGAATATTCACTGGAAGTTCTGATGTTGAAGCTGAAGATCCAGTACTTTGGCCATCTGATTCAAAGAACTGACTGCTTAGAAAAGATCTTGCTGCTGGGAAATATTGAAGGTAGGAGGAGAAGAGGATGACAGAGGATGAGATGGTTAGATGGCGTCACTGACAATGGACATGAATTTGAGCAAGCTCCAGGAGTTGGTGATAGACAGGGAAGCCTGGCATGCTGCATTCCATGGGGTCACAAGTCAGACATGACTGAGTGACTGAACTGACTGATAAAGCAGCTATGTCTTAGAACAACCTGAAGACCAGCAGAAAAGATTTTCCATAACTAAAAATACAAAGAAAGAATTGCAATGAAATAGATATGAGGGTTAGAGTTGTGCCCCTGGGTATTTGACAAACAAAAGAGAGGATAATATGATCACAGAGATTCTCTCCAAGGAGTGAGGGTTTAGAGTCCAACATCATACTCCTTAAGCCCCAGGATCCTGCATCATAAAGAAGAGCACCCAGGATGGCTGGCTTTGAAACAAAGAGGGACTGTTGTATATGAAAGCCAAAGGTCTGTAAAAAGCAGAGACTCTACCTTTAAATGGCATGTACAAAATCTCACAAACTCCAAATCCCAGTGTAGAAGCATTAATTTGAAAGGAGCCTAGATCAAACCCACTAACTGATCTTGCATAGCCTCCTAGGTAGGCAGGAGGCAACAGGGGTTCCCCCTGAAAACACAGATACTAGGAGTGGATATTTTGATGAGCTTGCTCCACCCCAATGACACTGGTGCTGACAAGCAATAGTTTGGAATCCTCTCCCAAATCTCTTTGTGTTTAGGGCTTATCTGGCCACCAAAATGCTGTTACCAGGACCAGAAACACTTGGGCCATGCAGCCAGCTATGCCAGGATCCAACCTTGCCCACCAATGGACTGACAGCAACCATAAGGATAGGGTCTAGCAGCACATGTGCCAAAGGCTAACCTTGCCAACCAGGGCTCCCAGAGTAATTTATCCCAGAGCAACAGATAGGCCCACACAATGCACATAGCAAGCACCATCAGAGTATACAATTCTGCTTATTTATAGAGGAATGAGACACTGAACCTCATAAGATATCTCCTACAGAAAGTGATTTTGCCAGATTGGGAAATGTAACTGGCATACTCAACACATGGAAATAAATGCAAAGAATCAAGCAAAATGAGGAAATAGAGGAATATATTTTTTAAAAAGTAAAGAAGATAAAGTCTAGGAAAATAAAGTGGAGATAAGTAATCTATCCAATAAAAAGTTCAAGGTAATAATTTATGTTGCTAAACTAAACACTCAGGAGAAAAATGGAGAAAATGACAATTTGACAACATGTTAGAAAATGTTAAAGAGGAACCAAATAGAATTGAAGAAAGCAGTGACAAAAATACACTAGAAATGATCAACTGTAAATTAGATAATACAAAGGAAAGGTCAGAAAACTAGAAAACAGAGTTGTGGAAATAATCCAAGCTGAAAGGAAATAAAGAAAAAAAATAGTTAAGATAGTTTAAAAACATTTTCAAAATCATTGTCTTCTAACATTTTCATTATAGGGATCCTAAAAGGAAAAGAGAAAGAGTCAGAAAATTTATTTGAAGAAATAATGGCTAAAAACTTATAAAACCTAGGAAAGGAAACAGATATTCATGTTCAGTAAACAGATTCTCAAACAAGATGATCCCAAAAAAGTTCACTTCAAGACATATCACAAGTAAAATGTCTAAATCTGAGGAAAAAACATATTTAAAAAAAAAAAAAAAAAAAAACAGCAAGAGAAAAGCAACTAGTTACAGATAAGAGATGTCCCATAAAATTATCAGCTGACTTTTCAACAGAAGCATTGCAGGCCAGAAGGTAGTGGCACAGTATACTCAAAGTGATGAAAGGAGAAAATATACAATGAAAAATACTATCCCCAGCAAGACTATCATTCATTTTTTAAGGAAAGATAGAGTTTTACCAATAAGCAAAAACTAAAAGAGTTCAGCAACATTAAACAAGCTTAATAAAAAGAAATGTTGTAGGATATAACTACAATGAAAAGAAGATCAGAACTAGAAGCATGACAATTATAAATGAAAAAAAATGTCATTTGTAAAGGCCAATTTACAGTAAAGGTAGCAGTTTAGTTATTTATAAAGCTACTAAAACCATTAAAGGACAAAAGTAGTAAAATCAGCTATGTCTACAATAGGTATTTAAGGGATATTAAAAAAAAAAAAAAAAAAAAAAACACTATGTAAAACATGACACCAAAAACAGTAAGTATAAGTGAAGGTGTAAAAATGCAGAGCTGTTAGAATGAGTTTGACCTTAAATAACATCAATTTAAATGTGTGTGTCTATTTGTATGCAAACACACAGCCCAGCCCTCACAGATACCAAAACTCAAAAACTAATAATGTATACACACATGAAAAATAGAAAAGAATACAAACAACACCGAAGATTATCATCTTCAAGATGATCACTAAAGCTGAAACTCCAATATTTTGTCCATCTGATGCAAATAACTGACTCATTTGAAAAGACTCTGATGCTGAGAAAGATTGAAGACTGGAGGAGAAGGGGATGACAGAGGATGAGATGGTTGGGTGGCATCACCAACTCAAAGAACATGAGTTTGAGTAAACTCCGGGAGTTGGTGATGGACAGGGAGACCTGGCATGCTGCAGTCCATGGGATCGCAAAGAGTTGGACATGACTGAGCGACTGAACTGAACTGAAAGATGATCATAAGATTACAGGGGAAGAGTGAAAAAGATGAATTAAAAAAAAAAAAAACAGAAAATAACTACAAAAGTACTTGAAAACAATTAACAAAATGGGAATAAGTATATACTTAACAATCATTACTTTAACTGTAAGTGGACTAAATGGCCCAATCATAAAGCATTGGATGGCTAAATGAAACAAATAAGAGCATAAATATGCTGCCTACAAGAAATTCATTACAGATCACACAGAATGCAAGTGAAAGGATGGAAAAAGCTATCCATAAAAATGCAGATGAAAAGAAAGTTAGGGTAACAATATACTTACAGAATAGGCTTTATTTTTTTTTCAGTTTTTTATTTTATTTTTTTTTTTATTTTTTCAATTATTTTTATTAGTTGGAGGCTAATTACTTCGCAACATTGCAGTGGGTTTTGTCATACATTGACACGAATCAGCCATGGAGGTGGGGGGGGGGGAGGTGGGAGGGGGGATCGGGATGGGGAATACATTTAACTCCATGGCAGAATGGGCTTTAAAACAAAGACTTTGAGAAGAGACAAATAAGGTCATTTAATAATGGTAATGGGATAAATCCTTTAGGAAGATTTAACAATTATTATATATGTATATATATATGTATATATATATATATATTTATATACATACATTCAGCATTTGTATTTTTTATTTGCTAAATTGTGTCTGACTCTTTTGCGACCACTTGAACTGTAGCCTGCTAGGCTCCTCTGTCTATGGGATTCTCCAGGCAAGGGTACTGGAGTGGGTTGCCATTCTCTCCTTCAGAGGATCTTTGTCACCAAGGGATTGAACCAGTGTCTCCTGACTCCTGCACTGCAAGTGGATTCTTTACCACTGAGCCACCTGAGAAGTCCCATACACTCAACATAAGGGCAACTATATATCTGAAGCAAATATGTGTAAAGAAATATAAAGAATTAAATTAACAGTAACATAATAAGAATAGGGAATTTTCTTACATCACTTACATCCAAAGAAAGATCATCCAGAGAGAAAATCAATAAGGAAACACTGATATTAAATGATACATTAAAACAGAAACTTTTTTTCACATTCTCTTCCATTACGGGTTATTACAAGATATTGAGTGTGGTACCTTATGCTATACAATGTGCCCTTTTTGGTTATCGATTTTATATAGGATAATTTGAAAATGCTAAATTCAAACTCCTAATTAACCCCTCTGTCTTCCACCTTGGTAACAAAGTTTGTTTTTTATGTGTGTGAGTCCATTTGTGTTTTACAAATAATTTTATTTGTATCTATTTTTAGGTTCCACATATATGTGATATATTTGTTTTTATCTGGCTGAATTCACTTAGTATAATAAACTCTAGGTCCATTCATTTTGCTGTGAGTGATATTATTTCATTCTTTTTTATGACTGAAAATATTCCGTTGTGTATACATACCACATTTTCTTTACCCATTAATGTGCTGGTGAACATTTAGGTTGCTTCCTTGTCCTTTCTATGGTAAATAATGTTGCTATGAATCCTGGGGTTCATGTATATTTTTGAATCATGCTTTTCTCTGATTATATGTTCAGGAATGGGATTGCAGGATCATGTGGTAGCTCTATTTTTAGCTTTTAAAGTAACATCCATTCTATTCTCCATAGTGGCTTCATTAATTTATATTTCCACCAGTAATATAGGACAATCCATTTTTCTCCACATGCTCTCAAGCACTTATTATTTGTAGATATTTTAACTTAAAATGCATACTATTCTAAAAACAAAAGTGGTCGATTTAATTTACACTTAAACAAGTTACAAGCCACTAATTCAAGTGATTTAAACTTGTAACTATTATTCTTCTCATTCTCTTAAAAAACTTTATGAAAATTATATACAATCAGAATAGTACTAATAAAATAACCCTCTATCCCTATTATTTAGATTTTTTTATAAATTGAAGCAGAGTTGATCTACAATGTTGTGCTAATATCTGTAATAAAACAAAGTAATTCAGTTTTTGTTGTTGCTGTTTAGTGGCTCAGTCATGTCTGACTCTTTATGACCCATGACATGTAGCATGTTAGGCTCCCTATCCTTCAGCACCTACTGGAGGCTGCTCAAACTGATGTCCATTGAGTTGGTGATGCGATCCAACACCTCGTCCTCTGTCATCCCCTTCTCCTCCTGCCTTCAATCTTTCCCAGCATCAGGGTCTTTTCTAATTAGTCAGCTCTTCGGATCACATGACCAAAATATTGGTGTTTCAGCTTCAGCATCAGTCCTGCCAATGAATATTCAGGGTTGATTTCCTTTAGGATTGACTGGTTGGATCTCCTTGCTGTCCAAGGGACTCTCAAGAGTCTTCTACAACACCACAGTTCAAAAGCATCAGTACTTCAGAGCTCACCCTTCTTTATAGTCTGACAATCACACATACATGAGTACTGGAAAATCCATAGCTTTGACTATATGGACCTTTGTTGGCATATATAAAGTAATGTCTCTGCTTCATAATATGCTGTCTTGGTTTGCCATAGCTTTTCTTCCAAGGAGCAAGTGTCTTTTAATTTCATGGCTGCAGTCACCATCTGGAGTGATTTAAGAGCCCATGGAAATAAAGTGTGTCACTTTTTTAAATTATTATTATTATTTCCTCATCTATTTGCCATGAAGTGTGGGGACTGGATGCCAAGATCTTTGTTTTTTGAAATTTGAGTTTTAAGCCAGCTTTTGCTAGTGTGTGAAATGAGTGCAATTGTGTGATAGTTTGAACATTCTTTGGCATTGCCTTTCTTTGGGATTGGAATGGCAACTGACCATTTCCAGTCCTGTGGCCACTGTTGAGTTTTCCAAATGTGCTGGCGTATTGAGTACAGCACTTTCACAGCATCATCTTTTAGTATTTGAATTAGCTCAATTGGAATTCCATCACCTCCACTAGCTTTGTTTGTAGTGATGATACCTAAGGCCCACTTGATTTTCCACTCCAGAATGTCTGGTGCTAGGTGAGTGATCACACCATTGTTGTTTTCTGGGACATTAAGTTCTCTTTTGTATAGTCCTTCTGTATATTCTTGCCATCTCTTCTTAATGTCTTGCACTTCTGTTAGGTTACTCAGTTATACACATATAAATATCCTCTTTTAAAACATTCTTCTCTGCTCCTGTTAGGCGACTCAGTTATACACATAAATATCCTCCTTTACTATATTCTTCTCCATTATGTTTTATCACAGGATATTGAATTTCTTGTGGTATACAGTAGGACCTTTTGTTGTTGTTGTTGTTGTTTATCCATGCTATATGTAATAGTTTGCATTTCAACAAGTCAGTTCTCTATGTCTCTGAGTATGTTTCTGTTTCAAAGATTGTTTCCTTTGTGCCATATTTTAGATTCCACATATAAGTGATTTCATACAGTGTTTGTCTTTCTCTTTCTGATTTCATTCAGTTAATATGACAATCAGTAATTGCATCATGTTGCTGCACATTTCACCATTTTATCTTTTTATATGCTGAGTGGTGTTCCATTGTATGTATGTATGTGTATGTATGTATATATATATAAAACATCTTTTTTTAATCCACTCATCTTTTGATGGACATTTAGGTTGTTTTTTAGTGTTGGCTATTGTGAATACTGTTGCTATGTACATAATTGTGCATGTATTTTTGAATTATAGTTTTGTCCAGGTATATGCCCAGGAGTGGATTAGTGGAAATTATAGTTGTCTAGTTTTCAGTTTTAGCAGGAGTGCAGAGAACAGATGACATGAGAAGGAGGAAGAAAAACTAATCAAAAATAGTTTAATAACTTTATGTGGAGACAGTATAACTAGATGTGTTGGGGTGACAATATCCTAATGTATGCAAAGGCCATATGATTATATCATAGACCTGAAACTAATATAATATTGTACACCAACTATGTTTCAATAAAGATATTCACATAGAGTTAATAAATAAAGACATGCACAAAAGAGATCCAGTACATGCATAATTGAATGAAGATAGGATTTACTGGTATTTATTATGAGCCTGGCACTGAAGTATTGTTATTAAAATGGTGAAATCAAAGCTTGGTTAAACCACTTGTCTAAGGTTGTTTCACCAATTCTTGTCAAAGACAAGGGTAAAATGCGTGACAATCTAGTTTCAAACTCTATGATCTTTTTTCTGTACCACACTGCCTTCTATATTTGGAGAGAGATCACAAGCCTTAATGGCTCATCTGTCCAGTGGCTAATTGGCTTAGGTTGCTTTCATCTGCTTGGAGAAGTAATAAACGTAATGACAGAACAGTGAGAATAATCAAAGGCCAGGTTTGGCTACCAGTCTCTTTTTAGCTTCTCTCCTGAGTGCAAATGTAACCAAAAATATAGTTCTTCCTCTCCTAAATGCCAAACAAATCTCTTAACACTACCTGCAATGTTGTGTTAGCATTGAGATTCCTAGAGCTGCTCCCAAGGAACATTTGAAGTGGATGGATATTATAAATAATCTTGCTAATTGTTTGCCTTTGCAACTCCTTAAAATATAAATTTCTTAAGACTGTCCAAAACTATTTACATAGTATATTAATACATGCTAATACAATACAAATTGGGTACAAATGGCATTTAAATGAAACTTCATGATTCTTTTTACCCCAAAGAAATGGTGAGAATTCCAGGCAATGCTACTTTCTGAAAGTTCAAATTCATCATTTCCAATAATCATCAATTCAGTTCAGTCACTCAGTCGTGTCTGACTCTTTGCAACCACATGAACCACAGCATGCCAGGCCTGCCTGTCCATCACCAACTCCCGGAGTTTACACAAACTCATGTCCATAGAGTCGGTGATGCCATCCAGCCATCTCATCCTCTGTCGTCCCCTTCTCCTCCTGCTCCCAATCCCTCCCAGCATCAGGGTCTTTTCCAACGAGTCAACTCTTCACATAAGGTGGCCAAAGTATTGGAGTTTCAGCTTCAGCATCAGTCCTTCCAATGAATATTCAGAACTGATCTCCTTTAGGATGGACTGGTTGGATCTCCTTGCAGTCCAAGGGACTCTCAAGAGTCTTCTCCAACACCACAGTTCAAAAGCATCAGTTCACTGGCACTCAGCTTTCTTCACAGTCCAACTGTCACATCCATACATTACCACTGGAAAAACAATAGCCTGACTAGACGGACCTTTGTTGGCAAAGTATTATCTCTGCTTTTTAGTATACTATCTAGGTTGGTCATAACTTTCCTTGCAGTATCCATACCACTCCACTTTTGTGACTCCATTCTCTGCTTGCCTCTGCTGATGTTTCCACTTAACCTTCCAACCACAAAAGGAATTAGCAGTAAATAAAGAGACATAAATTGGATCGTTTGCACTTAAATGCATTCTTCCTCTATTTATAATCAGAAGAAATGAAAAGAACTGAAAAAGAAAGAGCAAATGTGCAGCTGTGAGACTATCTCTTTTTGAAATAAACATGCTAAGACATATATGTTAAGGGAGCTTTACAAAACTTATTCTTTCCAAATGAGGGGATTCTTTCTTTACTCCAAAAGCATCCTTGTATTGTTATTCTTAGACTCTTGAATACTCTGATGTCATTACCTGATCTGGTAGGTTAGTGTAAGTTCTGAAGAAGTATTTGAAATAAAAGATTAGAAATAGAGGCAAACCACATTGGAGATCACATGTACAAATTTTTGCTCTGTGTTCTTAGGTTATTTAATTCCACATAACCTCTTCTAACATCACACAATGTTTTACAGCTATTAACTGCTTTACCAAACACTATTATACATATTAATTTATTTAACCCCAACTTCCAGATGTTCACACTGGTTTTAGAAAAGGCAGAGGAACCAGAGATCAAATTGCCAATATCCACTGGTTCATCAAAAAAGCAAGAGAGTTCCAGAAAAACATCTACTTCTGCTTTATTGGCTATGCCAAAGCCTTCGACTGTGTGGATCACAATACACTATGGAAAATTCTGAAGGAGATGGGAATAACAGACCACCTGACCTGCCTCTTGAGAAACCTATATGCAGGTCAGGAAGCAACAGTTAGAACTGGACATGGAACAACAGACTGGTTCCGAATAGGAAAAGGAGTATGTCAAGGCTGTATATTGTCACCCTGCTTATTTAACTTATATGCAGAGTACATCATGAGAAACGCTGGGCTGGAAGAGGCACAAGCTGGAATCAAGATTGCCGGGAGAAATATCAATAACCTCAGATATGCAGATGACACCACCCTTATGGCAGAAAGTAAAGAGGTAATAAAAAGTTTCTTGATGAAAGTGAAAGAGGAGAGTGAAAAAGTTGGCTTAAAGCTCAGCATTCAGAAAACTAAGATCATGGCATCTGATCCCATCACCTCATGGAAAATAGATGGGGAGACAGTGGAAACAGTGTCAGACTTTATTTTTTGGGCTCCAAAATCACTGCAGATGGTGATTGCAGCCATGAAATTAAAAGACGCTTACTCCTTGGAAGGAAAGTTATGACCAACCTAGACAGCATATTAAAAAGCAGAGACATTACTTTGCCAACAAAGGTCTGTCTGGTCAAGGCTATGGTTTTTCCAGTGGTCATGTGTGGATGTGAGAGTTGGACTGTGAAGAAAGATGAGTGCCAGCGAACTGATGCTTTTGAACTGTGGTGTTGGAGAAGACTCTTGAGAGTCCCTTGGACTGCAAGGAGATCCAACCAGTCCATCCTAAAGGAGATCAGTTCTGAATATTCATTAGAAGGACTGATGCTGAAGCTGAAACTCCAATACATTGGCCACCTTATGTGAAGAGTTGACTCATTGGAAAAGACCCTGATGCTTGGAGGGATTGGGGGCAGGAGGAGAAGGGGACGACAGAGGATGAGATGGCTGGAAGGCATCACCGACTTGATGGGCATGAGTTTGAGTAAACTCCGGGAGTTTGGGGATGGACAGGGAGGCCTGGCATGCTGCGATTCATGGGGTCACAAAGAGTCAGACTCGACGGAGCGACTGAACTGAACTGAACTGAAAATACTATTTAGTAACAGTGAATTTATATTACTACATTGACATGACAAAAAAATGCTATTATAACATTCTATGAGGGAGAAGTTTCTTCCCTTGGGCAGAATTTTGTTTAGTTAAGCAAAACACATTGATAGCATATTTAGTGGTAGAAAGTGAAACCTTAAAGAGAAAGATGGAAAAAAAATGAACTTGTTTTCTTAAAATGTTAACAGTATTTTAAGGGCAGGGCAAAAGAGATGGAAAGACTCAGTGAAGACACAGTTGAAATTGGGTAATAAGGTTAGAGGTTTAGCTTGAAGGGAAAACAAAATATCCAGTGAGAAATTACTATAACTGTAGTGAACAAATATTTGATAAAACTGGAAATATATTTAATTCAATTTTAACTTGCTTGCTACACTTCAGCAAATATGCTTCTTGCTGAAGCAGATTGTGTAAGCACATTTTAAAAAGCAAACGAATTAAGATCAAGTCTAATATGGGATCACATTGCACAGAAAAGGGACAGCACACTGAGAAAACTGAGGTAATCTGCATGCTTCCACACCATCACACTGAAAATTAAACATAATCAGTAGAATCAGGAATTCAGAGTCAAGGATGAGTAAGATAAAAAAAGAAAGATGAGAATACCTGGAGCTATGGAAAAAAGTGATGGAACCCGTGTATGAAATTTTAGTCAATGTCCTCTAAATTCAAATAAATCATTGATTACAACAGTTAAACATGAGAAGATTTAGACAATGTATTTAATTGGTGTGTCTAAAATTACACAAGAAATAAGAATCGGTACTCATATTTGAACCCAGATCTTACTGTTCTGTATTTCTTATTCTATAGTGTCAGAACCTTCCACATAACATAGTGATTAAGTACACCATCTTAAAAAATTGTGACTTCTTATTCATTGGCTAGTTTCTTGTCTAAATGTTTGATTAGAAAATATTAAATATAATGAGAAAAATTGAAATATTGAGAAAACAAATCTAGCAGTAGATCAAATTAAAACACTGTGGAACCAAGAAAAAGTTTTGTACAACCTGTGATGGCTACAATATCAAACTTTAATATAAAGACTGTAATAATAGACAAAGAAGAGTTCAGTTCCGTTCAGTCACTCAGTCGTGTCCGACTCTTTGCGACCCCATGAACCACAGCATGCCAGGCCTCCCTGTCCATCACAAACTCCCGGAGTTTACTCAAACTCATGCCCATCGAATCGGTGATGCCATCCAGCCATCTCATCCTCTGTCGTCCCCTTCTCCTCCTGGCCCCAATCCCTCGAAGCATCAGGGTCTTTTCCAATGAGTCAACTCTTGGCATGAGGTGGCCAAAGTATTGGAGTTTCAGCTTCAGCATCAGTCCTTCCAATGAACACCCAGGACTGATCTCCTTTAGGATGAACTAGTTGGATATCCTTGCAGTTCAAGGGACTCTCAAGAGTCCTCTGCAACATCACAGTTCAAAAACATCAATTCTTCTGCACTCAGCTTTCTTCACAGTCCAACTCTCACATCCATACATGACCACTGGAAAAACCATAGCCTGGACTAGACAGACCTTTGTGGACAAAGTGAAGTCTCTGCTTTTTAACATGCTCTCTAGGTTGGTCATAACTTTCCTTCCAAGGAGTAAGCGTCTTTTAATTTCATGGCTGCAATCACCATTTGCAGTGATTTTGGAGCCCCCCCCCCAAAAAAAAAATAAAGTCAGCCACTGTTTCCACTGTTTCCCTTTCTATTCGCCATGAAGTGATGGGACCACATGCCATGATCTTAGTTTTCTGAATGCTGAGCTTTAAACCAACTTTTTCACTCTCCTCTTTCACTTTCATCAAGAAACATTTTATTACCTCTTAATTTTCTGCCATAAGGGTGGTGTCATCTGCATATCTGAGATTACTGATGTTTCTCCCAGCAGTCTTGATTCGAGCTTGTGCTTCTTCCAACCCAACATTTCTCATGATGTACTCTGCATATAAGTTAAATAAGCAGGGTGACAGTATACAGCCTTGGCCTACTCAAAGGAGTAGGCCTACTGGTTCCTATTTGGAACCAGTCTGTTGTTCCATGTCAAGTTCTAACTTGCTTCCTGACCTGCATATATGTTTCTCAAGAGGCAGGTCAGGTGGTCTGGAATGCCCATCTCTTTCAGAATTTTCCACAGTTTATTATGATCCACAGAGTCAAAGGCTTTGGCATAGTCAATAAAGCAGAAATACATGCTTTTTCTGGAACTCTCTTGCTTTTATGATGAACCAGTGGATGTTGGCAATTTGATCTTTGTTTTCTCTGCCTTTTCTAAATCTACTTGAACATAGAAGTTCATGCTTCACGTATTGTTGAAGCCTGGCTTGGGGAATTTTGAGCATTACTTTACTAGCGTGTGAGATGAGTGAAATTGTGCAGTAATTTGAGCAGTTTTTGGCATTGCCTTTCTTCGGGATTGGAATGAATACTGACCTTTACCAGTTCTGTGGCCACTGCTGAGTTTTCCAAATTTGCTGGTGTATTAAGTGCAGCACTTTCACAGCATCATCCTTCTGGATTTGAAATAGCTCAACTGGAATTGCATCACTTCCACTAGCTTTGTTCATAGTGATGCATTTCAAGGCCCACTTGGCTTCACATTCCAGAATGTCTGGCTCTAGGTGAGTGATCACACCATCGTGATTATCTGGGTCATAAAGATCTTTTTTGTACAGTTTTTCTGTGTATTCTTGTCACCTCTTCTTAATATATTCTGCTTCAGTTAGGTTCATAACATTTCTGTCCTTTATCAAACCCATCTTTGTATGAAATATTCCCTTGGTATCTCTAGTTTTCTTGAAGAGATCTTTAGTCTTTCCCATTCTGTTGTTTTCCTCTATTTCTTTGCATTGATCACTGAGGAAGGCTTTCTTATCTCCCGTTGCTATTCTTTGGAACTCTGCATTCAAGTGGGAAAATATCTCCTCTTTTCCTTTGCTTTTCACTTCTCTTCTTTTCCCAGCTATTTGTCAGGCCTCCTCAGACAGCCATTTGGCTTTTTTGCATTTCTTTTCCATGGGGATAGTCTTAATCACTGTCTCCTATACAATGTCAGAACCTCCATACATAGTTCATCAGGCACTCTGTCTATCAGATCTAGTCTCTTAAATCTATTTCTCACTTCCACTGTATAATCACAAGGGATTTGATTTAGGTTCTACCTGAATGGTCTAGTGGTTTTCCCTACTTTCTTCTATTTAAGTCTGAATTTGGCAATAAGGAAGGAGTTCATGATCTGAGCCACAGTCAGCTCCTGCTCTTGTTTTTGCTGACTGTATGCAGCTTCCCCATCTTTGAGTGCAAAGAATATAAACAATCTGATTTTGGTGCTGACTATCTGGTGATGTACATGTGTAGAGTCTCCTATTTTGTTATTGGAAGAGGGTGTTTGCTATGACCAGTGCGTTCTCTTAGCAAAACTCTAGTAACCTTTGCCCTGCTACATTCCGTACTCCAAGGCCAAATTTGCCTGTTACACAGGTGTTTCTTGACTTCCTACTTTTGCATTCCAGTCCCCTATAATGAAAAGCACATCTTTTTTTGGGTGTTAGTTCTAAAAGGTCTTATAGGTCTTCACAGAACCATTCAAATTCAGCTTCTTCAGCATTACTGGTTGGAGCATAGGCTTGGATTACCGTGATGTTGAATGGTTTGCCTTGGAAACGAACAGAGATCATTCTGTCATTTTTGAGATTGCATCCAAATACTGCATCGGACTCTTGTTGACCATGAGGGCTACTCCATTTCTTCTAAGGGATTCCTGTCCACAGTAGTAGATGTAATGGTCATCTGAGTTAAATTCACCCATTCCAGTCCATTTTATTTTATTTATTTTCCATTTATTTTTGTTAGTTGGAGGCTAATTAATTTACAATATTGTAGTGGCTTTTGCCATACATTGACATGTATCAGCCATGGATTTGCATGTGTTCCCCATCCCCATCCCGATCCCTCTTCCCTCCACCCTCCCCATCCCATCCCTCTAGGTCTTCCCAGTGCACCAGCCCTGAGCACTTGTTTCATGCATCCAACCTGGGCTGCTGATCTGTTTCACCCTTGATAGTATATTTGTTTCAATGCTATTCTCTCAGAATATCCCACCCTCGCCTTCTCCCACAGAGTCCAAAAGTCTGTTCTGTACATCTGTGTCTCTTTTTCTGTTGTGCATATAGGGTTATCATTACCATCTTTTAAAATTCCATATTTATGCATTAGTATACTGTATTGGTCTTTATCTTTCTGGCTTACTTCACTCTGTGTAATGGGATCCAGTTTCATCCATCTCATTGGAACTGATTCAAATTAATTCTTTGTAATGGCTGAGTAGCTATTAATTCACTGATTCCTAGAATATTGATGCTCATTCTTGCCATCTCCTGTTTAACCACTACAAAGAGGTAAACCCAACAAAAGGATATAACATTTGTAAACTTTTATTCACCCAACGTAGGAGAATCTAAATATGCTAAACAAATGTTAACATATCTATAGGGCAAAATAGACAGCAATACAATAAGGGACTTTAATACCCCATATTTTTAATGGATAGATCATCCATACAGAACATTTTTAAAAGAGTTCTACTTAAATGACACATTAAATCAGGTGGACTTGAAAGACATATATAAAACACTACATTTGGGAAAAATAAAATACACATTTGCCTCAAGTAAGCACAGAATAGTCTCAGGAGAGAAATATCTTAGGCCGCAAGACAAGTTTTAATAAATTTAAGAACATTGAAATCATATCAAGACATTTTTTTTTCTTAAATTAAGCTAGAACACCAGTTGCAAGGAGAAAACTGAAAAAATCATAAATATGTGAATATTAAACAACATGCTAATGAGCAAACAACAATGGGTTAAATAATAAATCAAAAAAATAAATAAAATTAACAAGACAAATGAAAATAGAAATGCAAAGTACCAAAATTTATGTGACACAGCATAAATAATATTGAGGAAATTCTTAGTGATAAGTGCTTATATCAAGAATCAACACAAATTGCAATAATTTGACTTAAATCTGAACCTTAAGACACTAGAAAAATAACAAATGAAGCCTAAAATTATGTGATGGAAAGAAATAACAGGAAACAGAACAGACATAAACGAAATAAAGGCGGGAAAAAAAGGAAACAGGAATAATAAATGAAACTAAGAGCTTTCTTTTTCCTTGAAAAAGCAAAATAGATTTTTTTTTTTAGCTAGACTTACTAATAAAAAAGAGAGAGGGCTCAAACAAATATAATTAGAATTAAAATAAATAATTACAGTTCATATCACAGTAACCCAAAGAATCATATGAGACTACTATGATGAATTATATGCTAACACATTCCTAAATCCACAAAAATCCATCAAAACACAATGAAAATAGAAAATGAGAACAGACTGATTACTGCTAAAGAGACTGAATCAGTAATCAAAAAATCTCAAACAGATATCAAACACCAAATGGCTTCACTATTTGAACTAAATACTTAAAGAACAATTATTACCACTCTTTCTCAAAATCTGCCAAAGTATTAAGGAGGAGAAAACACTTCCTAATTCATTTCACATGGTCAGTATTACTCTGACACCAAAACGATCAAGGGCATCACGAGAAAAGATCAATATCCTTAATGAAACTAGAGACAAACATTATCAGTGGAATATTAGCAAACTGAAGACAACAATGTATATAAAGGATCATATGCCATGACAAAGTGGAATTTATGCCAGGGATCCAAGTAAGGTTCAAAATTCACAAATCAAGAAAATACAACACACTAGTAAGGATAAAAATCATGTAATTTTATCAGCACATGCAACTAAATCATTTGATAATATTCAAATCCACTTATGATAAAAACTCTCAAAAACTGCATAAAGAAATAACGTACATCAACATAATCGAGGTTGCCTATGACAAGTCTATAGCTACCTTCAGAGTCAAAAGTGCAAAGCTGAATTTTTTTCTTGTCAAATCAGGAGCAAGAAAAGGATGCTCTTTCTTGCCAATTTTATTCCATACAGTACTGGTCTTAGAGTAATCAGTCAAAAAAAAAAAAAAAAAAAAAAAGAAACAAAAAGTGTATAAATTGGAAAAGAGGTAAAAGTGTCACTATTTGCAAATGACATGATATTATATACAGAAAACCCTGAATTCTCCACCAAAATCAGACTACTAAACAGATTCAGAAAGTTGCAGAATACAAAATTAATATTTAAAAAATCAGTTACATTTCTAAACACCAATAACCAACCATTTAAAATAAAAACTGAGAAAACAATTCCATTTAAAACTGCATCAAAAAGATTAAAATGGTAAGGACTAAATCAAAACAAGAATGTGAAAAATACATGCAGAAATCTATAAGATATTGATGAAAGAAACTGAATAAGATATTTAAAAATGGGAAAATATTATGTGCTCGTGGATTGGAAAAAAATGTTAAATTGTTCATAGTATCCAAAGCCAACTATAGACTCAATGCAATTCCTAACTAAATTCCAATGGCATTTTTCACAGAAAAAGAATAAACAATTTAAAATGTGAATGGAACCACTTAAGATCCCAAATAGCCAAAGCAATCTTAGGAACAATAGTCTAATTGGAGGCAGCATACTCTTGATTTCAAACCATTACAAACATATTAATCACACAGTATGATACTGACATAAAAATATTCACATGAATCAATGAAACAAAATAGAAATCTCATAAACTAATGTATGAGATGAATTAATGTACAACAAAGGAAGAACGAATGAACAATATGGAAAAGACAGGCTCTTTAATAAATAGTGTTGTGAAAACCGGACATCTATATGCAAAAAAAAAATAAAACTGGATGCAATATGGATTTGACTATCTTACACCATATACAAAAAATAACTCAAAAGGGATGACAGGCTTGAAGGTAAGGCCTGAGACCACAGATCTTCAAAAAGAAAAAATAGGTGGTAAGCTTCTTGATAACAGTCTGGGCCATGATATTTTGAAATAAACACCAATGTCAAAGGCAAAAAAAGCAAAGAAAAAAAAAAAAACAACAAATTGGACTATATCAAACTAAACAGATTTGCACAGCAAAGGAAACCATTAACAAAATGAAAAGAGACCCTATGAAATGTGAGAAAATATTTTCAAATCATATATATGCAAAATATATGAAGAACTCATACAACTCAATAAGGCAAAAAAAAAAAAAAATGATTACAACTTGGCAGAGTATCTAAATAGTTATTCCCAGAAGGCATATGTGTGGCCAATAGGCATATGAAACATTGTTCAACATCGATGATCATCTGGGAAATGCAAATCAAACCCACAAACACAGCATCATCATATATCTGTTAAAAATATCAAGGGTTGGTTGGACTACGGAGTACAGGTAACACTTGTGCACTGTTGATGGGAAATTAAACTGCTACAACAATTATGGAATAGCCCACCAGGCTCCTCTGTCCATGGGATTCTCCAAGCAAGAATACTGGAGCGGGCTGCCATTCCCTTCTTGAGGGGATCTTCCCCACCCCAGGGAAAGCCCCACAAATTTTGTATCCCAGCAGAATGCAATTCAAATGATTTTGAATCTCTCTCCTCAGATATAGTCCTCAGTGTGTCTCAAATAAGACTTTTTTTAGTCCTACTATAGATTGCTTATTGGTCATTTTTTATTATTAATTTCATAGGCCAGATATTTGTCACATTGTCTCAGCCTAACTGTGAGGCAGAGTAAGGGATGTGCCAAAGAAGAGAGCGTAAGATTTTTGAGAATTTAACTAGCTTCTTTAGGGACAATTGATCAGTTTTGGGAGGAAGCATAGTTACAGGTGGCATAGACACATTATGGCTAGATCTGAAAAACAGAATTCTTTACTGTTTAAATTAACAGAAAGCCCTTGAAGTCAGAAAGCACACTAAGGAGTATTGTGTCTGTTCTTATGTCCATCAGATTCTGGGCAGGCTGCCACCACCTACTTCACAAAGGTTGGTCTTACTTTTCTACGGCATTTAATTGACTTTTTAAATGTGTGGTTTTTCAGAGTAAATCAAAGCAATTATGTTTATCTAGAAATCCATCAGACCACATACATATATTGATATTATAGTGCATAGATTTTCTAGGTTATATAAAAAATGTATACATCAGACTAAATAAATCTGAATTTTAAAGATTTAAATAATTTTGAAATAAATTTATTTGCTTTAGGAAAAAGAAAAAAAATTAGACAAGAGCATTTCAATGTTTTCCAAAAATAAAAAAAGATAAATTTATTTGATTTCTAAATGGAATATATTGCTTGAAGTGATATATTAATGAATAAACTCCTCCTAAAGTTGTCACCCAAGATTGCAAGGCTATGATGAAGAGTCAAACCCAGGTCTCCTGAATTGCAGGCAGATTCTTTACCAACTGAGCTACAAGAGAAACCCCTAAAGATTTAAATGATTTTCAAATTAATTTATTTGCTTTAGAAAAAAAGAAAAAACATTTTAGACTTAAGATCATTTTAATGTTCCCCCAAAATTAAAAAAAAATAGATAAATTTATTTGATTGTAAACAGAGTATATTGCTTAAAACAATATATCAATGAATAAACTCCTAAAGTTTTCACCCAAGATTGCAAAATCATGTTGAAGAATAATATGAAAAGTGCCATTCTTCCTGTGCCAGACCAGAAAAAGATAAATATCGACACATTTCATATGTCAGAATATCTGGGTTCAAGGAAAGACTAATTCTTGATTCAATTTTTTAAATACCAGCCTAGAATTCACTGAGTTAGCATGTAACATGAGAAAATCCTTACAGAAAATGTCAAAAAACCTTGACAAGTGCATGTATTAGGAGAGAGTTTTCAAGGTCACTGGATTGTGGAATCTCTCTTTCTTTCCCCCCCCCCCCCCCCCCGTGGCATTTGTTCTCAGGAAACATTTAGGTGTTGTTTGCAATAGTTTCTTGTGATTTATCTAGAATTAAAAGGTTTCATTCTAAAAACTGAGTTCTAATTTGGGCAGCAAGTCTTTTGAGGCTGATTCAGACAGGAGCTAGCTTGAGGCAACATATGGCCTGAAGACAACACAGAGCACTAAAAATTTAACACTGGTTTAACTATAGACAGGAACACATTTTCATATATGAAATTATTTAATTAGGACTCAAAATACTTTGACTCCAGGTTTTTTGGTTGCAGGTGAAGGTTAAATACCAGAGCTAATCTTGTAAGTCATCACAAAAGGCTCCAAGTGTGATTCTTTTTTTTTTTTTTTAATATAAATTTATTTGTGTCCCCTGGTGGCTCAGAGACTAAAGTGTCTGCCTGCAATGCAGGAGACCAGTGTTTGATCCCTGGGTCGAGAAGATCCCCTGGAGAAGGAAATGGCAACCCTCTACAGTATTCTTGCCTGGAGAATCCCATGGACGGAGGAGCCTGGTGGGCTACAGTCCACGGGGTCGCAAAGAGTCGGGCATGACTGACTGACTTAACTTTCCTTTCCTATAAATTTATTTATTTTTACTGAAGGCTCCTTACTTTAAAATATTGTAGTGGTTTTGCCACACATTGACATGACTCCACCACAGGTGGACATGTGTTCTCCATCCTGAACACCCCTCCCACTTCCTTCCCCATCTCATCCCTCTGGGTCATCCAAGTACACCAGCCCCGAGCACCCTCTCCCAGGCATTGAACCTGGACTGGCGATCCTTTTTGCATATGATAATATATAGGTTTCAATGTCACTCTCCCAAATCATCCCACCCTTGTCCTCTCCCCCAGAGTCCAAAACACTGTTCTATATGTCTCTTCCTCTTTTGCTATCTTGCATATAGGGTTATCATTACCATCTTTCTAAATTCCATACATATGTGTTAGTATACTGCATTGGTGTTTGTCTTTCTGGTTTACTTCACTCTGTATGATAGACTCCAGTTTCATCCAACTATTTAGAACTGTTTCAAATGTATTGTTTTTAATGGCTGAGTAATACTCCATTGTGTATATGTACCACAACTTTCTTATACATTCGTCTGCTGATGGATCTCTAGGTTGTTTCCATGTCCTGGCTATTATAAACAGTGCTGCAATGAACATTGGGGTACACGTGTCTATTTCAGTTCTGGTTTCCTCAGTGTGTATGCCCAGCAGTGGGATTGCTGGGTCATATGGCAGTTCAATTTACAGTTTTTTAAGGAATCTCCACACTGTTATCCATAGTGGCTTTACTAGCTTTCAATCCCATGAACACTATAAAAGGGTTCCCTTTTCTCCACACCCTCTCCAGCATTTATTGCTTGTAAACTTTTGGATAGCAGCCATTCTTACTGGTGTGAAATGGTACCTCATTGTGGTTTTGATTGGCATTTCTCTGATAAAGAGTGATGTTGAGCATCTTTTCATGTGTTTGTTAGCCATCTGAATGTTTTCTTTGGAGAAATGTCTGTTTAGTTTTTTGGCCCATTTTTTTATTGGATTGTTTGTTTTTCTGGAATTGAGCTGCAGGAGTTGCTTGAATATTTTTGAGATTAATTATTTTTCAGTTGTTTTGTTTGCTATTATTTTCTCCCAATCTGAGGGCTGTCTTTTCACCTTGCTTATAGTTTCCTTTGTTGTGCAAACTCTTTTAAGTTTAATTAGGTCCCATTTGTTTATTTTTGCTTTTATTTCCAATACTCTGGGAGCTGGGTCATGGAGGATCCTGCTGTGATTTATGTCAGAATGTTTTGTCTATGTTTTCCTCTAGGAGTTTTATAGTTTCTGGTCTTACGTTTAGATCTTTAGTCCATTTTGAATTTATTTTTGTGTATGGTGTTAGAAAGTGTTATAGTTTCATTCTTTTACAACTGGTTGACCAGTTTTCCCAGCACCACTTGTTAAAGAGGTAGTCTTTTTCCATTGTATATTCTTGCCTCCTTTGTTGAGGATAAGGTGTCCATAGGTGCGTGGACTTATCGCTGGGTTTTCTTTTTTATTCCATTGATCTCTATTTCTGTCTTTGTGCCAGTACCATACTGTCTTGATGACTGTAGCTTTGTAGTATAGCCTGAAGTCAGGCAGGTTGATTCCTCCAGTTCCATTTTTCTTTCCCAAGATTGCTTTGATTATTCCAGGGTTTTTGGATTCCCATACAATTTGTGAAATTATTTGTTCTAGTTCTGTGAAAAATAACGTTGGTAGCTTGATATGGATTGCAATGAATCTATTTATAGATTGCTTTGTGTCATATACTCATTTTGACTATATTGATTCTTGCAATCCATGAAAATGGTATATGTCTCCATCTATTTGTGTCCACTTTGATTTCTTTCATCAGTGTTTTATAGTTTTCTACGTATAGTTCTTTTTTTGTTGTTTTCCCTTAGGTAGATATGTACCTAAGTATTTAATTATTTTCGTTGCAATGGTGAATGAAATTGTTTCCTTAATTTCTTTGTCTGTTTTCTCATTGTTAGTGTATTGGAATGCAAGGGATTTCTGTGTGTTAATTTTATATCCTCCAACTTGACTATTTTCATTGATTAGCACTAGTAATTTTCTGGTGCAGTCTTTAGAGTTTTCTATGTAGAGGATCATGTCATGTGCAAACAATGAGAGTTTTACTTCTTCTTTTCCAATCTGGATTCCTTTTATTTCTTTTTCTGCTCTGATTGCTGTGGCCAAAACTTCCAAACTATGTTGATAATAGTGGTGAGATGTCTTATTCCTGACTTTAGGGGAAATGCTTTCAGTTTTTCACCTTTGAGGATAATGTTTGCTGTGGGTTTTTCATATATAGCTTTTATTATGTTGAGGTATGAGCTTTCTTTGCCTGCTTTCTGGAGGGTTTTATCATAAATGGATGTTGAATTTTGTCAAAGGCTTTCTCTGCATTTATTGAGATAATCATATGTTGTTTATCTTTCAATTTGTTAACGTGGTGTATTATGTTGATTGATTTGCAGATATTGAAAAATACTTGCATCCCTGGGATAAAACCCACTTGGTCATGATGTATGATTTTTTAATGTGTTGATGGATTCTGTTTACTAGAATTTTGTTAAGGATTTTTGCATCTATGTTCATCAGTGTTATTGGCCTGTAGTTTTCTTTTTTTTTTTTCTTTATTTTTTATTTTTTATTTTTTTTTGCATTCTTGTGTGGTTTTGGTATTAGGGTGATGGTGGCCTCATAGAATGAGTTTGGAAGTTTACCTTCCTCTGCAATTTTCTGGAAGAGTTTGAGTAGAATAGGCATTAGTTCTTCTCTCATTTTTTGATTGAATTCAGCCATGAAGCTGTCTACTCCTCGGCTTTTGTTTGTTGGAAGATTTCTGATTATAGTTTCAATTTCCGTGCTTGTGATGGGTCTGTTAAGATTTTCTATTTCTTCCTGGTTCAGTTTTTGAAAGTTATACTTTTCTAAGAATTTGTCCATTTCTTCCAAGTTGGCCATTTTACTGGTGTATAGTTGTTGATAATATTCTCTTATGATCCTTTGCATTTCTGTGTTGTCGTGATTTCTCCATTTTCATTTCTAATTTTGTTGATTTGATTCTTCTCCCTTTGTTTCTTGATGAATCTGGTTAACGGTTTGTCAATTTTATTTATCTTCTCAAAGAACCATCTTTTAGCTTTGTTTATTTTGGCTAAGGTCAAGTTTGTTTATTTTGCATTTATTTGTGCCCTAATTTTTAAGATTTATTTCCTTCTACTAACCCTGGGGTTCTTCATTTCTTCACTTTCTAGATTCTTTAGGTGTACAGTTAGGTTATGTGTTTGACTTTTTTTCTTGTTTTTTGAGGTATGCCTGTATTGCTATGAACCTCCCCCTTATCACTGCTTTTACAGTGTCCTGTAGGTTTTGAGTTGTTGTGTTTTCATTTTCATCCATTTCTATGCATATTTTGATTTTTTTTTTTTTTCTTCTGTGATTTGTTGGTTATTCAGTAGCGTGATGTTCAGCATGCATATGTTGGAATTTTTAATAGTTTTTATCCAGTAATTGACATCTAATATTACTGCATTGTGGTCAGAAAATATGTTTGGAATGATCTCATTTTTTGTTTTTTTTACAAAGGCTAGATTTATGGCCCAGGATGTGATCTAGACTGGAGCAGGTTCCATGTGCACTTGAGAAAAAGGTGAAATTCCTTGTTTTGGGGTGAAATGTCCTATAGTGTCAATCAGGTCTAACTGATCTATTGTATCATTTAGAGTTTCTGTACCCTTGTTAATTTTGTGTTTAGTTGATCTATCCGTAGGTGTGAGTGGGATATTAAAGTCTCACATTATTATTGTGTTACTGTTAATTTCCCTTTTCACATTTGTTAGCATTTGGTTTACATATTGCAGTGCTCCTATGTTGGGTGCATATATATATATAATTGTTATATCTTCTTCTTGGATTGATCCTTTGATCATGATGTAGTGTCTTTCTTTGTCTCTTTTCACAGCCTTTAATTTAAAGCCTATTTTATCTGATATGAGTATTTCTACTCCTGCTTTCTTTTTGTCTCTATTTCCATGGAATATCGTTTTCCAGTCCTTCACTTTCAGTCTGTATGTGTCCCTTGTTTCAAGGTAGTTCTCTTGTAGACAACATATAAAGGGGTCTTGTTTTTTTAATCCATTAAGCCAGTCTTTGTATTTTGGTTGGGGCATTCAACCTGTTTACATTTAAGGTAATTATTTATAAGTATGATCCCATTGCCATTTACTTTGTTGTTTTGGTTTCGAGTTTATTCACCCTTTCTGTGTTTCCTATCTAGAAAAGATCCTTAACATTTGTTGGAGAGCTGGTTTGATGGTGCTGAATTCTCTCAGCTTTTGCTTGTTTGTAAAGCTTTTGATTTTGCCTTCATATTTGAATGAGATCCTTGCTGGGTACAGTAATCTGAATTGTAGGTTTTTCTCTTTCATCACTTTAAGTATGTCCTGCCATTCCCTTCTGGACTGAAGAGTTTCTATTAAAAATCAGCTGTTATCCTTATGGGAATCCCCTTGTGTGTTATTTGTTGGTTTTCCCTTGCTGCTTTTAATATTTGTCCTTTGTGTTTGATCTTTGTTAATTTGATAAGTATGTGTCTTGGGGTGTTGCTCCTTGGGTTTAACCTGTTTGGGGCTCTCTGGGTTTTTTCCACTTGGATGAATATTTCCTTCCCCATTTTAGGGAAGTTTTCAACTATTATCTCCTCAAATATTTTTTAATGGTCTTTCTTTTGGTCTTCTTTTTCTGGGATTTCTATGAGTCAAAATTTGGGGCATTTAACATTGTCCCAGAGGTCTCTGAGATTGTCCTCATTTCTTTTAATTTTTTTTTCTTTCTTCCTCTCTGCTTCATTTATTTCTACCATTCTATCTTCTACCTCACTTATCCTGCCATCTGCCTCTGTTATTCTACTGTTGGTTCCCTCCAGAGTGTTTTTGATCTCATTTATTGCATTATTCATTATATATTGAGTCTTATTAATTTCTTCTCAGTCCTTGTTAAACATTTCTTGCATCTTCTCAATGCTTGTCTCCAGGCTATTCATCTGTAACTCTATTTTGTTTTCAAGGTTTTGTATCTTTTTCATTATCATTATTCAGAATTCTTTATCAGGTAGATTCCCTATCTCCTCCTCTTTTGTTTGACTTGGTGGGCATTTTTCATGTTCCTTTACCTGCTGGGTATTTCTCTGCCTTTTCATCTTGTTTATTTTGCTGTGTTTGGGGTGACCTTTCCATATTCTGGCAGTTTATGGTTCCTCTTTATGGTGGAGGTTCCTAGCTGTGGGTGGAGTTGGACAGGAGGCTTGCCAAGGTTTCATGGTTAGGGAAGCTTGTGTTGGTGTTCTGGTGAGTAGAGCTGCACTCCTTCTTCTGGAGTGCAGTGAAGTGTCCAGTAATGAGTTTTGAGATGTGAATGTGTTTGGTGTGATGTTGGGCAGCCTGTGTATTGAAGCTCAGGGCTATGTTCCTGTGTTGCTGGAGAATTTGCATGGTATGTCTTTCTCTGGAACTTGTTGACTCTTGGGTGGTGCTTGGTTTCAGTGTAGGTATGGACGCTTTTGATGAGCTCTTATTGATTAATGTTCACTGGAGTCACAAGTTCTCTGGTGTTCTCAGGTTTTGGACTTAAGCCTCCTGCCTCTGGTTTTCAATCTTATTCTTATAGTAGCCTCAGACTTCTTCATCTATACAGCACCAATGATAAAACATCTAGGTTAATGAAGAAAAGTTTCTCCACAGTGAGGGACATCTGGAGAGGCTCACAAAGTTACATGGAGAAGAGAAGAGGGAGGAGGGAAATCAAAGTGACCAGGAGAAGAGGGGGAATCAAAAGGGGAGAGAGCAAGCTAGCCAGTAATCACTTCCCTATGTGCTCTCCACAGTCTGGACCCGTCAGAGATGTTCATGGAGTTACACAGAGAAGAGAAGGAGAAAAGAGACAGAGGTGGCCAGGAGGAGAAAAGGGGAATCAAAAGGAGAGAGATAGATCCAGCCAGTAATCAGTTCCCTAAGTGTTCTTCACAACCTGGAACACACAAAGAGATTCACAGAGTTGGGTAGAGAAGAGAAGGGGTGGGGGGAGGAGATAGAGGCGACCTAGTGGAGAAAAATGAGAGTCAGAAGAGGGAGAGAGCAATCAAGCCAGTAATCTCACTCCCACATAAAAATGGGTACTGAAGTTTGGGTTCTTAAAGGTACAAAATTGATAAACAAATATCAAAAAGCAAAGATTAAAAATCTAGAGTAGAGGTTAGACTCTCAAAAATACAACATTAAAAAAAAAACAAAACAAAGTCACTAAAATTATAAAATATATATATATGAAGTTTGCTTTAAAAATAAGGTCTTTTATTTTTGCAAATTAATAGTAAGTTATAAAATTGAAAATTAAAGGAGTAATAGAAGACTTAAAAATAAAAACAAATAATTTAAAAATGCTAATAATAAAAATATATCTAGGAATTTCTCTGGAGCTGTTGCAGACAGTGTGGGGTCAGTTCATTTTCAGATAGTTCCTTGATCCAGCTTATATTTCTCAGGATCTGTAGGCCCCTTCCTATGTGCTCAGTGCTAACTACAGGGTTTTAGTCTATTATACCTGTCACTTCCAAACCAATTCCCTCTGTTTATTTTAGCTTCTTCTGTTTGCTGGTCTCTTCAGTGTCTATTTTCACCCTGACACAATCGGGCACAGGTGGTCACTTTTTTTAGGCTCACTTGTTCAGTCATGCTGTGGGGAGGAAGGAACACTACAAACAAATATTGCTGGTGTGTGTAGGGAGTGCTTGCAGTGTTTTGGCCACACTGGGTTTGCCCCCTCTCATGGCGTGTGTGCTTTCATGGTCTACACTTCTCAGGCTCTACGTTGCTCTGCCAGGAACTGTCTGAGGTGGGCCCTGGGTTCCATGCACTTCCCAGGTCTAAGCCCCTCAGGTTCAGATTCTGGGGTACTCCACAAAGGTGCAGACTCAGTTGGGCCTGCATTTTGTGTCCTCCCCAGGCCCATACAGCTCAGGTGACCAGGTGCTTTGTGAGCACAGTCACCCCCAGTTGGGGCGTGAATCTTATCACCTCCCCCGTCCCAGCCACTCTGTTTTCTGGGTGTACAAAGGGCATGCCTTCTCAGGTGTGACATGTGTCTCTTCTGAGGAGCTGATCTCTGGCTACGACCCTCCCGGCAGATGTCAGCCATCCAGAATCCCAAGAAGTCTTAGTTAGCAATGAAGCCTGCTTGCAGTTTGGTAGAGGATGCCTCTCTGGGGCCATGATTGCCCCCTTCCAGCTCTGGCTGCCCCCAACTGCCTGTCTCCGTTGGATGATGGGTTGATCTGCAGCTGGCTAGCTCTGCTCAGTCCTTTGTTCTGTGAGCAGGCCTGGCAGTGTCTTAGGTTAGGGCTTTTTGCAGTGTAGTTCTCTCTCTCTCTCTCTTTCTCTCTTTCTTTCTTTTTTTTCCTCTCTCTCTCCATCTCTGGCCATCCCACAGTCTGGGTTGCTATCTCACATTAGTTCCCTCAGATTGCCCTTGGGGCATTCAGGCCTGGTCTTTACCCTAAGCAATGCAGCTTGCACATCCCTGTCCAGCCCCCACTTGCTAGTGATAGATATGAGCGTCTGGGCTGCTTCTCCACTGGGAGTTGCTGTTAGGCACATAATCTGTGGGTTTTAATTATTTATGCATTTATTTTTCATCCTGGTTATGTTGCCCTCTGAGATTCCAAGGCTTGCCACAGACCCGCTGGTGAGAGTGTTTCCTGATGTTTGGAAACTTCTCTCTTTTTTAAAGTCCTTTCCCAGGATGGGTCTCTGTCCCTACCTCTTTTGTTTCTCTTTTTATCGTTTATATTTTTGTCCTACCTCCTTTTGAAGACAATGGGCTGCCTTTCTGGGTGCCTGGTGTCCTCTGCCAGCATTCAGAAGTTGTTTTGTGGAATTTGTTCAGCGTTCAAATGTTCTTCCAATGAATTTGTGGGGGAGAAAATGGTCTCCCCGTCCTATTCTTCTGCCATCTTAGGACTGCCTCCATGTGTGATTCTAATAGTACTTGAAAAGTCTCCTGCTCCACAATTCCCTCATTAGCCTCTCACAGGTATCAAAGTACCACCGTGACATATTTATTCCTTTGGGATTTGAATAATTCCTTTGGGATTTGAGTAATTGGCCTCTGAGAGTCCTCAATGAAGCTAGAGTCTCCCGGAAAAGGAATCAATTTTCTAATTGCCTTCTTTGGAACCCTAGTGCCTCAGTTTAGCCCTGTCAAAAGCGAATTCCATGACCAAAAACTTTTGGAGACATTGCTATTTCCCACTCTCCAAACCTCGAACCAAGATTCATGGAGTATCTTATCATATTAAATCCTTTGAGAGGTCTTCCAATAATATATATAATATTTTGATATATATAATATATAATATAATACATAATATAATATATAATATCATTAATATTATTAATAAAATATAATATAATATTATATAATAATATATAATATAATAATATATAATATATACATACATATATGTGTATATATACTTATGCATGTGTATATATACTTATGTGTGTGTGTGTGTGTATATATATACATATATATATATATATATATATATATATATATATACGGTGAAGTGCTTAGTCGCTCAGTTGTGTCTGACTCTTTGTGACCCCACGCACTGTAGCCCACCAGGCTCCTCTGTCCATGGGGAATCTCCAGGCCAGAATACTGGAGCTGGTTCCCATGCCCTCCTCTAGAAGATCTTCCCAACACAGGGTTCAAACCCAGATCATCCACACTGCAGGCGAATTCTTTACCATCTGAGCAATCAGGGAAGCCCATGTATATATATGGTAAATATGTGTATGTATATATATCATATATACAGTAAATGCATATTTTATATATACTTATATAAAGATATAAATTTTATGTATTTATAAAATATATTTCTGAATAGGTAAAATTTTGTTATATATAATAAAATAGATATTATTTTATTGCCATTTTTTTAAATTCAGCATTTCCCAAACATTTGCTCTTGAAATCTTTTTTTGCATAAAATGTCCACTAACAATAAACTGATGAACTAATGTTTTGAAGAATACACTTGAGAAACTCTAGCATAAAGCATTCTTTGCTGAGACCTCATATGGTATTAACAGTTTATTCAGCATGAAATCCTGATAAAATGAGTTCCAAGAAGTTATCTGAATGAGAATGACAAATATTATCCAGATACAAATAAGAATTCCAAAGGAGATATTGATAACAATGCTAAAAACATATCCGTCTCTCTCTCTCTCTCTATATATATATATATATATACACACACACACACATGTATAACAAATATTAATTTTAATTAATGCTTAATAAATGGTATGCATGTATGTGTGCTCTGTTGTTTCAGTCTTGTCCAACTCTTTGTGACACATGGACTTTAGCTCATCAGGCTCCTGTGTCCATGAGATTTCCCAGGCAAGAAAGCTGGAGTGTGTTGCCATTTCCTCCTCCAGGGGATGTTCTTGACCCAGGGATCGAGCCCAAGTATCCTGCATCTCCTGCATTGCAGGTGGATTCTTCAATGCTTGAGCCTCTGGGGAAGCCCAATAAATGGTATAAATGTGTTATCATTCATTGAACAAATTGTATTATCTGTTTTGTTTTTTCTCTTTCTCATCTTCCTTGTTTCAGCTTTATTGAAGTACAACTGGCAAATAAAATTTTCCTATATTTAAGGAGCACAGCCTGATGCTTTGGTGCACATATATACTGTGAAATGATTGCCACAATCAAGCTAATTAACATATCTGTCATCTCACTTAGTCACCACTTCTTTTTGTATTATATTTTATTTAATAATTATTATATTTTCAACTAATTTGGGCCTTTGATGAGTGCTATTTACATAAATTTTAATCAAATTACTGATTGCACATGTAACATTGATTTTTAGGACTATATTTATTACTAGGAAACTTTAAAGTCTTTTATGTGTTTTGCAAATTCTCTCATGTTATATAGGTGTGGAGAGTTGGAAGCAGAGTTGAGGAAGGAAAGGAAGTTAGTTTATCCAAGAGCTATGGACTCTGAAAATCTTGCTAAAGGAATGGAGTTTGGCAAGCTATTGCAAAGTCCTTCCTGACAGAAACTCAGTTTTCCCCAGCATGTAGCCTCTTTGTATATACTAATAAAAATATTAGTTGAACATAGTAGCACTCAGCTGAAAACAAATTTCTAAGCCTTACTTGTATCAGGGTGTGGCCACATGGCTAAGTACTGGTTAGTGGAATGTGAGAAAAGTGATTGGTCCTATAGCTGGTGTTTTCATCTTAAATAGGAAAGCAGCCCCCCTCTTTTCACCTTCTCTCTTTACCGCTAGATGGAATTTACATTCCACATGACAATGGGATGTATTGTCCCATGTATGTAGTATTTTACATCGTAGGATTATTTTTAAGTTATTTTTTTGCTGTGCTGGATCTTCATTGTTGTGTGTGGGCTTTCCTATAGATATGGGAAGCAGGGGCTACTCTCTACTTGGGCTGCCTCAGCTTCTGATTGAGGTAGCTTCTTTTATTGTGGAGCATTAGTTCAAGGGTGTGTGAGCTCAGTAGTTGTGACTCACAGTCTTAGTTTCTCTGTGGCATGTGGGATCATTCTGGACCAATCCAGATCCCCTGCATTGGTGGGTATATTCTTAGCCACTGGACCACAAAAGAAGTCCATAACTTATTTTATATATAATAATTTGTGCCTCTTAGCCCCTATCCCTATGTTGCCGCTCCCCCTTCCTTTTTTCCCACTGGTAACCATTAATTTGTACTCTATGTCTGTGAGTCCATTTTAAGTCATATTCACTATAGGAACAGATTTTCCAGTTTATTACTCACCTAATCTTTGTATGCAATAGAGGAATCAATGAAAATATTACCAAAGAAAGAGAAATGGTAGGGGGAAAAAGAAAATTAATGAAGTGGAAGTAATTATAAGGAGATTCTAGATTAAAATTACATGTAATTTAGTAAGACTCATAGGAAAGAACAGATAATAGAGAATTGTATTCCATTATTTTTTTTTTTCTAGATTACCTACGATCCCCTCACTAGTGAAGGGTTCAGGAACATAGCAAAGGGTTTCTACTCTCAAAAGCTTATAATATAGATACATATTAGGACTACATCTATGAAACTAAAAGGGGAATATGTGTCAGAGCCATCTTAGCCTTCTCATTGTCAAATGATATGACTGGTATTTAATAGATTCTCAGTGTTTACTGAGGGAATGAATATGTTGTTCAGTTGCCAATTTCTGTCCAACTCTTCATGACTCCATGGACTGCAGCACACCAGACTTCCTTGTCCATCACCATCTCCTGAAGTTTGCCCAAATTCATGTCCATTGCATCAGTGATGCCACCCAGCCATCTCATCCTGTCACCCTCTTCTTCTTCTGCCTCAATCTTTCCTATCATAAGGGTCTTTTCCAATGAGTCAGCTGTTAGCATCAAGTGGCCAAAATACTGGAGCTTCAGCTTCAGCACCAGTCCTTCCAATGAGTATTCATGGTTGATTTCTTTAAGATTGACTGTTTTGATCTCCTTGCTGTCCAATATGCAAAACAAATAGCATACCTAATAGAAGCTTAGCAAGAAGAAAACTCACTTTAGGCCACAGTAATCAGGAAAAACTTCATGGAGGAGGGATTTGGGTCAACATTTGAGGGTAAGTGAGTTTTTTATATGTATAAAAGAAGAGGAAGGTAATTTAGGAGGACAAAGCATGCAAGAAATATGCTTACACGTGTTATAGCATGGGTAATTTTCATAGAGGAGACTGACTGGAACAGAGTTTATTTAGGAGACCAGTAAAAATAATCTGCTGACGTCAGATTGTTAAAAAAAATTAAATGGTGCTCAGCTGAGAGTTGGATTGGACCCTGAGGGCATCTGGTGCCCATGAGTAATTTTTGAGTGGACAGATGATCTAGTGAAAGCAGTATCTCGAAACATGAGAATGGCATCTCTTCTACAATGGGGCTTCATAATGATTCTCTTCTACTGAGAAAGGATTTTAGTCTAGACCAGCTCTACTTACCTGCATTAAAAAAAAAAAAAAAAGTACTGTTGGCATGGAGCAGTTAGAGTTCATAACTGCCAATACATTTAAAAATGTTACATTGTTAAATAGGGGATTATTGCTAGGTGTCATACTTGTACTTTTATAAATTAGCATCCCCAAGAGACTGTTAGTGTGGTCAATTGCCTTTTGGGTTTAGTTAAATAAAATTTTAGAACTAAAACATAATACAGAGCAACAAGTGACTAAATTGGTAGCTTCTTTGTTTCATTATCATTCACATTTCTTGCTGAGGCCAGTAAGTTTCTCTTTAAACACTTAGGCCAGTTCTTAAAAAGACTAGCATTCTCATCATGATGTTTTCTTGAACTTGAGATATGTGCACATTTCACGATGGGAACATGGAATTTCTAAATTATCTGACACTAGAGAGATATTACAGGAAAATTCTCATATTTCACTGCAAAATATTGCCAATTATGGAAGCTGCCAATTTAACAGTAGGCTTATTCACTATGGTGTTTGATTAATGCAAAATTATTCAGTTGGCTACCTTGTAGTTGGCCTATTTTTGTGTTCAATTAGTATGCTAATAATGGTAATTATGTTCTATACTGCATGTCTCATCACCTAGAGGGTTTTAAAAATGATAAAATAATGAGAATAAACAAGCTGATGCTGACATTCAGTGGGCCATTCTAATTACTTACTGAGAGCATGCTGGGGAATCAACACTCAACCAGAGAAAAGGATTCTTTTCTGCTTTGTTAAAACTACTCTTTCCAAACAGCAGTAAGAGTTTGCTTCTGTTCTCTTTATTATGGAGATATTTTATATCACTGCCATTTTTATTTTCTATATTTAAAAAATGAAGATAATTAAATTATGTTCTTTTTTCTATAATTTGTAGTAGGAAGTCAGAAAAAGAAAGAATGAACAATGCTCACTTGTGCATTTTTGCACCTAATCATTATTATTTCTTTCCCACCCTCCACTGTCTATAAAATAACAAACTAAAAATGAAGCAAAATCCCTCTACTAACAACTCTTCTTGTACTTTGAGGAGTACTGTGAGAGGTAATGACTTTTACTAAGTCCTCAACAAGATAGCCAAATACAATAGTACAAGGAGTTATTTATTCTCAAAAATATAAAACAAAAGCTCTCTTTTCTTTGGTTAATAATCCCTTATTATAAGACAGCTATGCTTCCCAGGTGGCACAGTTTTAAAGAACCTACCTGCCAATGCAGGAGACTCAAGAGATGTGGGTTCAATCCCTGGTTTGAAAAGATCCCCTGGAATAGGGAAATAACAACCCACTTCAGTATTCCTGCTGGAAAAATTCAATTCAGGCTACACTCCATAGGATGGTGAACTGTTAGACATGACTGAGTGACTGAACACATAAGACAGTTGCACAATCCATTTGGGAAATCAGTATCGAGTTGTAGATCAACCTATTATGACAATTGATCTTATATTATTATAGCATGTATTCTATAATTCAAATTATAATATATAAAGCTTAAAGACAATTGGAATCTTCTTGGATGTCAAGAAAGATTTGCAGCGGATCATGGAATTTATCTTTTGAATCACTTGTGGCTTGAACCTTCACAAAATAATTTCAAATATTACACAATCTTTTTCCAACTGGTCTTAAGAGAATATAGCAAATGGAACTCCATTCCTTAACAGCTTCAAGGTGAGGCAAAAAAAAGCATTGAATTGACCTTCTAATCCCTTACTCATATGATGAGAAAATATAACATTAAACAAGTTTGTTGTGTTCTCAAATGTTTTGTTATTTTAGCTGCAAAATAAGAGGATTGTGTGCATGCTCATGCATTCTCAGCACATCAGTTGTGTCTGACTCTCTGTGACCCTATGGAATGGACCCCATCAGTCTCCTCTGTTCATGGAGTTTTCCAAGCAAGAATACTGGAGTATTTCCTACTCCAATAAGAAGGTTGCATTAGAAAAAATTTCTGAAATTGTGTTCCATGAGTCTAGTATATTCAAAGTGATTTTAGCAAATTTTGCATTAAAAGAATCCCTGCAGTTGAATAAAGTGTGGAAATGCTGGATCAAAGCAAGGTAAACAGATTTGTTTACGATAAGACTTCTCAGAGTACTTAGTGTACTAATATACTTTATGGACATTCAACTGGGGTGATATACAGCACTTTGAAATTTGATAATTAAAACCATTTTTGTTGAACAACTGTTATTATCTCATGAGACACTAGCATTTTGAAAAATATGGTCTGGAAAATATCAAACTAGAAAAATTGAATATTTTCCCTCCCTGACTACCACAGTTCAGGAGCCCAGCATGCTAATATAAGTCCTTTTGAAGGAGGTCAACTTTACTGCCATTACCTGTACCATAGTCTGGTAGGAAACAGAGCCGCACCCATAAGGAGAAAATTCGATTAAAGATTTACTGAGCATGGCTTCCCCAACCAGGTTAGTTCAGATCAGTTCAGTTGCTCAGTCCGACTCCTTGTGACCCCATGGACTACAGCACGCCAGGCCTCCCTGTCCATCACCAACTACCAGGGCCTATGGAAACTCATGCCTGTTGAGTCGGTGATGCCATCCAGCCATCTCATCCTCTGTTGTCCCCTTCTCCTCCTGCCCGAAATCGTTTCCAGCATTAGGGTCTTTTCAAATGAGTCAGCTCTTTGCAACAGGTAACCAAATTATTGGGGTTTCAGCATCAACATCAGTCCTTCCAATGAACACCCAGGACTGATCTCATTTAGGATGGACTGGTTAAATCTCCTTGGAGTCCAAGGGACTCTCAAGAGTCTTCTCCAACACCACAGTTTAAAAGCTTCAATTCTTCGGTGCTCAGCTTTCTTTACAGTCCAACTCACATCTATACATTACTATTGGAAAAAGCATAGCCTTGACTAGATGGACCTTTGTTGGCAAAGTATTGTCTCTGCTTTTTAATATGCTGTCTAGGTAGGTCATAACTTTCATTCCAAGGAGTAAGTGTCTTTTAATTTCATGGCTACAATCACAATCTGCAGTGATTTTGGAGGCCAAAAAATAAAGTTAGCTACTGTTTCCACTGTTTCCCCTTCTATTTGCCATGAAGTGACGGAACCGGATGCCATGATCTTAGTTTTGAATGTTGAGATTTAATGTTGAGATTTAAGCCACAATTTTCACTCTCCTCTTTTACTTTCAAGAGGCTCTTTAGTTCTTCTTCACTTTCTGCCATAAGGATGGTGTCATCTGCATGTCCGAAGTTATTGATATTTCTCCCAGCAAGACTGACACCAGCTTGTACTTCATCCAGCCCAGCGTTTCTCATGATGTACTCTACATATAAGTTAAATAAGCAGGGTGACAATATACAACCTTGGCCTACTCCTTTTAGTATTTGGAACCAGTCTGTTTTTCCATGTCCAGTTCTAACTGTTGCTTCCTGATGTGCATACTGATTTCTCAAGAGGAAACTCAGGTGGTCTGGTATTCCCATCTCTTTCAGAATTTTCCACATTTTAGTGTGATCCACACAACCAAAGGCTTTGGCATAGCCAATAAAGCAGAAATAGATGTTTTTCTGGAACTCTCTTACATTTTTAATGATCCAGTGAATGTTGGCAATTTAATCTCTGATTCTTCTGCCTTTTCTAAAACCAGCTTGAACATCTGGAAGTCCAGAGTTCCTGTATTGATGAATCCTGGCTTGGATAATTTTGAGTATTACTTTGCTATTGTGAAAGATGACTGCAACTGTGCAGTAGTTTGAGCATTTATTGGCATTGTCTTTCTTAGGGATTTGAATGAAAACTGGCCTTTTCCAGTCCTGTGGCCACTGCTGAGTTTCCCAAATTTGCTGGCATATTGAGTGCAACACTTTCACAGCATCATATTTTAGGATTTAGAAATAGTTAACTGGAATTCCATCACCTCCACTAGTTTTGTTCATAGTGATGCTTACTAAGGCCCACTTGACTTCACATTCCAGGATGTCTGGCTCTAGGTGAGTGATCACACCATCATGATTATCTGGGTCATGAAGATCTTTTTTCTACGGTTCTTCTGTGTATTCTTGCCACCACTTCTTAATATCTTCTGCTTTCGTTAGGTCCATACCACTTTTGTCCTTTATTGAGCCCATCTTTGCATGAAACGTTCCCTTGATATCTCTAATTTTCTTGAAGATATCTCTAGTCTTTCCCATTCTATTGTTTTCCTCTATTTCTTTGCACTGATTACAGAGGACGGCTTATTTATCTCTCCTTGCTATTCTTTGGAACTCTGCATTCACAGATGTATATCTTTCCTTTCTCCTTTGTTTTTCACTTCTCTTTTTTTCACAGATATTTTTAAGGCCTCCTCAGACAACCATTTTGCCTTTTTGCATTTATTTTTCTTGTGGATGGTCTTTCGTGGGGATTCATAAGGCACTCTGTCTATCAGATCTAGTCCCTTACATCTATTTCTCACTTTCACTGTATAATTATAAAGGATTTGATTTAGGTCATACCTGAATGGTCTAGTGATTTTCCCCACTTTCTTCAATTTAAGTCTGAATTTGGCCATAAGGAGTTCATGACCTGAGCCACAGTCAGCTCCCTGTCTTGTTTTTGCTGATTATAGAGCTTCTCCTTCTTTGGCTGCAAAGAATATAATCAATCTGATTTCGGTATTGGCCATCTGGTGATGTCCATGTGTAGTCTTCTCTTGTGTTGTTGTAAGAGGGTGTTTGCTATGACCAGTGCATTCTCTTGGCAAAACTCTGTTAGCCTTTGACCTGCTTCTTTTTCACTCCAAGGTCAAATTTCCTTGTTACTCCAGGTGTTTCTTGACTTCATTCCAGTCTCCTATAATGAAAAACATCTTTTTTGGGTGCTAGTTCTAAAAGTTATTGTAGGTCTTCTTAGAACCATTCAAATTCAGGTTCTTCAGCATTACTGGTCAGGGCATAAACTTGGATCACCATGATACTGAAAGGTTTGCCTTGGAAATGAACAGAGATCATTCTTTCATTTTTGATATTCCATCCAAGTACTTCATTTCAGACCCTTTTGTTGACTATGATGGCTATTTCATTTTTTCTAAGGGATTCCTGCCCACAGTAGTAGATATAATGGTCATCTGAGTTAAATTCACCCATTCCTGTCCATTTTAGTTCACTGATTCCTAGAATGTCAATGTTCACTCTTGCCATCTCCTATTAGACCACTTCCAATTTGCCTTGATTCATGGACCTAACATTCCAGGTTCCCAAGCAATATTGCTCTTTACAGCATGGGAGTAAGATCCAGTTTTCCCCACAACCAGGCCCTCCCATCAGGAAGCTACCACAAGCCACTTATCCTCATCCAACATAGGGAAGACAGAATGCAATCCACAATCACAGAAAACTAACCAAACTGATCACATGGATCAGAGCCTTGTCTAACTCAATGAAACTTGTGAGCCATGTCATATAGGGCCACCCAAGACAGATGGGTCGTGATGGAAAGTTCTAACAAAATGTGGTCCCCTGGGGAAGGGAATGACAAACCACTTCACTATTCTTATCTCAAGAACCAAATGACCAGTATGAAAATGCAGAAAGAAAAAACACTGAAAGATGAACTCCCCAGGTCGATAGATGCCCAATATACTACTGGAGAAGAGCGGATAAATCATTCCAGAAAGAATGAAAAAGCTGAGCAAAAGCAAAAGCAAGATCCAGTTGTGGATGTGTCTGGTGGTGTAAGTAAAGTCCAATGCTGTAAAGAACAACATTGCACAGGAGCACGGAACATTAGATCCATGAATCAAGGTAAATTAGAATGTGATCAAACAGGAGATGGCAGGAGTGAACACAGAGATTTTAGGAATCAGTGAACTAAAATGCACTGGCACGGATAAATTTATTTCAGATGGCCATTATCTCTACCACTGAGGGCAAGAATCCCTTAGAAGAAATGGAGTGGCCCTCACAGTCAAAAAAAGAGTCCTAAATGCAGTACTAGGTTGCAATGTCAAAAATGACAGAATGATCTCTGTTCATTTCCAAGACAAACCATTCACTGTCACAGGAATCCAAGTCTGTTCCCCAACCACTAATAGCAAATAAGCTGAAGCTGAATGGTTCTATGAAGACCTACAAGACCTTCTAGAACTAACCCCAAAATAAAAATAAATAAATAAATAAATAAAAAATGTCATTTTCTTTTTTTTTCCCATTTATTTTTATTAGTTGGAGGCTAATTACAATATTGTAGTGGTTTTTGTCATACATTGACTTGAATTAGCCATGGATTTACATGTATTCCCATCCCAATCCTCCCTCCCACCTCCATCTCTACCCACTCCCTCTGGGTCTTCCCAGTGCACCAGGCCCGAGCACATGTCTCATGCATCCAACCTGGGCTGGTGATCTGTTTTACCCTAGATAATATACATGTTTTGATGCTGTTTTCTTGAAACATCCCACCCTTGCCTTCTCCCACATAGTCCAAAATTCTGTTCTGTACATCTATGTCTCTTTTTCAGTTTTGCGTATAGGGTTATCATTACCATCTTTCTAAATTCCATATATATGTGTTAGTATACTGTAATGGTCTTTATCTTTCTGGCTTACTTCACTCTGTATAATGGGCTCCAGTTTCATCCATCTCATTAGAAATGATTCAAATGAATTCCTTTTAATGGCTGAGTAATATTCCATGGTGTATATGTACCACAGCTTCCTTATCCATTCATCCGCTTTTGGGCATCTAGGTTGCTTCCACATCCTGAATATTATAAACAGTGCTGAGATGAACATTGGGGTGCACGTGTCTCTTTCAGATCTGGTTTCCTCAGAAGTGGGATTGCTGGGTCACATGGCAGTTCTATTTCCAGTTTTTAAAGAAATCTCCACGCTGTTTTCCATAGTGGCTGTACTAGTTTGCATTCCCACCAACAGTGTAAGAGGGTTCCCTTTTCTCCACACCCTCTCCAGCATTTATTGCTTGTAGACTTTTGGATAGCAGGCATCTTGACTGGCGTGTAACAGTACCTAACTGTGGTTTTGATTTGCATTTCTCTAATAATGAGTGATGTTGAGCATCTTTTCATGTGTTTGTTAGCCATCTGTATGTCTTCTTTGGAGAAATGTCTGTTTAGTTCTTTGGCCCACTTTTTGATTGGGTCATTTATTTTTCTGGAATTGAGCTGCAGGAGTTGCTTGTATATTTTTGAGATTAATCCTTTGTCTGTTGCTTCATTTGCTATTATTTTCTCCCAATCTGAGGGCTGTCTTTTCACCTTGCTTATAGTTACCTTTGTTTTACAAAGCTTTTACGTTTCACTAGGTCCCATTTGTTTATTTTTGCTTTTGTTTCTAATATTCTGAGATGTGGGTCATAGAGGATCCTGCTGTGATTTATGTCAGAGAGTGTTTTGCCTATGTTCTCCTCTAGGAGTTTTATAGTTTCTGGTCTTACATTTAGATCTTTAATCCATTTTGAGTGTATTTTTGTGTATGGTGTTAGAAAGTGTTCTAGTTTCATTCTTTTACAAGTGGTTGACCAGTTTTCCCAGCACCACTTGTTAAAGAGGTTGTCTTTTTTCCATTGTATATTGTTGCCTCCTTTGTCGAAGATAAGGTGTCCATAGGTTCGTGGATTTATCTCTGGGCTTTCTATTCTGTTCCATTGATCTATATTTCTGTCTTTGTGCCAGTACCATACAGTCTTGATGACTGTGGTTTTGTAGTATAGTCTGAAGTCAGGCAGGTTGATTCCTCCAGTTCCATTCTTCTCTCTCAAGATTACTTTGGTTATTCGAGGTTTTTTGTATTTCCATACAAATTATGAAATTATTTCTTCTAGTTCTGTGAAAAATATCGTTGGTAGCTTGATAGGGATTGCATTGAATCTATAGATTGCTTTGGGTAGTATAGCCATTTTGACAATATTGATTCTTCCAATCCATGAACACGGCATATTTCTCCATCTGTTTGTTTCCCCTTTGATATCTTTCATCAGTGTTTTATAGTTTTCTATGTATAGGTCTTTTGTTTCTTTAGGAAGATATACTCCTAAATATTTTTTTCTTTTTCTTGCAATGGTGAATGGTATTGTTTCCTTAATTTCTCTTTCTGTTTTCTCATTGTTAGTGTATAGGAATGCAAGGGATTTCTGTGTGTTAATTTTATATCCTGCAACTTTACTATATTCATTGATTAGCTCTAGTAATTTTCTGGTAGAGTCTTTAGGGTTTTCTATGTAGAGGATCGTGTAATCTGCAAACAGCAAGAGTTTCACTTCTTCTTTTCCAATCTGGATTCCTTTTACTTCTTTTTCTGTTCTTATTGCTGTGGCCAAAACTTCCAAAACTATGTTGAATAGTAGTGGTGACAGTGGGCACCCTTGGCTTGTTCCTGAATTCAGGGGAAATGCTTTCAATTTTTCACCATTGTGTGTAATGCTTGCTGTGGGTTTGTCATATATAGATTTTATTATGTTGGGGTAAGTTCCTTCTATTCCTGCTTTCTGAAGAGTTTTAATCATAAATGGATGTTGAATTTTGTCAAAGGCTTTCTCTGCATTTATTCAGATAATCATATGGTTTTCATCTTTCAATTTGTTAATGTGGTGTATTACATTGATTGATTTGCAGATAATAAAGAATCCTTGCATTCCTGGGATAAAGCCCACTTGGTCATGGTGTATGATTTTTTTAATATGTTGTTGGATTCTGTTTGCTAGAATTTTGTTAAGGATTTTTGCATCTATATTCATCAGTGATATTGGCCTGTAGTTTTCTTTTATTGTGGCATCTTCGTCTGGTTTTCAAATTAGGGTGATGGTGGCCTCATAGAATGAGTTTGGAAGTTTACCTTCTTCTGCAATTTTCTGGAAGAGTTTGAGTCAGATAGGTGTTAGCTCTTCTGTAAATTTTTGGTAGAATTCAGCTGTGACGCTATCTGGTCCTGCGATTTTGTTTGCTGGAAGATTTCTGATTACAGTTTTGATTTCCTTGCTTGTGATGGGTCTGTTAAGATCTTCTATTTCTTCCTGGTTCAGATTTGGAAAGTTATACTTTTCTAAGAACTTTTCCTTTTCTTCCAAATTGTCCATTTTATTGGCATAGAGCTGCTGGTAGTAGTCTCTTATGATCCTTTGTATTTCAGTGTTGTCTGTTGTGATCTCTCCATTTTCATTTCTAGTTTTGTTAATTTGATTCTTCTCCCATTGTTTCTTTATGAGTCTTGTTAATGGTTTGTCCATTTTGTTTATTTTTTCAAATAACCAGCTTTTAGCTTTGTTGATTTTTGCTATGTTCTCTTTAGTTTCTTTTGCATTTATTTCTGCCCTAATTTTTAAGATTTCTGTCTTTCTACTAACCCTGGGATTCTTCATTTCTTCCTTCTCCAGTTGCTTTAGGTGTAGAGTTAGGTTATTTATTTGACTTTTTTCTTGTTTCTTGAGGTAGGCTTTAAAGCTATGAATTTTCCCCTTAGCACTGCTTTTACAGTGTCCCATTGGTTTTGGGTTGTTGTGTTTTCATTTTCATTCATTTCTATGCATATTTTGATTTCTTTTTTGATTTCTTCTATGATTTGTTGGTTATTCAGAACAATGTTATTTAGCCTCCATATGTTTGATTTTTTAATAGTTTTTGTTTCCTGTAATTGAGATCTAATCTTACTGCACTGTGGTCAGAAAAGATGACTGGAATGATTTCAATTTTTTTGAATTTTCCAAGACTAGATTTATGGCCCAGGATGTGATCTATTCTGGAGAAGGTTCCATGCGCACTTGAGAAAAAGGTGAACTTGATTCTTTTGTGGTGAAACATCTTATAGATGTCAATTAGGTCTAGCTGGTCCATTGTGTCATTTAAAGTTTGTGTTTCCTTGTTGATTTTCTGTTTAGTTGATCTATCCATAGTTGTGAGTGGGGTATTAAAGTCTCCCACTACTATTGTGTTACTGTTAATTTCCTCTTTCATACTTGTTAGCGTTTGCGTTACATATTGCGGTGCTCCTATGTTGGGTGCATATATATTTATAATTGTTATATCTTCTTCTTGGATTGATCCTTTGATCGTTATGTAGTGTCCTTCTTTGTCTCTTTTCACAGCCTTTATTTGAAAGTCTATTTTATCTGATATGAGTATTGTGACTCCTGCTTTCTTTTGGTCTCCGTTTGTGTGAAATATTTTTTTTCCAGGCCTTCACTTTTAGTCTGTATGTGTCTCTTGTTTTGAGGTGGGTCTCTTATAGATAGCATATATAGGGGTCTTGTTTTTGTATCCATTCAGCCAGTCTTTGCCTTTTGGTTGGGGCATTCAGCCCATTTACATTTAAGGTAATTATTGATAGGTGTGGTCCCGTTGCCATTTACTTGTTGGTTTGGTTTCACATTTATACAACCTTTCTGTGTTTCCTGTCTAGAGAAGATCCTTTAGCATTTGTTGAAGAGCTGGTTTGGTGGTGCTGAATTCTCTCAGCTTTTGCTTGTCTGTAAAGCTTTTGAATTCTCCTTCATATCTGAATGAGATCCTTGCTGGGTACAGTAATGTAGGTTGTAGGTTATTCTCTTTCATTACTTTTAGTATGTCCTGCCATTCCCTTCTGGACTGAAGAGTTTCTATTAAAAATCAGCTGTTATCCTTATGGGAATCCCTTTGTGTGTTATTTGTTGTTTCTCCCTTGCTGCTTTTAATATTTGTTCTTTGTGTTTGATTGTTATTAATTTGATTAATATCTGTCTTGGAGTGTTTTGCCTTGGGCTTATCCTGTTTGGGACTCTCTGGGTTTCTTGGACTTGGGTGGCTATTTCCTTCCCCATTTTAGGGAAGTTTTCAGTTATTATCTCCTCGAGTATCTTCTCAGGGCCTTTCTTTTTGTCTTCTTCTTCTGGGACTCCTATGATTTGAATGTTGGGGCGTTTCACATTGTCCCAGAGGTCCCTGAGTTTGTCCTCATTTCTTTTGATTCTTTTTTCTTTTTTCCTCTCTGCTTCATTTATTTCCACCATTTTATCTTTTACCTCACTTATCCTATCTTCTGTCTCCGTTATTTTACTCTTGGTTCCCTCCAGAGTGTTTTTGATCTCATTTATTGCATTATTCCTTTTTAATTGACTCTTTTTTTATTTCTTGTAAGTCTTTATTAAACATTTCTTGCATCTTCTCAATCTTTGCCTCCAGGCTATTTATCTGTAACCCCATTTTGTTTCCAATATTTTGGATCATTTTTATTATCATTATTCTAAATTCTTTTTCAGGTAGATTCCCTATCTCCTCCTCTTTTGTTTGACTTGGTGGGCATTTTTCATGTTCCTTTACCTGTTGGGTATTTCTCTCCCTTTTAATCTTGTTTAGATTGCTGTGTCTGGAGTGGGCAAAAAATGTCATTTTTGTCCTAGGGGACTGGAATGCAAAAGTAGGAAGTCAAGAGATACCTGGAATAACAGGCAAGTTTGGCCTTGGAGTATAAAATGAAGCAGGGCAAAGGCTAACAGAGTTTTGCCAGGAGAACATACTGCTCATAGTATATATCTTCTTCCAACAACACAATAGATGACACAACACATGGACATCATCAGATGGTCGATACCAAAATCAGATTGATATTCTTTTTAGCCAAAGATGAACAAGCTCTATAAAATCAGGAAAAACAAGGCCAGGAGCTGATTGTGGCTCAAGTCATGAAATCCTTATTGCAAAATACAGACTTAAATTGCCACTAGGCCTTTCAACTATGACCTAAATCAAATCCCTCATGATTATACAGTAGAAGTGACAAATAGATTCAAAGGATTAGATCTGATAGACTGCCTGAACAACTATGGATGAAGCTTCATAACGTTTTACAGGAGGCGGTGATCAAAGCTGTCCCCAAGAAAAAGAAATGCAAAAAGGCAAAATGGTTGCCTGAGGAGGCCTTACAACCAGCTGAGGAAAGAAGAGAAAAGTGAAAGGCAAAGAGAAAAGGAAATATATATCCATCTGAACACAGAGTTTCAAAGAATAGCAAGGAGAGATAAGAAAGCCTTCCTCAGTAACTAATGCAAAGAAATAAAGGGAAACAATAGAATGGGAAAGACTAGATATCTCTTTAAGAAAATTAGAGATACCAAAGAAACATTTCATGGAAAGATGGGCACGATAAAGCACAGAAACAATATGGACTTAACAGAAGCAGAAGATATTATGAAGATGTGGCAAAAACACGCAGGAGAACTATAAACAAGAGATCTTAATGACCTAGATAACCACAATGGGTGGTCACTCACCCAGAGCCAGACATCTTGGAGTTTATATCAAGTGAACACTAGAAAGATCGTGGAGGTGATGGAATTCCAGCTGAGCTATTTCAAATCCTAAAAGATGATGTTTTTGAAGTAATTCATTCAATATGCCAGCAAATTTGGAACACTCAGAAGTGGCCACAAGACTGGAAAATTTCAGTTTTTATTTTGCATCTGTATCCTATGGTTTTTCCAGTAGTCATTTATGGAAGTAAGAGTTTGACTGGATCATAAGGAAGGCTGAGCACCAAAGAATTGATGCTTTTGTTACTCATTTATGAATGTAAGAGTTGGACTGGATCATAAGGAAGGCTGAGCACCAAAGAATTGATGCTTTTGAACTATGATATTGGAGAAGACTCTTTAGGATCCTTTGGACTGCAAGGAGATCAAACCAGTCAATCTTAAAGGAAATCAACCCTGAATATTCATTGTAAGGACTGATACTGAAGCTGAAGCTCCAATGTTTTGGCCATCTGTTGGGAAGAGATGACTCATTAGAAAATAACCTGTTGTTGGCAAAGATTGAAGCAGGAGGAGAAGGAGACAACAGAGAATGAGGTGGTTGGATGGCATCACTGACTCGATGGACATGAATTTGAGCAGGCTAAGGGAGATGGTGAAGGACAAGGAGGCTTGGTGTGTTGCAGTTCATGGGGTCACAAATAGTCAGACACAACTGAGCAGCTGAACAATAGAAAATACTGTAAACTCTATGACAATATGGATAGTGCCTGTCTTGTATGAGTTACAGGTTAGGAGTTTGTATTAAGCGTAGCCTTGCACATGCATGCTAAGTTGCTTCAGTCATATCTGACTCTTTGTGACCCTATGGAATATAGCCCACCAGGCTCCTCTCTCTATGGGATACTCGAGGCAAGAATACTGGAGTGGATTGCCATTCCCTTCTCCAAGGGCATCTTCCTGACCCAAGGATCGATCCCACATTCCCTGAGCTTCCTGAATTGTAGGCAGATTCTTTATCAGGGAAACCCAGTACCTGCACATAATATATGCTTAATAAATATTTGCTGAATGAATTAATAAATGACCAAACACATTCATACATTGTTTCTGTGTGGTCAATGCATAACTGGCAGGAAATGTTTTGGAAGTCCTGCTACCTTCTCTTGTTGTATATTTCCATTTCCCTTTGTACATGTTCTAATGCCTATGCCTCTCATCTGTTGTGAAAGTGAAGTAACAAGCTCTTCATAATATTTTAAATCTCATTCCTTGTTGACTAGAAATTTAAAAAAAAATACTACTTAATGAGCACTGACTAAATGTTTGGTACTGTGCAAAATGCTTTGCCTATATAAACAATTTTAATCCTTTCAACATTTCTATGTTAAATGTATCACTTCCTCTCTTTTATGGAATTAAATAAAGATCCCACACAAAATGACATTTCTAGAATTTAAATATTGACTTGAGAAATTGAACTCTTAACTATTATAGTATATGGCTCACTATGATATCATTTGACTTGCACAATGTCCCAGCACTTGTTGATGAACAAATTGTTTTATAATATCCTGGACTTCACACTATTCTGGAAGATCTATGGTCTATCAGATTGATTCCCATCTATTTGTCCTCTCATGAGGACTGATCAGCGTTGATTAGTCCTAAATCAATTGCCATATCACAAGTTTTAAGTCAGTCCTTAAAATACACTCATTCTATACTTTTCTACTTTCCAGACACTACTTACTAGGGCTTCCCAAGTAGCTCAGTGGCAAGCAATCCTCCTGAAATGCAGGAGCCGCAAGATACATGGGTTCGACCCTTGGGTTGGGAAGATTGCTTGGAGGAGGGCATGGCAACCCACTCCAGTATTCTTGCTTGGAGAATATCCATGGACAGAGGAGCCTGGTGGTCTCCAGTCCATGGGATTGCAAAGAGTTGTACACATCTAAGCATGCATGCGAGCACTACATACTATTCCATATAGTGATGCTAATATTATCTATAATTTTACTAATAAGAAAACTGAAAAAAAATTCTATCACTATCCTGCTTAATAAACTATAGTGACTTTTTATATCTACATCTGTTCATATGTATCTAAAGCAAAGCAGATATCTTCAACTAATATTTGATATGAATCTTATTCCTTCTTGAAAGCAGACACCATTGTTATAAATCATATGTATTACTTAGTGTGACATGGTTACATAGGAATGTGCTGAGCTATAAGTCAATATTTAATTGTGTGATACAGAAGATAAGTGTTATGACTTTATTAAATTAACATTTGCTAAGTGGAGCACACAGTGCCAGATGGTGAGCTACATCTCAGCAAAAGACCACAGTAGACATTGAAATGCAGTAATTGATTACTCACAAGTCCTCGAGGATATAAATGACATATCTTAAAGAATAACAAGAGGAAGTCAAGGCAGGGTGTAGGTAGAGAGAGAGGGAGGACCTGAGGTGCATGCCTTTATTAGAGTTCATGGATGGAATGCTTTGGGATTCCTGGGATAAGACCAGATTGGTCAGTTTGAACCCCAAAAAGCAGGGTTTTGGTAGCCTCTTGGATCTTATTGAAGAGGCACATAAGGGGAAGGCTCTGAGAGGCTGGGGAAACTGTTGATTGCAAAGGTTGTTGGGGAAATCATATAAAGAAACATGCACTTGAATGAGGGGGCTACTGTCATTGTAAGGTCCCTGCAGGCTGCTTGGAAAAACAAAATGGATACTGAAGCAACAATACCATGAAGTGGCTTAGCTAAACTCTTGGCAGTATGTCATGCCACTAATCAGTGGTTTTTTTTTTTTTTTTTTAGTTTAGCACCCATTTTCAGTTTGCTCCCAACCACAAAAAAAGGAGCAAAAAAAAGGATTTATATATATGCCTAATCTATATTGTTAAAGTATGAGAAAGAAAACAAATATGTTACAAAATTCAGAAAGGAAAGAGTGGTTAGATTAGTCAAAGAGCTCTAGAACCCAGTAAATAAAGAATAAAACTACTTCCATAGCTACCAAGGTAATGAAGAAGCTAAAATTTTGTATGGACTATAGAAGGTAAACAAAATTCTCAGGAATTTAGTAATAAAACAATATATACTTAAAATGTACTTGAAGCAGTAACATAAGAAAAATTTAGAAATCCACACATTTATATAAGATCCTTAAATAGGAAAGGGATCAGTTATAACACAGATTGTGTGAGACAAAAACATTGGAGGAAATACACAGTGGAAATGGACCTAGGAGGTACCAGAAGAGATACAATCCTCATAGTCCTACAGATAAAAATTCTTCTTGACCTTTAGTAGCAAAGGCCTAAGTGGAAGTTTATCTCTAAAGGTCATAGTGTGGATTTCATATTCATAATTTTGTTAATCATATGATATATACAGAATATATTTGATACTATTGTAATGTGAACTTTTATCAATCTTAAGGGGCATTTTTGTTGTTTACATAAAGTTCAAATGCTGTTTAGTTACTTATGCCAAACAAATCTTTCCTAAGTAAATTTAGGTCAATATTCTTGTGCCCAAAATAGATTAAACAAATAAACAAATGAGTAGTCCCTTTTACAGCACACAATTTTACTTATTTCTAAAGGTGAGTGCACGTGTTGCAAAGGTTTATCTTTATTATCCACTTCCTGCCACAGAAATTGACACATAATGAGTTCTTGGTAAATTTATTTGAATGAATGAATGAGTTATCACATCATTTTATCTAACAAAAACAAGTCCTTCACAAAATGTTCTCCCATTAGATCCAGCTTGGAAAGAACTATAGAAAAATTGTTTGCTGATAGAAAACTATGTATAGTTATTTTTATGCTGTCTGTTCAGCCTTTTATGAACTGGAAGTCTTTATTAGCAGGCACTTCTACATTTCAATACAAATTGGTGTTCAAGATCTTGTGTGCACCAAGACCCAGAAAAAACGATCAGTGACCCCAGAGGAGACTGAACCAAAACTACCTGCTTGTGTTGCACTAGAAGGGATCAATAGCAGAATAACTGAGGTAGAATGAATAAATGACCTGGACAAAGAATGGTGGAAATCACTGCAGCAGAACAGAATATAGAAAAAAGAATTAAAAGGAAAAAGAAATGAAGACAGCCTAAGAGACCTCTGGGACAACATTAAATGCACCAACGTTCTCATTATAGGAGTGCAAGAAGAAGAGAATCTGAGAAAATATTTGAAGAGATAATAACTGAAAACTTCCCTAAGGTGGTAAAGGAAGTAGTCAGCCAAGTCCAAGAAGCACAGAGAGTCCTAGGAAGGGTAAACCCAAGGAAGAACACAATTAGACACATAGTAATCACACTGACAAAAATTAAAGACAAAGACAAATATTAAAAGTAACACGGGAAACACAACAAATTACATACAAGGGAACTCCCTTCAGGCTATCAGCTTATTTCTTAACAGACACTTTACAAGCCAGAAGGGAATGGCATGATATGTTTAAACTGATGAAAGGGAGCAATCTATAACCAAGAATAATCTACCCAGCAATACTCTCATTCAGATTTGATGGAGAAATCAAAAGCTTTCCAGATAAGCAAAAGTTAAGAGAATTCAGCACCCCAAAACTAGATGTTTATAGCCTTTCCAATGGCAGTCATCTGGACTGGCATGATATGGTACCTCACTGTGTTTTTTTGTTTATATTTCACTGATAATGAGTGATGTTGAGCACCTGTATATCTTCTTTGGAGAAATATCTGTTTAATTCTTTGGTCAATTTTTTTATTGGGTCATTTATTTGTCTGGTATGGAGCTGCATGAGCTGCTTGTATATTTTTGAGATTAATTATTTCTCAATTGCTTCGTTTGCAATTATTTTTCCCTCTCTGAAGGCTGTATTTACACCTTGCTTGTAATTTCCTTCGTTGTGCAAAAGCTTTCAAGTTTAATAAGGTCCCATTTATTTATTTTTATTTTTATTCCCATGACTCTTGGAGATGAGTCATAGAGGATCTCACTGTGATTAATGTCAGAGAGTTTTCTGTATATGTTTTACTCTAGGAGTTTTATAGGTACTGGTCTTACATGTAGATCTTTAATTCATTTTGAATTTATTTTGTGTATATAGTTAGAAAGTGTTCTACTTTCATTCTTTGCATGTGGTTAACCAGTTTAGCCAGAACCACTTGTTAAAGAGATTGTCATTTCTCCATTGTATATTCTTGCCTCCTTTGTCAAAGATAAGATTTCCCTAGGTTCATGGAGTCATCTCTGGGATTTCTATTTTGTTCCATCAATCTATATTTCTGTCTTTGTGCCAGCACCATACTGTCTTGATGACTGTAGCTTTGTAGTATAGTTTGAAGTCAGGCAGGTGGATTCCTCCAGTTTAACTCTTCTTTCTCAAGATTGCTTTGGCTATTCGAGGTGTTTTGTGTTTCCATACAAGTTGTGAAATTATTTGTTCTAGTTCTCTGAAAAATACCATTGGTAGCTAGATAGGGATTACATTGAATCTATAGATTGCTTTGGGTAGTATACATTTTCATTATATTGATTCTTCTGATCCTTGAACATGGTATATTTCTCCATCTATATGTGTCCTCTTTGATTTCTATCATCAGTGCTTTATAGTTTTCTATATATAAGCCTTTAACTTCCCTCAGTTCAGTTCAATTCAGTCGCACAGTCCTGTCCGATTCTTTGCAACCCCATGTACTGCAGCACACCAGGCTTCTCTGTCCACCACCAACTCTCAGAATTTACTCAAACTCATGTTCATTGAGTCAGTGATGTGATTCAACCATCACAAACTCTGTCGTCCCCTTCTCCCTCTGCCTTCAATCTTTCCCAGCATCAGAGTCTTTTCCAATGAGGCAGTTCTTCGCATGAGGTGGCCAAAGTATTAGAGTTTCAGATTCAACATCTGTCCTTCCAATGAACACTCAGGACTGATCTCCACTAGCGTGGACTGGTTGGATCTCCTTGCAGTCCAAGGAAATCTCAAGAGTCTTCTGCAACACCACAGTTCAAAAGCATAAATTCTTTGACACTCAGTTTTCTTTATAGTACAATTCTCACATCTATACATGACCACTGGAAAAAACATAGCCTTGACTAGACAGACCTTTGTTGGCAAACTGATGTCTCTGCTTTTTAACATGCTGTCTAGTTTGGTCGTAATTTTCCTTCCAAGGAGTGTCTTTTAATTTCATGGCTGCAGTCACTATCTGCAGTGATTTGGGAGCCCAGAAAAATAAAGTCAGTCACTGTTTCCACTCTTTCCCCATCTATTTGCCATGAAGTGATGGGAATGGATGCCGTGATCTTAGTTTTCTGAATGTTGAGCTTTAAGCCAAGTTTTTCACTCTCCTCTTTCATTTTCATCAAGATGATTTTTAGTTCTTCTTCACTTTCTGCCATAGGGATGGTCTCATCTGCATATCTGAGGTTATTGATATTTCTCCAGGCAATCTTGATTCCAGCTTTTGCTTCATCCAGCCTAGTGTTTCTCATGATGTACTCTGCATATAAGTTAAATAAGCAGGCTGACAGTATACAGCCTTGACGTACTCCTTTCCCGATTTGGAAACAGGCTGTTGTTCCATTTCCAGTTCTGTTGCTTCCTGACCTGCATATAGGTTTCTCAGCACGCAGGTCAGGTGGTCTGGTGTTCCCGTTTCTTTCAGAAATTTCCAGAGTTTATTTTGAGCCACACAGTCAAAAGCTTTATAATAGTCAATAAAGCAGAAATAGATTTTTTTTTTTTTTCTGGTACTCTCTTGCTTTTTCGATGATCCAGCAGATGTTGGCAATTTGATCTCTGGTTCCTCTGCATTTTCTAAAACCAGCTTGAACATCTGGAGGTTTATGGTTCAAGTATTGCTGAAGCCAGGCTTGGAGAATTTTGAGCTTTACTTTACTAGTGTATGAGACGAGTGCATCTGTGCGGTAGTTTGAGCATTATTTGGCATTGCCTTTCTTGGGATTGGCATGAAAACTGATCTTTTTCAGTCCTGTGACCACTGCTGAGTTTTCCAAATTTTTGGCATATTAAGTGCAACACTTTCACAGCATTATTATTATTATTATTTAGGATTTGAAATAGTTCAATTGGAATTCCAACACCTTCCCTAGTTTTGTTTGTAGTGATGCTTCCTAAGGTCCACTTGACTTCACATTCCACAATGTCTGGCTCTAGGTGAGTGATCATATCATCCTGATTGTCTGGATTATGAAGATCTTTTTGTACAGTTCTTCTGTGTATTCTTGCCACCTCTTCTTAATATCTTCTGCTTCTGTTAGGTCCATACAATTTCTGTCCTTTTTTAAGCCCATCTGTGCATGAAATTTTCCCTTGGTAACTCTAATTTTATTGAAGAGATCTCTAGTCTTTCCCATTCTGTTGTTTTCCTCTATTTCTTTTTACTGTTCACTGAGGAGGGCTTTCTTATTTCTGCTTGCTATTCTTTGAAATTCTGCATTCACATGGATATGTCTTTCCTTTCCTCCTTTGTGTTCTGCTTCTCTTCATTCACAGCTATTTTTAAGGCCTCCTCAGAGAGCCCTTTTGCTTTTTTGCATTTCTTTTTCTTGGTCTTGCTTTCTGTCTCCTGTACAGTGTCATGAACCTCTGTCCATAGTTCATCAGGCACTATATCAGATCCAATCCCTTGAATCTTTTTCTCACTTCCACTGTATAATCATAAGGGATTTGATTTAGTTCATATCTGAATGGTATAGTGGTTTTCCCCACTTTCTTCAATTTAATTCTGAATTTGGCAATAAGGAGTTCATAGTCTGAGCCACAGTCTGTTCCCTGTCTTGTTTTTGCTGACTGTATAGTGCTTATCCATCTTTGGCTGCAAAGAATATAATCAATCAGATTTCCGTGTTGGCCATCTGGTGATGTTCATGTTTAGAGTCTTCTCTTGTGTTGTTGGAAGAGTTTGTTTGCTATGACCAGTGTGTTCCTTCACAAACCTCTGCTAGCCTTTTCCCTGCTTCATTCTGTATTCCAAGGCCAAATTTGCCTATTACTCCAAGTGTTTCTTGACTTCCTAATTTTTCATTCCAGTTCTTCATTTCTTCTTTTTCTAATTGCTTTATGTGTAAAGCTATGTTGTTTATTTGATGTTTCTCTTGTTTCTTGAGCTAAACTCGTATTGCTATGAACCTTCCTCTTAGCACTGCTTTTACTGAATCCCATAGGTTTTGGGTTGTCATGTTTTCATTTTCATTTCCTCTTTGATTTTTTCCGTGATCCGTTGGTTATTTGGAAGCATGTTGTTCAGCCTCCATATTTTTGTATTTTTTTTTCCTGTAGTTGACATCTAATCTTACTCTAGTGTGATCAGAAAAGATGCTTGAAATGATTTCAGGTTTGTTTGTTTGTTTTAATTTACCAAGGCTAGATTTATGACCCAGAATGTGCTCTATCATGGAGCGTTTTCTGTGTGCACTTGCAAAAAAGGTGAAACTTATTATTTTGCTGTGAAATGCCCTATGGATATCAATTAGGTCTAACTGGTCCATTGTATCTTTTAAAGTTTGTGTTTCCTTGCTGATTTTCTGTTTGGTTGATCTATCAATAGGTGTGAGTGGGGTATTAAAGTCTCCTACTATTATTATGTTACTGTTAATTCCCCCTTTCATACTTGTTAGCATTTGCCTTACATATTGAGGTGATCCTGTGTTAGGTCATATATATTTATGATTGTTATATCTTCTTCTTGGATTGATTATTTGATCACTATGTGGTGTCCTTCTTTGTCTCTTTTCACAGTCTTTATTTCAAAGACTATTTTATCTGATATTGCTCCTCCTGCTTTCTTTTGGTCTCCATTTATATGAAATATCATTTTCCAGCCCCTCATTTTCAGTCTGTATGTTTCCCTAACTTTGAGCTGAGTTTATTTCATTAATGAGTGCTAAATTTTCTCAAAATATTTTTCTCCATTTATTGATTTACATACGTTGAAGTTTTATTGCACCTATATGATAAATCCAATTTGGTCATACTGTATGCTTCTTTTAATGTGTTACTGGCTCCGGTTTTCTTCTGTTTTTGAGGATATTTACTTCTATGTTCATCAGTCATATTGATGTATTTTTTTATTCTTGGTGAATTTTTGGTCTACTTTTGATATCAGCATGATGGTTGCCTCATAGAATGAGATTGGTTGTGTTCTTTCCTAAACAAATTTTTGGAATAGTTTGAAAAGGGCACATGTTAACCCTTATGTAAATGTTTGATAGAATTTGCCTGTGAAGGCAATTCGTCCTAGACATTTGTTTGTTGGAAGTATTTTAATCACTATTTCAATTTCAGTATTTGTGATTGGTCTGTTCATATTTTCTATTTCTTCCTAGTTCAGACTTGAAATGTTGCACTTTTTAAAGAATTTGTCCATTCATTCCAGGTTATCCATTTTATTGACATCTAGTTGCTTGGAGTAGTCTCTTATGATTCTTTGTATTTCTGTTGTGTCAGTTGCAATTTCTCCTTTTTCATTTATAATTTTAGTGATTTGAAGTTTCTTTTTATTGATGAATCTGGATAAAGATTTATCAATTTTGCTTATCTTCTCAAAGAATCACCTTTTAATTTTATTGAAACATCCTTTTACTAATGTTAGCTTCTAATCCCTGAATACAGAATATCATTCCATTTATTCTGTATCCTATAATTTCTTTTAGCAATGTTTTGTAGTTTTCAGAGCACAAGAATTTCCCATTTTGGTTCAGTTTAGTCTTATGTATTTTATTCTTTTTGATGCTATTGAAATGAATTTTCTGGCTAGGATTTACAATACTGTTTTGAATAAAAGAAGCAATAATTGTCATCCTTGCCATGTTCACAAATTTAGAATAAAAGTTTTACTCTTTCAAAATTGAATAACCAACTTAGCTTTCCAATCTTTAAAAAATGGCCTTTATGATGTAGAGACAGTTTCCTTCTGTTCCCAGTTTGTTTATTGACTTTAACATAAAATAGTATTGAATCTTTTCAGTTTTTTTTTTTTCTGAATCAATTGAAATGGCTCTGTCGTTGTTTCTTTCACTGTATTAATTCAATGTGTATCACAGATTGATTTTTGTATTTTGAACCAAACCTGAATTACAGGAATCACTGTCATTTGATCATGATCTATAATATGTTTAATCTGCTACTGAATTCAGTTAGCTGTTATTTTTTAGGATTTTTGCATCAACAGTATTCAACAATACCTTTCTGCAGTTTACTTTTTTACAGTGTCTTGATTTGGCTTCGATATTAAGATACGCAAAGCCTCATCAAGTGAATTTGGGACTATTCTCACCTTTTCCTGCACAAACACACGAAAGCTCTTCCCATTTTTAATAGTATCGAGAGTATCAGTACCAAGTCTTGTATGTTTGGGAAAGTTATTTAATGAGACCATCTAAATTTGACTTTTCATTGTTTGTAGAGTTTTGATGACTCATTCAATGTTCTTATCCATTGTTTTTTTATTCAGACATTTTTTTTCCTCTGATTTAGTTTTGGTTCATGCTTTGTTCTTATGAATTTATCAATTTCATCTTGCTTATACAATATTTGATATAAAAATTTCTTATGCAATTATTTTATAATTATTTTTATTTCTGTGACATCAGTTGAACGGTTTGTTCTTTTATTCATGATTTATTTGAATCATCTTTTTATTACATAGCTAACCTAGCTACATTTTTGTCAATTTGTTTTTGAAAACCAACCTATTTTATAGCTTCTACTTGTTTTCTATTCTCTATTTCGTCTATATCCGCTCTATCATGTACTCCAAATTTAGGGGTAGTTTGTATTTCTTTCTCCAGTTTTTTGAGGTGTAATGTAAGACTGCCAATTTGAGATTTTTCTTCCATTTAATATATCTAATTATAGTTATAAACTTCCCTCTAACACTGATTTTACTACATTCCACAAGTTTTGTTGTATTGTATTTTAATTGTAATTTGTATCAAGATGTTTTCTAATTTCCTGTTGTTTGTTTGATACACTTGTTGTGTAAGAGTGTTTTGATTAATTTCCTTATATTTGTGGATTACCCATCTATCTTTCCTACTGATTTCTAATTTTATTTTATTTTGATCAGAAAATACACTTTGTATGAGTTCAGTCTTCCTGTGTCTGTTAAGCTTTGTGGCCAAATATTTATCCTCCTACCTTATTGATGTGCTTAGTCACTTAGTCATGTCCAACTCTTTGTGACCTCATGGACTGTAGCCTGCCAGGCTCCTCTGTCCATGGGGATTCTCCAGGCAAGAATACTGGACTGGTTTGCCATGCCCTACTTCAGGGGAATCTTCCCAACTCAGGGATCAAACCCAGGTCTCCTGCATTGCAGGCATATTCTTTACCATCTGAGCCACCAGGGAAATTCCACTTTATTGATATCACAAATTAAATATTTAAATATCGTATACACATTAACATAGATTTTTGTACATTTCTTGGAAATTCTAAGTATATAGGTACATTCTTTTCATTCCTCACACTCACCTGACTGTGTTGGTAAGTATTTCTAGTACTAATTTGTATAGGAGAGATGATAGTAGACATCCTAGCCTTGTTAAATATGAGTTTTTTGGTTGTTGTTTTTTTCTCTTGTTTCTTTTTTGGAGTTCTTATGTAAAGTTAAGAAAGTTTCCCGCTGCTGCTAGTTTCCTGAGAACATTTATCATGAATACAAGTTGAATGTTGTCAAACTATTTTATTCTCATGAATAGATATGACTATGTTTTTTCTTCTTTACCTATTAATATGATTTATTATATATAAAAATAAACTTTATTTTTAGAGCAGTTTTAGGCTCACATAAAAATTAAACAGAAAATATACAGTCTCCACATACTCCCTAAACTCCAACAACCTCCCATCTATTAACAGTCCACACGACAGAAGTGCATTTGTTAAGATCAATTAACCTACATTAACACATCATTATTACTCAAAGTTCATAATTTACATTAGAATTCATACTTGGTTTTCTACATTCTACAGACTCTGACAAATGAATAAAGACTTGAATCAACTATTTGAAAATTCAAAGGAAAAATTTCACTGCCTTAAAAGTCTTCTGTTCTCTGCCAGCTAATACATCTCTCCCCTGCACCCCCAAAACTCCTGGCAACTGCTGATTTTTTTTACTTTCTCCATAATTTTACCTTTTCCAGAATGCCATATATATTTGAACTCATATAATACATAGCCTTTTATCCCGGCTTTGTTCACTGACCAATATACATTTAAGTTTCCTCCATGTCTTATTATGGCTTCAAAGCTCCTTTCCTTTTAATCACCGAATAAGATTCCATTGTCTGGATGCACCAAAATTTACTTTTACTTTTACCTAGTGAAATACATTTTGGTTGCTTCCAACTTTGGGCACTCATGAATCAAGTGGCTATAAATATTCATGTGTAAGTTTTTGCATGATGCAAAACTTTAGTTAATTTTGGTATATACCAAGGGGTACAATTGCTAGATCAAATGGAAAAACTATGTTTAACTTTGTAAGAACTTTTGAAACTCTTCCAAAATAAATGTATAATTTTTAATTTCCAACAGAAGTAAATGAGCATCTTTGTTGCTCTACATTTTATACAGGATTTAGTGTTATTAGTGTTTTGGATTTGGGGCATTCTAATAGGCTAGTATGTGTGCAGTGACTTTTTATTTTTTCATTTGCTTTATATTTTGAAATGTCCTGATGTCATATTATGTTCAATATATTTACATGTGCATATTTGTCTTTATATAACTTCTCTGTTGAGAAGTACCTTCAGGTCTTTGACTCAATTTAAAATCAAAATTTTTGGGAGGCAGTCTTAAGACGGCAGAGGAATAGGAGGGGGAAAAACTTTCTCCCCTACAAATTCATTGAAAGAACATTTGAATGCTGAGCAAATTCCACAAAACAATTTCTGAATGCTGGCAGAGGACATCAGGAACCCAGAAAGGCAGCCCATTGTCTTTGAAAGGAGGTAGGGAAAACTATAAAAGATAAAAAGAGAGACGAAAGAGGTAGGGACAGAGATCTGTCAGGGGATTAAGTATTAAAAAAGAGAGAAGTTTCCAAACACCAAGAGAAACTCTCACTGGTGAGTTTGTGGCAAGCCTTGGAAACTCAGAGGGTAACATAACTGGGAGGAAAAATAAATAAATAATTAAATCCCACAGATTACGTGCCTAACGACAACTCCCAGCAGAGAAGCAGTGCAGACGCTCGCATCCACCACTAGCAAGCTGGGACTGGACAGGGAGGCGCAGGCTGCATTGTTTAGTGGGAGGCGCCAGGCATGAATACCCCGAGGGCAATCTAAGGGAACTAACTAGAAATAGCAACCCAGACTGTGGCATAGGAATCCCGTGAAAAGCCCTAACCGAAGACACCACCAGGCCCATACATGAAACAAAGGACTGAGAAGAGCTAGCTGGCTGCGGACTGTCCCATCCCCTACCGGAGACAGGCAGGCAAGGGTAGGCAGAGCTGGAAAGGGGCAACTGCAGCCCCCAAAAGGCATCCTCTACCAAACTGCAAGCAGGATTCGTTGCTAACCAAGACTTTTTGGGATTCTGGAGTCAACATCTGCCAGGAGGGATGCAGCCAGAAATCAGCTGCCCAGAAGAGACACACAGCACACCTGAGAAGGTGTGCAGGTCTTGCACCCAGAAAACTGAGCAGCAGGGATGGGGGAGGTGATAAGTCACAGCCCTCAACTGGGGGTGACTGTGCTCACCAAGCACCTTGTCACCTCAGCTGTTCACACCTGGGAAAGGCACAAAACGCAGGCCCAGCCAAGTCTGTGCCTCTGTGGAGTACCCGAGAACCTGAACATGAGTGGCTTAGACCTGGGAAGGGCATGGAACCCAGAGCCCACCTCAGATGGTTCCCAGCAGAGCAACCTAGAGCCTGAACAGTGTAGATTGGGAAAGCAGACACACCATGAGCAGGGGCAAACCCAGTGTGGCCGAGACACTGCAATATTTGTTTGCAGTGTTCCTCCCTCCCCACAGCACGACTGAACAAGTAAGCCTAAAAAAGGGACCACCACCGCCCCTTGTATCAGGGCAGAAGATAGACACTGAAGAGGCCAGCAAACAGAAGAAGATAAAATAAATGGGAGGAACTGCTTTGGAAGGATAGGTGCAATAGATTGAAACCCTGCAGTTAGCACTGACTACGTAGGAAGTCATCTTGAGAAGAGTAAGCCAGATCAAGGAAATATATGAAAATGAACTGAACCCACACTGGCCACAATACCAGAGAAAGTCCAAGATATAGTTTTACTATTATCAATTTTTAAATTATTTTGTTTATTTTTAAGACCTCTATTACTCTTTAATTTCCATTTTTATAACCTATTACTTTGCAAAAAAAACAGACTATTTTTAAAGCAAACTTCATATATACATATATATATTATAATTGCCGTGACTTTCATTTTTTTTTCATTTTTAAATTTTTTTTCATTTATTTTTATTAGTTGGAGGCTAATTAATTTACAATACTGTAGTGGGTTTTGTCATACATGGACATGAATCAGCCATGGAGTTACATGTATTCCCCATCCCGATCCCCCCTCCCATCTCCCTCTCCACCCGATTCCTCTGGGTATTCCCAGTACACCAGGCCCGAGCACTTGTCTTATGCATCCAACCTGGGCTGGTGATCTGTTTCACTATAGATAGTATACATGTTTTGATGCTGTTCTCTTGAAACATCCCACCCTCGCCTTCTCCAACAGAGTCCAAAAGTCTGTTCTGTACATCTGTGTCTCTTTTTCTGTTTTGCATATAGGGTTATCATTACCATCATTCTAAATTCCATATATATGTGTTAGTATGCTGTAATGTTCTATATCTTTCTGGCTTGCTTCACTCTGTATAATGGGCTCCAGTTTCATTCATCTCATTAGAACTGATTCAAATGAATTCTTTTTAAAGGCTGAGTAATATTCCATGGTGTATATGTACCAGAGCTTCCTTATCCATTCACCTGCTGATGGGCATCTAGGTTGCTTCCGTATCCTGGATATTATAAACAGTGCTGAGATGAACATTGGGGTGCATGTGTCTCTTTCAGATCTGGTTTCCTCAGTGTGAATGTCCAGAAGTGGGATTGCTGGGTCACATGGCAGTTGTATTTCCAGTTTCTTAAGAAATCTCCACACTGTTCTCCATAATGGCTCTACTAGTTTGCATTCCCACCAAAGGTGCAAGAGGGTTCCCTTTTCTCCACACCCTCTCCAGCATTTATTGCTTGTAGACATTTGGATAGCAGGCATCTTGACTGGCGTGTAATGGTACCTCATTGTGGTTTTTGATTTGCATTTCTCTGATAATGAGTGATTTTGAACATGTTTTCATGTGTTTGTTAGCCATCTGTATGTCTTCTTTGGAGAAATGTCTGTTTAGTTCTTTGGCCCATTTTTTGAGTGGGTCATTTATATTTCTGGAATTGAGCTTCAGGAGTTGCTTGTATATTTTTGAGATTAATCCTTTGTCTGTTTCTTCATTTGCTATTATTTTCTCCCAATCTGAGGGCTGTCTTTTCCCCTTGCTTATAGTTTCCTTTGTTGTGCAAAAGCTTTTAAGTTTCATTAGGTCCCATTTGTTTAGTTTTGCTTTTGTTTCCAATATTCTGGGAGGTGGGTCATAGAGGATCCTGCTGTGATTCATGTCGAAGTGTGTTTTGCCTATGTTCTCCTCTAAGAGTTTTATAGTTTCTGGTCTTACATTTAGATCTTTAATCCATTTTGAGTTTATTTTTGTGAATGGTGTTAGAAAATGTTCTAGTTTCGTTCCTTTACAAGTGGTTGACCAGTTTTCCCAGCACCACTTGTTAAAAAGGTTGTCTTTTTTTCCATTGTATATCCTTGCTTCCTTTGTCGAAGATAAGGTGTCCATAGGTTCGTGGATTTATCTCTGGGCTTTCTATTCTGTTCCATTGATCTATATTTCTGTCTTTGTGCCAGTACCAGACTGTCTTGATGACTGTGGCTTTGTAGTAGAGCCTGAAGTCAGGCAGGTTGATTCCTCCAGTTCCATTCTTCTTTCTCAAGATTACTTTGGCCCTTCGAGGTTTTTTGCATTTCCATACAAATTGTGAAATTCTTTGGTCTAGTTCTGTGAAAAATACCATTGGTAGCTTGATAGGGATTGCATTGAATCTATAGATTGCTTTGGGTAGTATAGCCATTTTGACAATATTGATTCTTCCAATTCATGAACACGGTATGTTTCTCCGTTAGTTTGTGTCCTCTTTGATTTCTTTCTTCAGTGTTTTATAGTTTTCTATGTATAGGTCTTTTGTTTCTATAGATAGATGTACTCCTAACTATTTTATTCTTTTTGTTGCAATGGTGAATGGTATTGTTTCCTTAATTTCTCTTTCTGTTTTCTCATTGTTAGTGTATAGGAATGCAAGGGATTTCTGTGTGTTAATTTTATATCCTGCAAATTTACTATCTTTGTTGATTAGCTCTAGTAATTTTCTGGTAGAGTATTTAGGGTTTTCTATGTTGAGGATCATGTCATCTGCAAACAGTGAGAGTTTCATGTCTTCTTTTCCTATCTGGATTCCTTTTACTTTTTCTGCTCTGATTGCTGTGGCCAAAACTTCCAACACTATTTTGAATAGTAGTGGTGAGAGTGGGCACCCTTGTCTTGTTCCTGATTTCAGGGGAAATGCTTTCAACTTTTCACCATTGAGGGTAATGCTTGCTATGGGTTTGTCATATATAGATTTTATTACGTTGAGGTATGTTCCTTCTATTCCTGCTTTTTGGAGAGTTTTAATTGTAAATGGGTGTTAAATTTTGTTAAAGGCTTTCTCTGCATCTATTGAGATAATCATATGGTTTTTATCTTTCAAAAATTTGTTAATGTGGTGTTTTACATTGATTGATTTGCAGATATTAAAGAATCCTTGCATTCCTGGGATAAAGCCCACTTGGTCAAGGTGTATGATTTTTTAATATGTTGTTGGATTCTGTTTGCTAGAATTTTGTTAAGGATTTTTGCATCTATGTTCATCAGTGATATTGGCCTGTAGTTTTCTTTTTTTGTGGTATCTTTGTCTGGTTTTGGAATTAGGGTGATGGTGGCCTCATAGAATAAGTTTGGAAGTTTACCTTCTTCTACAATTTTCTGGAAGAGTTTGAGTAAGACAGGTGTTAGCTCTTCTCTAAGTTTTTGGTAAAATTCAGCTGTGAAGCCATCTGGTCCTGCGATTTTGTTTGCTGGAAGATTTCTGATTACAGTTTCGATTTCCTTGTTGTGATGGGTCTGTTAAGATCTTCTATTTCTTCCTGGTTCAGTTTTGGAAAGTTATACTTTTCTAAGAATTTGTCCTTTTCTTCCAAATTGTCCATTTTATTGGCATAGACCTTCTGGTAGTAGTCTCTTATGATCCTTATTATTTCAGTGTTGTCTGTTTTGATCTCTCCATTTTCATTTCTAATTTTGTTAATTTGGTTCTTCTCTCTTTGTTTCTTAATGACTCTTGCTAATGGTTTGTCAATTTTGTTTATTTTTTCAAAAAAAACAGCTTTTAGCTTTGTTGATTTTTGCTATGGTCTCTTTAGTTTCTTTTGCATTTATTTCTGCCATAATTTTTAAGATTTCTTTCCTTCTACTAACCCTGAGGTTCTTCATTTCTTCCTTCTCTAGTTGCTTTAGGTGTAGAGTTAGGTTATTTATTGACTTTTTGCTTTTTTCTTGAGGTAAGCCTGTAATGCTATGAACCTTCTCCTTAGCACTGCTTTTACCGTGTCCCATAGGTTTTAGGATTTTGTGTTTTTATTTTCATTCATTTCTATGCATATTTTTATTTCTTTTTTGATTTCTTCTATGACTTGTTGGTTATTCAGAAGTGTGTTATTTAGCCTCTATATGTTTGAATTTTTAACAATTTTTTTTTCCTGTAATTGAGATCTAATCTTACTGCACTGTGGTCAGAAAAGATGACTGGAATGATTTCAATTTTTTTGAATTTAACAAGACTAGATTTATGGCCCAGGATGTGATCTATTCTGGAGGAGGTTCCGTGTGCACTTGAGAAAAAGGTGAAGTTGATTGTTTAGCGGTGAAATGTCCTATAGATATCAATTAGGTCTAGCTAGTCCATTGTGTCATTTAAAGTTTGTGTTTCCTTGTTAATTTTCTGTTTAGTTGATCTATCCATAGTTGTGAGTGGGGTATTAAAGTCTCCCACTATTATTGTGTTACTGTTAATTTCCTCTTTCATACTTGTTAGCCTTTGCCTTACATATTGCAGTGCTCCTATGTTGGGTGCATATATATTTATAATTGTTATATATTCTTCTTGGATTGATCCTTTGATCATTATGTAGTGTCCTTCTTTGTCTCTTTTCACACCCTTTATTTGAAAGTCTATTTTATCTGATATGAGCATTGCGACTCCTGCTTTCTTTTGTTCTCTGTTTGTGTGAAATAATTTTTTCCAGCCCTTCACTTTTAGTCTGTATGTGTCCCTTGTTTTGAGGTGGGTCTCTTGTAGACAGCATATATAGGGGTCTTGTTTTGTATCCATTCAGCCCGTCTTTGTCTTTTGGTTGGGGCATTCAACCCATTTACATTTAAGGTAATTATTGATAGGCGTGGTCCCATTGCCATTTACTTTGTTGTTGTGGTTTCACGTTTATACAACCTTTCTGTGTTTCCTGTCTAGAGAAGATCCTTTAGCATTTGTTGAAGAGCTGGTTTGGTGGTGCTGAATTCCCTCAGCTTTTGCTTGTCTGTAAAGCTCTTGAATTCTCCTTCATATCTGAATGAGATCCTTGCTGGGTACAGTAATGTAGGTTGTAGGTTATGCTCTTTCATTACTTTAAGTATGTCCCGCCATTCCCTTCTGGCCTGAAGGGTTTCTATTGATAGATCAGCTGTTATCCTTATAGGCATCCCTTTGTGTGTTACTTGTTGTTTCTCCCTTGCTGCTTTTAATATTTGTTCTTTGTGTTTGATATTTGTTAATTTGATCAATATGTGTCTTGCAGTGTTTCTCCTTGGGTTTATACTGTTTGGGACTCTCTGGATTTCTTGGACTTGGGTGGCTATTTCCTTCCCCATTTTAGGGAAGTTTTCAGCTATTATCTCCTCGAGTATCTTCTCATGGCCTTTCTTTTTGTCTTCTTCTTCTGGGACTCCTATGATTCGAATGTTGGGGCGTTTCACATTGTCCCAGAGGTCCCTAAGGTTTCCTCATTTCTTTTAATTCTTTTTTTCTTTTTTCCTCTCTGCTTCATTTATTTCCACCATTTTATCTTCTACCTCACTTATCTTATCTTCTGTCTCCGTTATTCTACTCTTGGTTCGCTCCAGAGTGTTTTTGATCTCATTATTGCATTATTCATTTTTAATTGACTCTTTTTTTATTTCTTCTAAGTCTTTATTAAACATTTCTTGCATCTTCTCAATCTTTGTCTCCAGGCTATTTATCTGTAACTCCATTTTGTTTTCAAGATTTTGGATCATTTTTATTATCATTATTCTAAATTCTTTTTCAGGTAGATTCCCTATCTCCTCCTCTTTTGTTTGACTTGGTGGGCATTTTTCATGTTCCTTTACCTCTTGGGACAGTGTCCTTGCAGAGTACCCTGGAGTGGAAACCCAGGAAGTACATGCTACCTTGGGCTATGGCAAACACACTGTGGTCCATCTACTACAGGTATTCCCCACACATGTCAGTGGTATTTGTTTGCAGTGTCCCTCTCCACAGCACAATTGAAAAAGTGAGCCTAAATAAGTGGCCACCTCCAACCCCTTGTGTCAAGACAGAAATTAAACCTGAAGATACTTAGAAACAAGGAAACCAAAATAAAGAAGGGGGAACCGCCCCAGACGTGACAGGTGCAACAGATTAAAATCCTGCAGTTATTACTGAGATTTTGTATTTGAGAGGCAAATATAAACTTTGAGAACAAGTATAAGCTGGAACAAGGTACTATCTGACACTGGACTGACCCCATACTGCCCACAAGAGCTCTAGAGAAATTATAAAACTTCTAGGTTAATGGTGAGAAGATTCTCCCCCATGAGGGACACCTAGAGTGGTTCACAGAGTTACATGAAAAATAGGAGAGGGAGGAGGGAGATAGAGATGAGCAGGAGGAGAAAAAGGGGGACTCAAGAGAACAGAGACAGATCTACACAGTTTTCTGTTCCCAGAGTGTTCTCCATAGCCCAGACACCCACAAAGACTCACAGAATTGGATTGGGAAGAGAAGGGGAAAGGAGGAAATAGAGGTGTTCTGAGGTAGAAAACGGAGAGTCAAAATTGGGAGACAGTAATCAACACACTCCTGAATAAAAATGGGAACTGAATATTGGATTCTTAAATGTCCAAAATTTATATCACATACTGAAAAACTAAGATTAAAAATCTAGAGTAGAGGTTAAATGCTTAAAAATACAGTATTAAAAACAAAAATACAAAAATTTTAGAAATATATATGAAGTTAGGTTTAAAAATAGGGCTTCTTTTTTTTTTTTTTTTCTTTCAAGGTTATAGTGAAATTATAATGAAAATTAAGGAGTAGTAGAGGAGTAATAGAGGACTTTGAAAGGAAATAAGAGAAAAAGAAAAAAAGAAAAAAAAACAAGAACAAATTTTTCCCAATTAAAAAAATCATAAAAATCTATGAAAATGAATGTTAAGGAGTATTGGGGGAGTAATAGGGAATTTTAAAAGCAAATAAAAGGAAAAAATATAAAACAGAAAAGAAAAGAAAAAAATTTTTTAATTAAAAAAAAAAAGTAAAAATATATCTAGGAATTTCTCTGGAGCTGTTGCGATAAGTGTGGGTTCGGTTCAGTTTCAGATAGCTCCTCATTCCAGCTTATACTTCTCAATATCTATAGGCCCCTTCCAGTGTAGTTCTCTACAGGGGTTTTAATCTGTTGCACCGGTCCCTTCTGAAGCAGTTCCCTTTGTTTATTTGGCTTCTGTTTGCCAGTCCCTTCAGTGCCTAATTTAAGCCCTGACACAGGCGGGCAGAGTTGGTCTCTTGTTCAGGTTGCTAGTTCAGTCACGCTGTGGGGAGGGACTGGCACTGCTTTTCCTGTCTACACTGCTCAGGCTCCCGGCTGCTCTATATGGAGCATGCCTTGCGCTGCGCGCAGTTCCATCCCTCGGGTGTTCCACAAAAGTGTGGACTTGGTTGCTCCTGTGTTTTGTGCCTTCCCCGGCCCAAGCAGCTCAGGCAGCCAGGAGCTTGACGGGCACACTCTCCCTGGGTGCATGTGCCTTCTCCCTGCCGTGGTCCCCTCCTCAGTTTCCGCCTGTGCCAGTCAGGTGCGTGCGCCTTCTCCCCTCTGCTTCCCCAGCCCCAGTCCCTGCCCGCGTCAGTTGGGTGTGTGCACCCTGTATCTAGCCGCGACCCTCCCGGTGGATGTCAACCATCCAGAATCTCAGGAAGTCTTTGGTTAGAAACTGGAGGCCTGTTTGCAGTGTGGTAGGGGATGCAGTCCTTAGGGCCGAGCCTGCCCTTTTCTCCTCCCCCCTGCCTCTTGCCTCTGGCGTGGCTGGGCCTGTCTGCAGCCGGCTAGCTCCTCTGGACTTGCTTGGTCCCTTTGTTCTGTGAACGGCCGGCAGTGTGTTTGGGCCGTCTAATTTTCTCTCTCTCTTTTGCTGTCCCACAGTTTAAGTTGATAACTCACAAAAGCTCCCTCCAATTGCCCTCAGGGCACTCAGGCCCGGTCCTTACCCTAAGCAATGCCGCCTGCTCCTGTCCGTTCCACCCCCACTTGCTGGTGGCAGATACGGGAGTCTGGGGTACTTTTCTGCTGGGAGTTGCTTTTAGGCACGTAATCTGTGGGCTTTATTTATTTTTCCCCTCCCAGTTAGGTTGCCCTCCAAGATTCAAAAACTTCCCCCAGACCCACCGGTGCAAGGGTTTCCTGGTGTTTGGAAACTTCCTCTATTAAGACTCCTTTCCCGGGACAGATCTCCGTCCCTAGCTCTTTTGTCTCTCTTTTTATCTTTTATATTTTGTCCTACCTCCTTTTGAAGACAATGGACTGCTTTTCTGGGCTCCTGATGACCTCAAATAGCGATCAGAAGTTGTTTTGTGAAGTTTGCTCTGTGTTCAATTGTTCTTTTGATGAGTTTGTAGGGGAGAAAGTGGTCTCCCAGTCCTATTCCTCTACCATCTTGGCTCCTCCCTTGATTTTTTCTTTACTATTGTATTTTTGAGAATCCAACCTCTACTCTAGATTTGTAATCTTTTCTTTTTGGTCTTTCTTATCAATTTTGTACCTTTAAGAACCCAATCCTCAGTACCCATTTTTACTTGGGAGCAAGATTATTGGCTGGATTGCTCTCTCCCGTTTTGGACTCTCTTTTTTCTCCACCAGGTCGCCTCTATCTCCTCCCTCCCGCTTCTCTTCTCTACCCAACTCTGTGAATCTCTTGTGTGTTCTGGGCTGTGGAGAACACTTAGGGAACAGATTATTGGCTAGATCAGTCTCTCTCCTTTTGATTCCTTTTTTTATCCTACTGGCCACCTCTGTCTCTTTCCTCCCTCTTCTCTTCTCTGTGTAACTCTGTGAACATCCCTGAGGGATCCAGACTATGGAGAGAATATAGGGAAGTGATCACTGGCCAGCTTGCACTTTCCCCTTTTGATTCCCCCTTTTCTCCTCCTGGTCATCTCTATCTCCCTCCTACCTCTTCCCTTCTCCATGTAACTCTGTGTACCTCTCTGGGAGTCCCTCTCTGTGGAGAAATTATTCATAATTAACCTAGATGTTTTATCATTGGTGCTATAAAGATCGAGAAGTCTTGAGGCTACTGTAAGAATAAGACTTACAACCAGAGGCAGGAGGCTTAAGTCCGAATCCTAAGAACACCAGAGAACTCCTGATCCCAAGGAACAATTATCTATAGGAGCTCATCAAATGCGTCCATACCTACAATGAAACAAAGCACCACCCAAGGGTCAAGTTCTAGAGAAAGACATATGATGCAAATTCTCCAGCAACACAGGAACATAGTCCTGAGCTTCAATATACAGGCTGCCCAAAGTCACACCAAACACATAGACATCTCAAAACTCATTACTGGGCACTTCATTGCACTCCAGAGAGAAGAAATCCAGCTCCACTCACCAGAACACTGACAAATGCTTCCCTAACAAGGAAACCTTGACAAATCACCCATCCAACCTCACTCACAGTGAGGAACTTCCACCATAAAGAGGAACCACAGACTGCCAGTTTCCTGAAAGGCCACCCCAAACACAGCAATATAAACAAGATGAAAAGGCAGAGAAATGCCCAGCAGGTAAAGGAACAGGATAAATTCCCAGCAAACAAAACCAAGCCAAATGAAACAATCAAACAAATGAAGAAACAAAAAACAAACAAAAGAGGAAGAGATAGGGAATCTACCTGATAAAGAATTCTGAATAATAATAGTGAAAATGATCCAAAATCTTGAAAACAAAATGGAGTTACAGATAGATAGCCTGGAAAAGAGGATTGAGAAGATGCAAGAAATGTTCAACAAAGACCTAGAAGAAAAAAATTTTTTTGAAAAAATTCAATATTTAATGAATAATGCAATAAATGAGATTAAAAACACTCTGGAAGGAACCAAGAGTAGAATAACATAGGCAGAAGACAAGATAAGTGAGGTAGAAAATAGAATGGTAGAAATAACTGAAACAGAGAGGAAAAAAGAAAAAAAGAATAATTAAAAGAAATGAGGACAACCTCAGAGATCTCTGGGACAATGTGAAATGCCCCAACATCCAAATCATAGGAGACCCAGAAGAAGACAAAAGGAAAGTCCATGAGAAAATACTTGAGGAGATAATAGATGAAAACTTCCTAAAATGGGAAAGGAAATAATCACCCAAGGCCAACAAACCTAGAGAGTCCCAAGCATGATAAATTAAAGGCAAAACGCCCCAAGACACATATTAAACAAATTAATAAATATAAAACACAAAGAACAAATATTAAAAGCAGCAACAGAAAAACAATAAACAACACACAAGGGGATTCCCATAAAGATAACAGCAGATCTTTCAAAAGAAAGTCTTCAGGCCAGAAGGGAATGGCAAGGCATTCTTAAAGTGTTGAAAGAAAGCAACCTAAAACACAGATTACTGTATTCAGCAAGGATCTCATTCAAATATGAAGGAGAAATCAAAAGCTTTACAGACAAGCAAAAGCTAAGAGAATTCAGCACCATCAAACCAGCTCTTCAACAAATGCTAAAGGATCTTCTCTAGACCGGAAACAGAAAGGGTCGATAAACTTGAACCCAAAACAACAAAGTAAATGGCAATGGTACCATACCTATCAATAATTACCTTAAATGTAAATGGGTTGAATGCCCCAACCAAAAGACAAAGACGGGCTGAATGGATACAAAAACAAGACCTTTATATATGTTGTCTACAGGAGACCCACCACGAAACAAGGGACACATACAGACTAAAAGTGAAGGGCTGGAAAAAGATATTCCACGGAAATAGAGACCAAAAGAAAGCAGGAGTAAAAATACTCATATCAGATAAAGTAGGCTTTAAAATAAAGGCTGTGAAAAGAGACAAAGAAGGACACTACATAATGATCAAAGGATCAATACAAGAAGAAGATATAACAATTATAAATATATATGCACCCAACATAGGAGCACTGAAATATGTCAGACAAATGCTAACAAGTAGGAAAGGGAAATTAACAATGACATGATAACAGTGGGAAAATTTAGTACCCCACTCACGCCTATGGATAGATCAACTAAACAGAAAATTAACAAGGAAATAAAACATTAAATGAAACAATAGACCAGTTAGACCTAGTTGATACCTATAGGACATTTCACCCCAAAACAATGAATTTCACCTTTTTCTCAAGTGCACATGTAAACTTCTCCAGGCTAGATCACATCCTGGGCCATAAATCTAGCCTTGGTAAATTAAAAAAAAAAGAAAAGAAATTTTTCCAAGTATCTTTTCTGACCACAACACAGTAAGCTTAGATGCCAATTTCAGGAGAAAAATTTTAAAAACTCCACATATGGAGGCTGAAAAACATGCTTCTGAATAACCAACAAATCACAGAAGAAATAAAAAAAAAATAAATCAAAATATGCATAGAAATGAATGAAAATGAAAACACAGCAACCCAAAACCTATGGGACACTATGAAAGCAGTGCTAAGGGGAACGCTCATAGCAATACAGGCTTACCTCAAGAAACAAGAAAAAAGACAAATAAATAACCTAACTCTACACCTAAAGCAAGTAGAAAAGGAAGAAATGAAGAACCCCAGGGTGAGTAGAAGGAAATAAATCATAAACATTAAGGCAGAAATAAATGCAAAAGAAACAAAAGAGACCATGGCAAAAATCAACAAAGCCAAAAACTGGTTCTTTGAGAAAATAAATAAAATTGATAAACCATTAGCCAAACTCATCAAGAAACAAATGGAAAAGAATCAAATCAACAAAATTAGAAACGAAATGGATATATCATATCAGAAAATGCAGAAATACAAAGGATCATAAGAGACTTCTATCAGCAACTATATACCAATAAAATGGACATCTTGGAAGAAATAGACAAATTCTTAGAAAAGTACAACTTTCCAAAACTGAACCGGGAAGAAATTGAACATTTAACAGACCCATCACAAGCATAGAAATTGAAACTGTAATCAGAAATCTTCCAGTAAACAAAAGCCTAGGACCAGATGGCTTCAGAGCTGAAATCTACCAAATGTTTAGAGAAGATCTGACACCTATCCTACTCAAACTCTTCCAAAAAATTGCAGAGGAAGTTAAACTTCCAAACTCATTCTATGAGGCCACCATCACCCTAACACGAAAATCTGACAAAGATGCCAGAAAAAAAAAGAAAGAAAGAAAGACTGAAAGAAAGAAAACTACAGGCCAATATCACAGATGAACATAGATGCAAAACTCCTTAACAAAATTCTAGTAAACAGAATCAAATAACATATTAAAAAAATCATTCATCATGACCAAGTAGACTTTATCCGAAGGATGAAAGGATTCTTCAATATCCACAAATCAATCAATATGATAAACCACAATATCAAATTGAAAAAATTAAAAAAAAATTATCTCAATAGATGCAGAGAAACCTTTGACAAAATTCAACATCCATTTATGATAAAAACCCTCCAGAAAGCTAGAATAGAAGTAAAATATCTCAACATAATAAAAGCTATATATGATAAACCCACCGCAAACATTATCCTCAATGGTGAAAAATTGAAAGCATTTCCCCTAAAATCAGGAACAAGACAAGGGTGCCCACTCTCACCACTACTATTCAACATAGTTTTGGCAACAGCAATCAGAGCAAAAGAGAAATAAAAGGAATCCAGATTGAAAAAGAAGAAGTAAAACTCTCACTGTTTGCAAATGGCATGATCCTCTCCATAGAAAACCCTAAAGACTCTACCAGAAAATTACTAGAGCTAATCAATAAATAGAGTAAAGTCTCAGGATATAAAATTAACACCCACAAATCCCTTGTATTCCTGTACACTAACAATGAGAAAACAGAAAGATAAATTAAGGAAACAATTAAATTCTCCACTGCAAAGAAAATAATAAAATACTTAGGAGTATATTTACCTAAAGAAACAAAAGACCTATTTGTAGAAAACTATAAAACACTGGTGAAAGAAATCAAAGAAAACACAAATAGATGGAGAAATATACCATGTTCGTGGATTGGAAGAATCAACACAGTGAAAATGAGTATATTATCCAAAGCAATCTATAGATTCAATGCAATCCCTATCAAGCTCCCAATGGTATTTTTCACAGAACTAGAACAAATAATTTCACAATTTGTTTGGAAATACAAAAAAGCTCCAATAGCCCAAGTAATCTTGAGAAAGAACGATGGAACTGGAAGAATCAACCTGCCTGACTTCAGACTCTACTACAAAGCCACAGTCATCAAGACAGTCTGGTACTGGCACAAAGACAGATTTATAGATCAATGGAACAAAACAGAAAGCCCAGAGATAAGTCCATGCACCTATGGACACCTTATCTTCAACAAAGGAGGCAAGGATATACAATGGAAAAAAGACAACCTCTTTAACAAGTGGTGCTGGGAAAACTGGTCAACCACTTGTAAACAAATGAAACTAGAACACTTTCTAACACCATACACAAAAATAAACTCAAAATGGATTAAAGATCTAAATGTAAGACCAGAAACTATAAAACTCCTAGAGGAAAACATAGGCAAAACACCCTCTGATATAAATCACAGCAGGATCCTCTACGACCCATCTGCCAGAGTATTGGAAATAAAAGCAAAAATAAACAAATGGGACCTAATTAAAATTAAAAACTTCTGAACAACAAAGGAAACTCTAAGCAAGGTGAAAAGACAGCCTTCAGAATGGGAGAAAATAATAGCAAATGAAGCAATTGACAAAGAATTAATCTTAAAAATATACAAGCAACACCTGCAGCTCAATTCCAGAAAAATAAATGACCCAATCAAAAAATGGGTCAAAGAACTAAACAGACATTTCTCCAAACAAAACATTCAGATGGCTAACAAGCACATGAAAAGATGCTCAACATCACTCATTATCAGAAAAATGCAAATCAAAACCAAAATGAGGTACCATTTCACGCCAGTCAGAATGGCTGGTATCCAAAAGTTTACAAGCAATAAATGCTGGAGAGGGTGTGGAGAAAAGGGAACCCTCTTACACTGTTGATGGGAATGCAAACTAGTACAACCACTATGGAGAACAGTGTGGAGATTCCTGAAAAATCTGCAAATGGAACTGCCATATGACCTAGCAATCCCACTGCTGGGCATACACACTGCAGAAACCTGAATTGAAAGATACACATGCACCCCAATATTCATCGCAGCACTGTTTATAATAGCCAGGACATGGAAGCAACCTAGATGTCCATTGGCAGACGAATGGATTAGAAAGTCGTGGTACATATACAGAATGGAATATATTACTCAGCCATTAAAAAGAATACATTTGAATCAGTTCTAGTGAGGTGGATGAACCTGGAGCCTATTATACATAGTGAATTGAGCCAGAAAGAAAAACAACAACCTAGTGAACTAGCACATATATATGGAATTTAGAAAGATGTTAATCATAAGCCTATATGAGGGACAGCAAAAGAGACACAGATGTATAGAACAGTCTTTTGAACTCTGTGGGAGAAGGTGAAGGTGGGATGGTTTAGGAGAATGACATTGAAAAATGTACATTATAATATGTGAAACGAATCACCAGTTCAGGTTCGATGTAGGATACAAGGTGCTCGGGGCTGGTGCACTGGGATGACCCAGAGGGATGGGATGGGAAGGCAGGTGGGAGGAGTGGTTCAGGATGGGGAACACATGTATACCTGTTGTGGATTCTTGTCAATGTATGCAAAACCAACTCAATATTATAAATAAAAAAAAATAATAGTAATAAAATGAAAATATTAATTTATTTGCTTTTGAGTTTTATTCATTTCTTGTATATTTTTTAAATTTTTTATTAACTTTTTATTTATTTGGCTGCATAGAGTATGAGTTGTGGCACGTGGGATCTAATTCCCTGATCAGGGATTGAACCCAGCTCCCCTGTAACAGGAGCATAGTCTTAGCCACTAGACCACCAAGGAATTCCCTCTGGTATATTTTAAATAACATTTCTTTATTAGATGTACTTTTTGCAAATATGATTCCTGAATTTGGATTTTTTTCATTCTCTTGACATTGTTTTTTTTTTGTAGAATACAAGCTTTTAATTTTAATGAAGTCTATTTATTAGCTATTTTTAATAGATCATGCCTCTGATATTTTCAAAAAAGTTATAACTATATTCAAAATCATCCAGATGTTTACATATATTCTAGGATTTTAATAGTTTTATAAATTTTGCATTTGTTCTGAATCAGGTTGAGTTAAGTTATGTAAGGGATGCAAAGTCTTTGTCTAGATTCAATTTTTAAATACAGATGTCCAATCCTTCTATAATCATTTGCTGGGTATATTATCTTTTTACCATCAAATTAACTTTGCTCCTTGGTAAAACTCATTGGACTATATCCATGAGGTCTATTTAGGGGCTCTCTATTCTATTTATTTGTTTGAGTTTTTTATCTTTTTTTCTTTTCTTTTTTTTTTTTTTTTTTTTTGCAAATTCCACACATTTTGATGATTGAAGCATTAAAGAAAATGTTGATATCTGGTAAAAATCTGTTCTCATACATTGCTTTTTCCGTTCATTATTGTGTTGTATAGTCTTAATCTTTTTTATCTCCATACAAACTTTAAAATGTTTGTCAGTATGCATAAAATAACTTCCTAGAATTTTAATTGGGATTGTGTTGAACCTATAATTAATCTAGGAATAACTGATATCTTGAAAATATCAACCCTTCCTACACATAAATATATAATATATTTCCATTTATTTAGATGCTTCATTTATTGTATCAGAGTTTGAACTTATTCTCTTAGATATTTTGCACATAATTTTTATAATTTTACCTGAGGACTTCATTATTTTGAGTGCAAATAAAAATGAAAATGTGCTTTTTATTTAAAATTCAATTTGCTTTTTTGCTGATATAAAAGAAGTGATTGACTTACATGTATTAACTTTACATCCTCAAATTTCTCTATAATTTTTTATTTGTTCTAGGAAGTTTTTGTTGATTCTTTGATATTTTCTGTGCAGATAATTATGTCATTCTGTATTTTGCTCGCTTGTTGAGACTTTTTATTGAGTGGTTTTTGAATTTGTCAAATATTTGTTCATATCTATAGACACTAAAATGACTTTTTAAATTTTAGTTTACTGATATGATAGATGATATTAATTAATTTTTGAAGTTCAAATAAGTCTTGCATGCCAAGATAAATAATGCCTTGTCATAGGATATAATTATTGCTTTAAAATGATAAATATGATTTGCTATTATTTTGTTGAGGAATTTGTCACCTAATTTCATGGGAAATTTTGATAATCACGTTTTGTTAATTTCTTGTAGTGCCCTTATCTGGTTTTGGTTGAGGAGTAATGTTTGTCATATAGAATGAGTCAGGAAGTGTTAACACTGATTCTATCTTTTGAAAGATAATTCAGACAATTGATATAATTTCTTTCTTAAGAATTTGGTAGAGTTCACCAGTGAACCTGAGTCTGGAGCTTTCAGTTATGTAATATTATTAATTAATTCCATTTACTTTATATATGTATAGAGATAGATAGATAGATAGATAGAAATAGATATACACACAGTACTATTTTCTTATGCTATGACTTTGTCAGACTGTGCCTTTAAAGGAATTAGTGTATTTTTATCTAGATTAACAAATTTTTGCTCATAGTTTTTCATTGTTGCTGTTGTTCAGTGGCTCAGTCATGTCCAACTATTTGTGACCCCAATGAACTGTGCCATGCCAGACTTCCCTGTTCTTCACCATCCCCAGGAGTTTCCTCAAATTCATGTTCATTGAGGTGGTGATGTCACCTAACCTACTCATCATCTGTCATCCTCTTTTCCTCCTGCCTTCTATCCTTCCAACATCACAGTCTTTTCCAGTGAGTTGGCTATTTGCATCAGGTGGCTGTAATATTGGAGCGTCAGCTTCAGCATCAGTCTTTCCAATTAATATTCAGGGTTGATTTCCTTTAGGATTTATTGATTTGATCTCCTTTCAGTTCAAGGGACTCTCAAGATTCTTCTCCAACACCACAGTTTAAAATCATCAATTCTTCTGTGCTCAGCCGTCTTAATGGTCCAACTCACATCCATACATCACTACTGGAAAAACCATAGCTTTGACTAGATGGACCTTTGTCGGCAAAGTAATGGCTCTGATTTTTAATGTGCTCTCTAGATTTGTCATAGCTTTTCTCCCAAGGAGCAAGCGACTTTTAATTTAACGACTACAGTCACCATCCAAAGTGATTTTGGAGTTCAATAAAATAAAGATTGTCACTGTTTCCATTGTTTCTCCATCATTTTGCCATGAAGTTATGGGACCAGATGCCATGATCTTCATTTTTTGAATGGCGAGTATTAAGCCAGGTTTTCACTCTTCTCTTTCACTCTCAAGAGGCTGTTTAGTTCATCTTCACATTCTGTCATAAGAGTGGTGTCATCTGCATATCTGAGGTTATTGATTTTTCTCCCAGTAATCTTGATTCCAGCTTGTGATTCATCAAGCCTGATATTTTGTATGAAGTACTCTGCATATAAGATAAATAAGCAGGGTGACAATATACAGCCATGATGCACTCCTTTCCCATTTTTAACCAGTCCATTGTTCCATGTCAGGTTCTAACTTTTGCAAATTGACCTGCACAGTTTTTTCAGGAGGCAAGTAATGTGGTCTGGTATTCCCATCTCTTTAAGAATTTTCCACACCTTGTTGTGATATCCACACATTCAAAGGCTTTAGCATATTCAGTGAAGCAGAAGTAGATGTTTACCTGGAATTCTCTTGCTTTTTCTATTATCTAGTGGATGTTGGCAATTTGATCTCTGGTTCCTCTGCCTTTGCTAAACCCAGCTTGTACATCTGGAAGTTCAAAATTCATGTACTGTTGAAGCCTAGCTCGGAAAATTTTGAACACGATCTTTCTAGCATCTGAAATGTGTGCAATTGTGTGGTAATTTGAACATTATCCTTCTTTAGGATTGGACTGACAACTGACATTTTCCATTCCTGTGGCCACGGCTAAGTTTTCCAAATTTTCTTCATAATGAGTGCAGTGGCCTCCTCCAAGAGGGCTTATGCTATACCAAAGTTTGTTGCACCCAGAGCTCCTGTCCCTGTGGTAGACCACCCCCAACCTGTATCTCCACAGGAGATGCTCAACACACAGTTCTGTGTCAATCTCTGTGGGGTCCCTGGGTCTTGTTGTGTACCAGGTTTATTAGAGCCCTCTGAGCGTCTCTGGAGGGAGTTAAACCCGAATAGGCCCCTCCGACCATCTTGCTGGGGCGTCTCCTTTGCCCTTGAATGAGGGTATCGCCTCAGAGCTGCTCCAGTGCCTACCATCTTACTGAGGTTTCTCTGACCTTGGATACCTTGGGGTATCTCTTTGTGGCTGCTCCAGCAAACAGCAGCTGCCGCTCCTGACCTTGGACATGGGGTATCTCCTCACAGCACTGCTCCTGACCTTGGATGTGGGGTATCACCTCTCAGCTACTCACCACTCCAGCACTTCGCAGCTGGAGAGCTTAACATAGAGCTGCCAGAAATTACACAGGACTTGGAAATATTCTCTTGGAGGGCACAACAGAACCTGTGCAACAAGACCCAGGAAAAAGGAGCAGTTACCGCACAGGAGACTGTCCTGGACTTGCCTGTGGGAGTCTTGGAGTTTCCAGTGAAGGCGAGAGTTGGTGGTGGCCTACTGCTGGGTTGAGGACACTGAGTGTAGCAGTACATACATGGGAGATTCTGGGGGAAGTCACCATTATCTTCATTACCTCCACCACAGTCTGGCCCCAGTTAAATAGCAGGGAAGGAACACAGCTCCACCATCAACAGAAAATTGGATTAAAGATTTACTGAGCATGGCCCTGCCCATCAAAACAAGACACAGTTTCCCGACGCTTTGTCTGACTCTTTGAGACCCTATGGATGGCATCACGCCAGGCCTCCCTGCCCATCACCAACTCCCATAGTTTACCCAAACTCATGTCCATTGAGTCCATGATGCCATCGAACCATCTCATTCTCTGTTGTCCTCTTCTCCTCTGATCTTCAATCTTTCCCAGCATCAGGGTCTTTTCAAATGAGCCAGCTCTTCCCATCAGGTGGCCAAAGTATTGGAGTTTCAGCTTCAACATGAGTGCTTCCAATTAATATTCAGGACTGATATCCTTTAGGATGGACTGATGGGATCTCCTTGCAGTCCAAGGGACTCTCAAGAGTCTTCTCCAACACCACAGTTCAAAAGCATCAATTCTTCTGCACTCAGCTTGCTTTATAGTTCAACTCTCACATCCATACATGAGCACTGGAAAAACCAGAGCCTTGACTAGATGGACCTTTGTTGGCAAAGTAATGTCTCTTCCTTTTAATATGCTGTGTAGGTTGGTCATAACTTTCCTTCCAAAGAGTAAGTGTCTATTAATTTCATGACTGCAATCACCATCTGCAGTGATTTTGGAGACCAAAAAAATTAAGTCTGCCTCTGTTTCTACTGTTTCCCCATCTATTTGCCATGAAGTGATGGGAATGGATGCCGTGATCTTAGTTTTCTGAATGTTGAGCTTTAAGCCAACTTTTTCACTCTCCTCTTTCACGTTCATCAAGAGGCTCTTTAGTTCTTCACTTTCTGCCATAAAGGTGGTATTATCTGCATATCTGAGTTTATTTATATTTATCCTATCAATCTTTATTCCAGCTTGTGTTTCATCCATCCCAGCATTTCTCAAGATGTACTCTGCATATAAGTTAAATCAGCAGGGTGACAATATACAGCCTTGACATACTCCTTTTCCTATTTGAAACCAGTCTGTTGTTCCTTGTCCAGATATAACTGTTGCTACCTGACCTGCATAAAGGATTCTCAAAAGGCAGATTTGGTAGTCTGGTATTCCCATCTCTTTCAGAATTTTCCAGTTTATTGTGATCCACACAGTCAAAGGTTTTGGCATAGTCAATAAAGCAGAAATAGATGCTTTTCTGGAACTTTCTTGCTTTTCCAATAATCCAGTGGATGTTGGCAACTTGATCTCTGGTTCCTCTGTCCTTTCTAACACCAGCTTGAACATTATAGTCTTTGCAGCCAAAGATGGAGAAGCTCTATACAGTCAGCCAAAACAAGACCAGGAGCTGATTATGACTCAGATCATGAACTCCTTATTGCCAAATTCAGACTTAAATTGAAGAAATTAGGGAATACCACTAGACCATTCAGGTATGATCTAAATCAAATCCTTTATGATTATACAGTGGAAGTGAGACATAGATTTAAGGGACTAGATCTGATAGACAGAGTGCCTGATGAACTATGGACCAGGGTTCATGACATTTTACAGGAGACAGGGAGCAAGACCATACCCAAGAAAAAGAAATACAAAAAAGCAAAATGGCTGTCTGAGGAGGCCTTACAAATAGCTGTGAAAATAAGAGAAGCAAAAAGCAAAGGAGAAAAGGAAATATATACCCATGTGAATGCAGATTTCCAAAGAATAGCAAGGAGAGATAAGAAAGCCTTCCTCAGCGATCAATGCAAAGAAATAGAGGAAAATAATAGAATGGGAAAGACTAGAGATCTCTTCAAGAAAATCAGAGCTACTAAGGGAACATTTCATGCAAAGATGCGCTCAATAAAGGACAGAAATTGTATGGATTTAACAGAAGCAGAATATATTAAGAAGAGTTGGCAAGAATACACAGAAAAACTGTACAAAATAAGATCTTTACCACCCCAATAATCACGATGGTGTGATCACTCACCTAGAGCCAGACATCCTGGAATGTGAAGTCAAGTGGGCCTTTGAAAGCATCACTACGAACAAAGCTTGGGAAGGTGATGGAATTCCAGTTTAGCTATTTCAAATCCAGAAGGATGATGCCGTGAAAGTGCTGCACTCAATAGGCCAGCAAATTTGGAAAACTCAGCAGTTGCCACGGGAATGGAAAATGTCAGTTTTCATTCCAATCCCAAAGAAAGGCAATGCCTATAGAATGTCCAAATTACCACACAATTGCACTCATCTCACATGCTAGTAAAATAATGTTCAAAATTATCCATGCCAGCTTTCAACACTACGTGAACCATGAATTTCCAACATATATTAATCATCTCCAATTTGATTGACTCTTCAGCTGATTAGACTTTACTTATTTATTATTTATTTATTTATTTTTATTTTTGCCTGCTGGACCTGTTAACAAATGAAAGATGAATATTGAAGGACCAACTGCAATAGTTGATCTGTCTATTTCTGCACTCAGTTCTACCAGATTATATATATATATATATATATATATAATTTTTTGAAATATAGTTGGCTTAATATTTCAGGTACAGAGACAGGTGATTCAGTTATACAAATATACATATATATATTTTTTTAATTAATTTTCATCATTGAAGTGAAGTCACTCAGTAGTGTCCAACTCTTTGTGACCCCATGGACTGTAGCCTACCGGGCTCCTCCATTCATGGGATTTTCCAGACAAGAGTACTGGAGTGGGTTGCCATTTCCTTCTCCAGAGGATCTTCCTGACCCAGGGATCGAACCCAGGTCTCCCGCATTGTAGGCAGACACTTTACTGTCTGAAATGTATATGTATATGTATACAAAAGCTTTTATTTACTACACTTGATAAAGAATATTAGAAATACAAGATAAGATGGAGAAACTGAAGAATATAAACTAAATGATATGTGAGCACTGACTATGAAATAGAAAAAGTTCAACAAACTTGATAAATGTCAAAGATCTCCATAGAGTCCAGTTGTTTTTAACATGACTGCTCATTAGAAACAGGAAAAAAAAATAATCAATACCTGAACATTACTATTTTTGAAAATTTTCAAAAATAATCTGATACATATCTGAATTTTAAAAAGTGATTACAGGTTTCTTCTACTAGATCCTAGTTTTGGTGATATAGAGCTCTATTAATTTTCTGTTGATCAATTATGATACAATGGTACTAAGTGAGTAACAGTTACATAACCACAATAATAAAAGTTGTTTATCAGTTTTCATAAGGAATAGCCAGACAAAAAATAAAAGATAATTGCAATTGCAAGCCTCAATGGGCACATGATTAACTCAACAATATCCAATGATTATATACAATTCGGAAGGAATAAACAGAGTGATGTGGTAAATGGAAGTGCATACATGAACATGTTTTCATCCACTCAGTCTATGTCTTTTAGTTGGTGCATTTGATCCAATTGCATTTAAGGTGCTTACCAATATGTATGATCTAATTCAATTCTGTTCACTCACTCAGTCATGTCTGACTCTTTGTGACCCCGTGGACTGCAGCACGCCAGGCTTCCCTGCCCATCACCAACTCCCAGACATTTTGCAAACTCATGTCCACTTAGTCAGTGATGCCATCCAACCATTTCATCCTCTTTCTTCTCCTTCTCCTCCTGCCTTCAATCTTTCCCAACATCAGGGTTTTTCCAGTGAGTCAGCTTTTTGCATCAGGTGGCCAAAGTATTGGAGTTTCAGTTTCAGCTTTAGTACCCCCAATGAATATGCAAGACTGATTTCCTCTGTGATTGGCAGGTTTGATCTTCTCACAGTCAAAGGGGCTCTCAAGAGTCTTTTCCAACATCACAGTTTTAAAAGATCACTTCTTAGACTCTCAGCTTTCTTTATAGTACAGTTCTCATACCCATACATGAGTATTGGAAAAACCATAGCTTTGTCGGCAAAGTAATGTCTCTGCTTTTTAATATGCGGCCTTTCACCAGCTGACAGACTTTTGGGTTGCTCTCACCTTTGGGCCATGGTGAATAGGGCTGGGCTGCAGTGCCATGTTAATACTTCATGTATAATGGGCTCCAATATACAGAGTGAAGTAAGCCAGAAAGATAAAGAACATTACAGCATACTAACACATATATATGGAATTTAGAAAGGTGGTGATGATAACCCTATATGCAAAACAGAAAAAGAGACACAGATGTACAGAACAGACTTTTGGACTCTGTGGGAGAAGGCAAGGGTGGGATGTTTCGAGAGAACAGCATTGAAACATGTATATTATCTATAGTAAAACAGATCACCAGCCCAGGTTGGATGCATGAGACAAGTGCTTAGGCCTGGTGCACTGGGAAGACCCAGAGGGATCGGGTAGAGAGGGAGGTGGGAGGGGGTTCGGGATGGGGAATACATGTAAATCCATGGCTGATTCATGTCAATTTATGACAAAAGCCACTACAATAGTGTAAAGTAATTAGCCTCCAACTAATAAAAATAAATGAAAAAAAGAAAAAAGAAAAAAATACTTTATGTATGCCTCACATTGCAGATAGCTAAGCAGGACTCTACTCATTTTTGGAGAAGGCAATGGCACCCCACTCCAGTACTCTTGCCTGGAAAATCCCATGATCAGAGGAGCCCGGTAGGCTGCAGTCCATGGGGCCGCTAAGATTTGGACACCACTGAGTGGCTTCGCTTTCACTTTTCACTTTCCTGCATTGGAGAAGGAAATGGCAACCCACTCCAGTGTTCTTGCCTGGAGAATCCCAGGGGCAGGGGAGCCTGGTGGGCTGCCATCTATGGTGTCGCACAGCGTCGGACATGACTGAAGAGACAGCAGCAGCAGCAACCCACTTTAGTCATGAAAAGGCTGGGGCTCAGAGGACCTCAGGGCTTTCCTGGTGGCTCAGTTGATAAGGAATCTACCTGCAATGCAGGAGACCCCAGTTCAACTTCTGGGTTGGGAATATCCACTGGAGAGGGGATAGGCTTCCCGCTCCAGTATTCTTGGGCTTCCCTGGTGACTCAGATGGTAAGGAGTCCGCCTGCAATGTGAGAGACCTGGGTTCAATCCCTGAGTTGGGAGGATCCCCTGGAACAGGGAACAGCTACTCACTGCAGTGTTCTGGCCTGGAGAATTCCATGAATTGTATAGTCCATGGAGTCACAAATAGTCGGATATGACTGAGTGACTTGCACTTTCACTAGTTTGGTCATAGCTTTTCTTCCAAGAAGCAAGTGTCGTTTAATTTAATGGCTACAGTCACCACCTGCAGTGATTTTGGAGCCCAAGAAAATAAAGTCTGCCACGATCCTGTTATCATTTTCTTAATTATTTTGGGTTTACTTTTTGTAGGTCTTTTCCTTTTCATGTGTTTCTTGGCTAGAGAAGTTCCTTTAGCATTTGTTGTAAAGCTGGTTTGGTGGTGCTGAATTTTCTTAACTTTTGCTTCTCTGGAAAGCTTTTGATTTCTCCACCAAATCTGAAGAAGAGTCTCATTGGGTAGAGTATTCTTGGTTATAGGTTCTTCCCTTTCATCACTTTAACTATGTCATGATATTCCCTTCTGGTTCTTAGCGTTTCTGTTGGGAAAGCAGCTGATAACCTGATGGGAGCTACCTTGTATGTTATTTGTTATTTTTCCCTTGTTGCTTTTAATATTTTATCTCTGTATTTAATTTTTGTCAGTTTAATTACTATGTGTCTCTGTGTATTCCTCCTTGGGTTCATCCTTCCTGGGATTCTCTGGCTTCCTGGACTTAGTTAACTATTTCCATTCCCATGTTTGTGACATTTTCAACCATTATCTCTTCAAATATTTTCCCGGGTCATTTTTAAATCTCTTTTCTCATTCTGTGAATAGTGTGAATGTTGTTGTGTTTAATGTTGTCCCAGAGGTCTCTTAGTCTGTCTTCATTTCGTTTCATTCTTTTTCTATATTTTGTTCTGTGGCAGTGATTTCCACCATTCTGTCTCCCAGGTCATATATCCATTCTTCTTCCTCAGTTATTCTGCTATTGATTCTTTCTAGTGTATTGTTCATCTCTGTTTCTTTGTTCTTTAGTTCTTGTAGGTCTTTGGCAAACAATCCTTCCATCTTCTCAATCTTTGCCTCCATTTTTCCCCTGAGATCCTGTTTCATCTTCATTATCATTATTCTGAATTCCTTTTCTTGAAGTTTGCCTTTCTCCACTTCATTTAGTTTTTTTTTTTTTCCCTGAGATTTGATCTTATCCCTTCATCTGGGACATAGCTTTCTGCTTTTTCATCATAATTAACTGTCTGTAATATGGTTTTTGTTTTAGCCACTATGAGACTGTGCTTCTCCTTGCTTCTTCTGTCTGCCCTCTGATGAATGAGCCTAAGAGGCTTGTGTAAGTAAGCTTCTTGGTGGGAGGGAGATGGGAAAACTGGATGTTGTTCTGCTCTACAAGGCCTTGATCAGTAAAACTTTAATATAATTATCAGCTGATGGGTGGGGTTGCACTCTCTCCCTGGTAGTTGTTTGGCCTAAGGCAACCCAGCCCTGGGGTCTTTTGGCTCTATGGTAGGGTTAATGGGAGAGACCTCCAAGAAGGTTTATGCCAAGGGGGACCTTCCAGTGTCCCCATGCTTGTGGTGAGACCCTTCCAACCCACACCTCCACAGGAGGCACTCCAACACTAGCAGGTAGTTTTGGTTCAGTCACCTGTGGGGTCACTGCTCCCCTCCTCTGGGTCTTGGTGTGTACAAAATTTTATTTGTGCCCTCCAAGACTGCAGTCTCTGTTTCCCTCAGTCCTCTGGAAGGCCTATAATCAAATCCCACCTGCCTTCAATGTCAGATTCCCTGGGGATTCCTAGCCCCTTTGTCAGATCCCAGGCTGGGAAGCCTGAAGTGGGGTACAGAACTCTCACAATACTGTGAGAACTTCTTTGGTATTATTGTTCTCCAGTATGTGGAGAACTGTGGAGGATCCGGGGTATATGGGATTTGATTTGATCATGATTGTACCCCTCTTACCATATCACAGCAGCTTCTTTGTCTTTGGATGTCAGGTATCTATTTTTGGTGGATTCTAACATCCTCTTGTTGATGGTTGTTCGATAGCTAGTTGCAGTTTTGGTGCTCTCACAGGAGGAGATGAGTGCATGTCATTCTACTCCACTATCTTGAACCAGACCTCAGTTCTATCAGATTTTAACTTATGTATTCTGATGCTCACTTCTTAGGTACATTATTGTTACATTGTTATATCTTCTTAAAGAACTCACTTTTGTCATTGTTTTATGCCCTACTTTATCCTTGATAACTTTCCTTGTTCTGAAGCCTTCTCTGTTGGAAATTGATACAGATACTCCTAGTTTCTGTTTTATTAGCATTAGCAATATCTCTTTTTCTCTATCCCTTTGTAACATTTAAATTTAAATATGGTTGATGTACAATACTATACAAAGTACAGGTGCAAAACAAGGATTAACTTCTTTTTTAATTATACAGAAATTATAGTTATTATAAAATAGTGTCTATATTCTCTGTACTGTATAATATAGTCTTGTAGCTTATTTTATACATATTAATTGATACATCTTTTAAAAAGTATTTTATATATTTTATATATATTTATATATATAATATATATATATATTTTATATATATTTAACAATTAATTTATAATATTGTGATTTTTTTTTGCCATACATCCACATGAATCAGCCACAGGCATACATGTTCACCCCCATCCTGAACTCCCCTCCCACCTCCCTCCACACCCTATCCCTCCAGATTGTCACAGAGCATGAATTTTGGGTGCCCTGCTTCAAGAATTGAACTTGCACTGGTCATCTATTTACATATGACAATATACATGTTTCAACACTATTCTCTCAAATCATCTCACCCTTGCCTTCTTCCACTTAGTCCAAAAGTCTGTTCATAACATCTGTGTCTTTTTTGCTGTCCTGCATGTAGGGTCATCATTGCTGTTATTCTAAATTCCATAAATATGTGATAATATACAGTATTTGTATTTCTCCTTCTGACTTACTTCACACTGCATAACAGGTTCCAGTTTCATCCACCTGATTAGAACTGACTCAAATGTGTTCCTTTTTATAGCTGAGTAATATTCCATTGTGCATATGTACCACAATTCTTTATCCATTCATTTGCTGATGGAGATCTAGGATGTTTCCAAGTCCTTACTATTGTAAATAGTGCTGCAGTGAACATTGGAGATCATGTGTCTCTTTCAATACTCACCAATTTCCTTGGTGTGTATGCTCAGCATGGGGACTGCTTGGTCATCTGGCAGGTCTGTTCCCAGTTTTTTAAGCATTCTCCACACTGTTCTCTGTAGTGATTGCACCAGTTTGCATTCCCACCAACAGCATAAGAGGGTTCCCTTTCCTCCACACCCTCTTCAATATTTACTGTTTGTAGACATTTTGATGGCAGATATTCTGACCAGTGTGAGATGATACTTCACTGCGGGTTTGATTTGCATTTCTCTAATAATGAGTAGGTCTATGGCCATACCACCTTGAAAACACCTGTGGCATATATTGTGGATACTGTGGGCAGGAATCCCTTAGAAGAAATGGAGTAGCCATCATGGTCGACAAAACAGTCCGAAATGCAGTACTTGGATGCAATGTCAAAACTGACAGAATGATCTCTGTTAGTTTCCAATATTGAATGTTTATTCAATATTATGGTAATCCAAGCCTATGCCCCAACCAGTAACACTGAAGAAGCTGAAGTTGAACGGTTCTATGAAGACCCACAAGACCTTTTTGAACTAACACCCCCAAACGAAGTCCTTTTCATTATAAAAAAAAAAGTAGGAAGTCAAGAAACACTTGGAGTAACAGGCAAATTTGGCCTTGGAGTATGGAATGAAGCAGGCAAATGCTAACAGATTGTTGCCAAGAGAACACACTGGTCATAGCAAACACCCTCTTCCAACAACACAAGAGAAGACACTACACATGGACATCACCAGATGGTCAACACTGAAATAAGATTGATTATATTTTTTGCAGCCAAAGATGGAGAAGCTCTATACAGTCAGCCAAAACAAGATTGGGAGCTGACTGTGACTCAGATCATGAACTCCTTATTGGCAAATTCAGAATTAAATTGAAGAAATTAGGGAAAACCACTAGACCATTCAGGTATGACCTAAATCAAATCCCTTATGACTATATAGTGGAAGTGAGAAATAGATTTAAGGGAATAGATCTGATAGACAGAGTGCCTGATGAACTATGGACGGAGGCCCATGACATTGAACAGGAGACAGGGATCAAGACCATGCCCATAGAAGAGAAATGCAAAAGGGCAAAATGGTTGTCTGAGGAGGCCTTACTAATAGCTGTGAAAAGAAGAGAAGTGAAAAACAAAAGAGAAAAAGAAAGACATTTCCATTTGAATGCAGAGTACCAAGAATAGCAAGGAGAGATAAGAAGGCGTTCTTCAGTGATCCATGAAAAGAAATAGAGGAAAACAGAATGGGAAAGACTAGAGTTATCTTCAAGAAAGTTAGAGATGCAAAGGGAACATTTCATGCAAAGATGGGTTCGATAAAGGACAGAAATGGTATGGACCTAACAGAAGCAGAAGATAATAAAAAGAGGTGGCAAGAATACACAGAAAAACTGTACAAAGAATATCTTCATGACCCAGAGAATCACGATGGTGTGATCACTCACCTAGAGCCAGACATCCTGGAATGTGAAGTCAAGTGGGCCTTAGAAAGCATCACTACTAACAAAGCTAGTGGATGTGATGGAATTCCAGTTGAGCAATTTCAAATCCTGAAAGATGACGCTGTGAAAGTGCTGCACTCAATATGTCAGCAAATTTGGAAAACTCACCAGTGGCCACAGGAGTGGAAAAAGTCCATTTTCATTTCAACCCAAAGAAAGGCAATCCCAAAGAATGCTCAAACTATTGCACAATTGCACTCATCTCACATGCTAGTAAAGTAATGCTCAAAATTCTCCAAGCCAGGCTTCAGCAATATGTGAACCGTGAACTTCCAGATGTTCAAGCTGATTTTAGAAAAGGCAGAGGAACCAGAGATCAAATTTCCAACATCCGTTGGATCATCGAAAAAGCAAGAGAGTTCCAGAAAAAAAAAATGTATTTCTGCTTTATTGACTATGCCAAATCCTTCAACTGTGTGGATCACAATAAACTGTGGGAAATTCTGAAAGAGATAGGATTACCAGACCACCTGACCTGCCTCTTGAGAAACCTATATGCAGGTCAGGAAACAACAGTTAGAACAGGACATGGGACAACAGACTGGTTCCAAATATGTCAAGGCTGTATATCGTCACCCTGCTTATTTCACTTATATGCAGAGTACATCGGGAGAAATGCTGGGCTGGAAGAAGCACAAGCTGGAATCAAGATCGCTGGTAGAGATATCAATAACCTCAGATATGAAGATGACACCACCCTTATGGCAGAAAGTGAAGAGGAACTAAAAAGCCTATTGATGAAAATGAAAAAGGAGGGTGAAAATGTTGGCTTAAAGCTCAACATTCAGAAAACTAAGATCATGGCATTTGATCCCATCACTTCATGACAAATAGTTGGTGAAACAGGGGAAACAGTGTCAGACTTTATTTTGGGGGGGCTCCAAAATCACTGCAGATGGTGATTGCAGCCATGTAATTAAAAGACACTTACTCCTTGGAAGGAAAGTTATGACCAACCTAGACAGCATATTAAAATCAGAGACATTACTTTGCCAACAAAGGTCCATCTGGTCAAGGCTATGGTTTTTCCAGTGGTCATGTATAGATGTGAGAGTTGGACTGTGAAGAAACCAGAGTGCCGAAATAGTGATGCTTTTGAACTGTGGTGTTTTAGAAGACTCTTGAGTGTCCCTAAGACTGCAAAGAGATCCAACCAGTTCATCCTGAAGGAGATCAGTCCTGGGTGTTCATTGGAAGGACTGATGCTGAAGCTGAAACTCCAATACTTTGGCCACGTCATGCAAAGAGTTGACTCATTGGAAAAGTCCCTGATGCTGGGAGGGTTTGGAGGCAGGAGGAGAAGGGGATGACAGAGGCTGAGATGGCTGGATAGCATCACTGACTCGATGGACATGAGTTTGAGTGAACTCTAGGAGTTGGCGATGGACAGGGAGGTCTGGTGTGCTGCGATTCATGAGACTGCAAAGAGTCGGACGCGACTGAGCAACTGAACTGAACTGAACTGGATAATGAGTAGAGAAGGAGTAAGTCACCATTATCTTCATTACCTCTAACACAGTTCATCCTCAGGTCAAAAAACAGGGAGGGAACACAGCCCCGCCCATCAAGAGGCAATTTAATTAAAGATTTAGTGATCAGGACCTCCCCATCAGAACATGACCCAGTTTCCCCCTGAGTCATGCTGTCTCATCAGGGAGCTTCCATGAGCCTCTTATCCATCAGAGGGCAGACAGAATGAAAATCACAATCACAGAAAACTAAACAAACTGTTTACATGGACCACAGCCTTGTCTAACTTAATGAAACTATGAGCCATGCCATGTAGGGCCACCCAAAATGGACAGGTTATGGTGGAAAGTTCTGACAAAACGTGGTTCACTGGAGAAGGGAATGGCAAACTACATCAGTATTCTTGTCTTGAGAACCCCATGAACAGCATGAAAAGGCAAAAAGATAGAACCCTGAAAGATGAACTCCCCAGGAAGGTAGGTGCCCAATACACTATGGGAGATCAGTTGAGAAATAACTCCAGAATGTTGCAGCTTGGTAGAGCAGAGACCAGAACCTGCCCAGTGACTGTAGGGTGCAACAAACTGCACTCTCATGTATGTCCTAGTAATCATGCTGAACAGACATTCTTGGGGTGGGACTTGCTCTCCACTCCACTTCACTGCTTACACCTGCATTCTTCTCCATGGAAACAAAACAATATATTCCTGTTCAACAGCAGAGCCTGTGCTAATTATACTCCCCAGTACCGCTATTCCCTAATGATCTCATGTGACTACTGCCAATAAAAGTGCCGGCTAAAAGGAGCCATTTTTTCTTCCTGCCATGGAGAGAAGGAGGGCCCTCTAACTCTCCAAACTATGTGCTTGTCTTTTCATTCTATGCTTGCCCCCTTTTCAGGTCTTTATCACCCACTATGCTGGATGTGGCACAGAAAGAATGAAGGGATGGAGCCAAAGCAAAAATAACATCTAGTTGTGGATGTGACTGGTGATGGAAGTAAAATCTGATTCTATAAGGAGCAACACTGCATAGGAAACTGGAACATCAGGTCCATGAATTAAAGCAAATTGGAAGTGGTCAAGCAGGAGATGGCAGAGTGAACATCGATGTTTCAGGAATCAGTGAACTAACATGGACCAAATGGGTGAATTTAACTAAGATGAACATTATATCTACTACTGTGGGCAGGAACCCCTTAGAAGAAATTGAGTAGCCATCATAGTCAACAAGAGTTTGAAATGCATTACGTGGATGCAATATCAAAAACAAAAGAATGATCTCTGTCACTTCCAAGGCAAATCATTCAATATCACAGTAATACAAGTCTATGCACCAACCAGTAATCCAGAATAAGCTGAAGTTGAAAGATTCTATGAAGAACTATAAGACCTTCTAGAACTAACACCCAAAAAAGATGTCCTTTTCATTATAAGGAACTGGAATGCAAAAGTAGGAGGTCAAGAAACACCTGGAGTAACAGGCAAATGTGGCCTTGGAGTAAAAAATGAAGCAGGGGAAATGCTAACAAAGTTTTGCCAAGAGAACGCATTGGTCATAGCAAACACTCTCCTCCAACAACACAAGAGATTCTACACATGGACATAACCAGATGGGCAATACCTAAATCATATTGATTATATTCTTTGCAGCCAAAGATGGAGAAGCTCTATACAGTCAACAAAATCAAGACCAGAAACTGACTGTGGCTCAGATCTTGAACTCCTTATTACCAAATTCATACTTAAATTGAAGATGGTGGGGAAACCATTAGACTATTCAGGTATGACCTAAATCAAATCCCCTACGATTATACAGTGTAAGTGAGAAATAGATTTAAAGGATTAGACCTGATAGAGTGCCTGAAGAACTATGAATAAAGGTTTGTGAAATTGTACAAGAGGCAGTGATCAAGAAAAAGAAATGCAAAAAGAGAAAATAGTTGGCTGGCAAGGCCTTATAAACAGCTGAGAAAAGAAGACAAGCTGAAGACAAATGAGAAAACTCTGCATTTGAATGCAGTTTTAAAGAATAGCAAGGAAAGATAAGAAAACCTTTCTCAGTGATCAATGCAAAGAAATAGAAGAAAAGAATAGAATAAGAAAGACTAGAGATCTCTTAAAAAAATTAGAGATACCAAGGGAACATTTCATGCAGCAATGGGCTCAATAAAGGACAGAAATGGTATGGACCTAACAGAAGCAGAAGGTATTAAGAAGAGGTGGCAAGAATACACAGAAGAACTATACAAAAATTATCTTCATGACCCAGATAACCACGATGGTGAGACTACTCACCTAGAGCCAGACATCCTGGAATGTGAAGTCAAGTGAGCCTTAGGATTCATCACTATGAACAAAGCTAGTGGAGGTGATGGAATTCCAGTTGAGCTATTTCAAATCCTGAACGATGATGCCATGAAAGTTCTGCACTCATTTTGCCAGCAAATTTGGAAAACTCAGCAGTGACCACAGGACTAGAAAACGTAAGTTTTCATTCCAACTCCAAAGAAAGACATTTCCAAAGAATGTTCAAACTACCACACAATTTCACTCATCTCACACGCTAGTAAAGTAATGCTCAAAATTCTCCAAGCCAGGCTTCAAAAGTACGTGGAACCATAAACTTCCAGATGTTCAAGCTGGACTTAGCAAAGGCAGAGGAACCAGAGATCAAATTTCCAACATCCGCTGGATCACTGAAAAAACAAGAGAGTTCCATAAAATCATCTCCTTCTGCTTATTGACTATGTCGTAGCCTTTGACCGTGTGGATCAAAACAAACTATGGAAAATTCTAAAGAGATAGGAATACCGGGCCACTTGACCTGCCACCTGAGAAACATGTATGCAGGTCAAGGAGCAAAAATTAGAACTGTGCATGAAACAACAGGCAGGTTCCAAATTGGGGAAGAGGTATGTCAAGGCTGTATATGTCACCTTGCTTATTTAATTTATATGCAGAGTACGTCATGTGAAAAGCTGGGCTATATGAAGCACAAGCTGTAATCAAGATTGCCAGGATAGATATCAACAACTTCAGCTAAGCAGGTGACACCAGCCTTATGGCAGAAAATGAAGAAGAACTAAAGAACCTCTTGATGGAAGTGAAACAAGAAAGTGAAAATTTTGGCTTAAAACTCAACATTCATAAAACTAAGATCTTGGCTTCCAATCCCATCACTTCATGGCAAATAGATGGGGAAACAATGAAAACAGTGAGCACTTTATTTCTTGGGCTTCAAAAATCACTGCAGATGGTGACTGCAGCCATAAAATTAAAAGATATTTGCTCCTTGGAAGAAAAGTTATGACCAACCTAGACAGCATATTAAAAACAGAGACATTGCTTTGCCAACAATTCCGTCTAGTCAAAGCTATGATTTTTCCAGTAGTCATGTATGGATATGAGAATTGGGCTATAAAGAAAGCTGAACACTGAAGAATTGATGCTGTTGAACTGTGGTGTTGGAGAAGATTCTATACAGTCTCTTGGACTGCAAGGAGATCCAAACAGTCTATCCTAACGAAAATCAATATAGAATATTCTTTGGAAGGACTGATGCTGAAGCTGAAACTCGATTACTTTGGCCACCTGATGGGACGAACTGACTCATTGGAAAATGTCCTTATGCTGGGAAAGATTGAAGGTAGGAGAAAGGGATGACAGAAGATGGTTATATGGCATCACTGACTTGATGGACATGGGTTTGAGTAACTTTCAGGTGTTGGTGATGGACAGAGAAGCCTGGCCTGCTGCAGTCTAAGGGGTAACAAAGAATCAGACATTACTGAGCAACTGGACTTAATAATGAGTAACTTTGAGCATTTTTTCATATGTTTATTAACCATCTGGATGGCTTCTTTGGATCAAATGTCTGTTCAGTTATTTTTCCCCACTATTTGATTGTGTTGTTCTCTTCTCTGGCATTGAGTTGCTTCTATATTTTGGAGATTAATTCTTTGTCAGTTGTTTCATTTGCTGTTATTTTCTCCCATTGTGAAGGCTGTCTTTTCACTTGACTTACAGTTTCCTTCATTGTGCAAAATCTTTTAAATATAATTAAGTCCTATTTATCTTTGTTTTTATTTCCATTACTCTGTGAAGAGGGTCATAAAGGATTTTGCTGTGATTTATGTCAGAGAGTGTTCTGCTTATGTTTTCCACTAAGTGTTTTATAGTTTCTGGTCTTATGTTTAGATCCTTCATCCATTTTGAGTTTATCTTTGTGTATGGTGTTAAAAAGTGTTCTAATTTCATTCTTTTACAGTTGGTTGAACAGCTTTCCCAGAATCACTTGTTAAAGAGATTGTATTTTCTCCATTGCATATTTTTTCCTCCTTTGATAAAGATAAGTTGTTCATAGGTGCATAGATTTGTCTCTGGAATTTCTATTTTGTTCCATTGATCTATATTTCTGTCTCCTGCCAGTACCATAATTTCTGGTTGTCTGTAGCTTTGTAGTATAGTCTGAAGTTAGGCAGGTTGATTCCCCCAGTTCCATTCTTCTTTCTCAAGATTGCTTTAGCCATTCAGGGAAACACCTTAGTGTTTCCATACAAGTTGTGAAATTAATTGTTCTCAGTTCAGTTCAGTTCATTCGCTCAGTTGTGTCCAACTCTTTGCGACCCCATGAATCGCAGCACACCAGCCCTCCCTGTCGATCACAAACTCCCGGAGTTTACTCAAACTCATGCCCATCGAGTCGGTGATGCCATCCAGCCATCTCATCCTCTGTCGTCCCCTTCTCTTGCCCCATCCCTCCCAGCATCAGGGTCTTTTCCAATGAGTCAACTCTTCGCATAAGGTGGCCAAAGTATTGGAGTTTCAGCTCCAACATCAGTCCTTCCAATGAACACCCAGGACTGATCTCCTTCAGGATGGACTGGTTGGATCTCCTTGCAGTCCAAGGGACTCTCAAGAGTCTTCTCCAACACCACAGTTCAAAAGCATCAACTTTTCGGCTCTCAGCTTTCTTCACAATCTAATTCTCACATTCATATATGATGACTGGAAAAAACCATAGCTTTGACCAGACTGACCTTTGTTGGCAAAGTAATGTCTCTGCTTTTTAATATGCTGTCTAGGTAATTGTTCTAGTCCTGTGAAAAATACTGTTGTATGCTAGGGATTGCATTGAATCTATAGATTGTTTTGGGTATTATACTCATTTTCACTATATTGATTCTTCCAATCCATGTACATGGTATGTTTCTCCATAAATTTGTGTCATCTTTGATTTCTTACATCTGTTTTTGTTGTTGTTGTTGTTTGTTTGTTTGTTTGCAGATTTCTATGTTCAGGTCTTTTGTTTCCTTAAATAAATTTATTTCTAAATATTTTATTATTTTCGTTGCAATGGTTGTTTTGTTGAATGGGATTATTTCTTTAATTTCTCTTTCCTGTTTTTTCATTGTTGGTGTGTAGAAATGCAATGGATTTCTATGTATGAATTTTACATCCTAAAATTTTACTATAATTCATTGATTAGCTCTGGTAACTTTCTGGCGGCATCTTTAGGGTTTTCTTTGTAGAGGATCATGTCATCTGTAAACAGGGAGAGTTTTACTTTTTCTTTTACAATCTGGGTTCCTTTTATTTATTTTGCTTCTCTGTTTGCTCTGGCTAGGTCTTTCAAAACCACGTTGAATAGTAGAAGCAACAGTGGACACCTTTGTCTTGTTCTTGATTTCAGAGGAAATGGTTTCAGTTTTTCACCATTGAGGATACTGTTTGCTGTAGGTTTGTCCTATATGGATTTTATTATTTTCAGGTATATTACTTCCATGCTTGCTTTCTGGGGAGTTTATACCATAAGTGGCTGTTGGATTTTGTCAAAGGCTTTCTCTACATCTATTGAGATAATCAGATGATTTTTATCTTTCACTTTGTTAATATAGTATATCACATTGGTGAATATTGAAGAATCCTGACATCCCTAGATTAAAGACCACTTGGTCATGTTGTATGATCTTTTTGATATGATGTTGGATTCTGTTAGCTAAAATTTTGTTGCAGACTTTTGCATCTATGTTTATCAGTGATTTTGACCTGTAGTTTTCTCTTTTTGTTGTATCATTGTCTGGCTTTGGTATGAGAGTGTTGCCTCATAGAATGAGTTTGGGATTTTTCCTTCCTCTGCAATTTTCTGGAAGAGTTTGAGTAGGATGGCTGTTAGCTAGTCTCTAAGTTTTTTGTCAAACTCACCTGAGAAGCCATATAGTCCTGGGTTTCAATTTTTGGAAATAACTTTATTACAGTTTTGATTTCTGTGCTTGTGATTGGTCCACTCAAATTTTCTATTTCTTCCTGGGTAAGATTTTCAAGGCTATTCTTTTCTAAGAATTTGTTCATTTCTTCAAAGTTGTCCATTTTATGGCATATATTTGCTCTTAGTAATCTCATGATCTTTTATATTTCTATGTAATGATTTCCCCATTTTCATTTCTAAGTTTATTGATTTGAATCTTCTCCCTTTTTTTGTGGTGAGTCTGGCTAATGGTTTGTCTATTTTGTTTATTTTCTCAAAGAACCAGCTTTTAGTTTTGCTGAACTTTGCTGTAGTCTCCTTAATTTATTTTTCATTTATTTCTGCTCTGATTTTTTTTTTCTTTCCTTCTACTAACTTTGAGGTTTCTTTTTCTTATTTTTATAGTTGCTTTAGTTGTACAGTTAAGTTGTTTATTTGATGTTTCTCTTGTTTCTTTAGATAGGCTTGTATTGCTATGAACTTCCCACTTGCACTGCTGTTACTGAAGCCCATAGGTTTTGGATTGTCATGTTTTCATTTTCATTTGTTTCTATGCATATTTTGATTTCCTTTATGATTTCTTCCATGATCTGTTGGTTTGCAGAAGCTTGTTGATTAGCCTGCATATGTTTGTTGTTTAAATCATTTTTTCCCCTGTAGTTGATATCTAATCTTACCACATTGAGATCAGAAAAGATGCTTGCAATTACTTCTTTTCTTTCTTACTTTCTTTTTTTTAATATACCAAGGCTATATTTGTGGCCCAGGATGTGATCTACCCTGTAGAATGTTCCATGTGCACTTTAGAAAAAGGTGTATTATTTTTGGGTGACATGCCGTGTAGATATCAATAAGATCTAACTGGCCCATTGTGTCATTTAGAACTTGTGTATCCTTGTTAATTTTCTGTTTAGTTGATCTATTCATACATGAGAGTGAAGTATGAAAGCCCCCCCACTATTATTGTTTTGCTGTTAATTTCCCCATTCATACTTATTAGCATTCACCTTAGTTATTGTGGTTGTCTTATGTTGGATGCATATATATTTATGATTTTTAATCATCTTCTTTGATTCATCCTTTCATTATTATGTAGTGTCCTTTTTTATCTCTTATCATGGTCTTCATTTCAAGGTCTATTTTGTCTGATATGAGTATTGCTCCTCCTGCTTTCTTTTGGTCTCCATTTACATGAAATATCTTTTTCTAGCCCCTCATTTTCAGTCTGTATGTGTCCCTAGCTTTGAGGTGGGTTTCTTGTAAATAGCATATATACAGGTTTTGCTTTTGTATCCATTTGGCTAGGCTTTGTCTTTTGGTTGTAACTTTTAACCCATTTATGTTTTAGGTAATTATTGATAAATATGATTCCATTACCATTTACTTTCTTATTTTAAGTTCATTTTTATAAACCTTTCCTTTGCTTCCTCTCTAGAGAAGAAGCTGTAGCATTTGTTGAAGAGTTGACTTGGTGGTGCTGAATTCTCTCAGCTTTTGCTTCTCTGTAAAACTTTGGATTTTTTCTCAAATCCGAATGAGATCCTTGCTGGGTAGAATAATCTTCGTTGTAGGTTTTTCTCTTTCATCACTTTAACTATGCCTCCCATTCCGTTCTTTCTTGGAGATTTTGTATTGAGTGATCAACTGTTTTTCTTATGGGGATCCCCTTGTATACTATTTGTTGCTTTGCCTTTGTTACTTTTAATATTTGCTCTTTGTGTTTAATTTTTGTTAGTTTGATTAATATGTGTCCTGGGATGTTTCATCTTGGGTTTATACTATTTGGGATTAGCTGGATTTCATGTGCTTGGGTGGCTGATTCCTTCCCCATTTTAGGAAAGCTTTTGACTATTATCTCCTCGAGTATTTCCACATGCCCTTTTTCTTCTGGAACACCAATGCTTTTAATGTTGAGGCATTTAACATTGACCCATAGGTCTCTGAGGTTTTCCTCATTTCTCTTTATGATTTTGTACACTCTGCTTTATTTATTTTCACCATTTATCTTCCACTTCAATTATTCTTTCTTCTGCCTCAGTTACTCTACTGAGTTACTCCCTCCAGAGTGTTTTTAATCTCAATTATTGCATTGTTCTTTAATGATTTACTATTATTATCTTATTCTATGCCCTCATTAAACACTTGCATCTTCTCAATCCATGTCTCTAGTCTATTTATCTGTAACTCCATTTTGTTTTCAAGATTATTGGTCTCTTTAGTATCATTATTCTAAATTGTTTTGTTTTTTTGGGGGGGGGGTAGACTTCTTATCTCCACCTCTTTTGTGTGATTTGGTGAGTTTTTATCATGTTCCTTCACCTGATGGGTATTTCTCTGCCTTTTCATTTTGCTTAGATTTCTGTGTTTCAAACTACTTTCTGCAGGCTGGAGGGCCGTGGTTCTTCTTAATTGTGAAGTCTGCTCCTCGTGGCTGAGGTTAGACCAGTGGCTTGTCAAGGTTTCCTGGTTGGGGAAACTTGTGCCTGTGTTCTGGTGGATGGAGCTGGAATCTTCTCTCTGGATTGCAGTGAAATGTTCAGCATCGAGATTGGGTATCTATGCAATTAATATGGCTTTGGGAAGCCCATCTTTTAATGCTCAGGGTTGTGTTCCTGTTTTGATGGAGAATTAGCATGGGATGTCTTGCGCTGGAACTTGCTGGCTCTTGGGTGAAGCCTGGTTTCAGTGTAGGTATGGAGACTTTTGGCTGGGCTCTTGTCTGTTAATGTTCCTTGTGGTCAGGAGTTCTCTGATGTTCTAAAGTTCTGGAATTGAGCCTCCTGCTTCTGGTTTTTGGGCCTTCTCTTACAGTAGCCTCAAGAATTCTCCATCCACAAGATGAAGAAGGCAAAACCCCTAGGTTAATGGTGAAACAACTCTCCACAGCCAGGAATACCCATAGAGATTCAAAAACGTGTATAGAAAAGAAGGAAGAGGGAGATAGAAGTGACTAGGAGGAGAAAAGGGAGGGTCTAAAGGGGAGAGAGCAATCAAACCAGTAGTCAAACTCATAAGTGAAAATGGATACTAAAGATTTGACTCTTAAAAGTACAAAATTGATAACAAATTTCAAAAAGCAAAGATTAAAAACTTAGAGATTAGACTCTCAAAAATACAATATAAAAATACAAAATTGATCACAATCAGCTAATTTAAATCAGCACAATACATTTAAGATGTGTGTACATTTCAATGAAATATGGAAATATGGAAAATGTTTGAAACATGGATTTTTAAAATAAAGTTAATAGTAGGCTATAAAAATGAAAGAAAGGTAATAACTATTATTTTTTACATGAGTGATAGTAGTAAATATATATCTCGGAAATTCTCTGGAGCTATTGTGGGCAGTGTGGGGTCAGTTCAGTGTCAGATAGTTCCTTGTTCTGACTTGTGCTTGTTCTGAAAGTCTATAGCTGCCCCTCAAATGCACAGTCTCAGTTTAATTGCAGAGTTTTAATCTGTTGCACTTGTCACTTCCTGGATGGTTCCCCCTTCTTTGCTTATTTTGACTTCCTCTGTTTGCATGTCTCTTCAGAATTTAATCTCTGCCCTCACATGAGGGGACGAAGGTGACCATTTATTCAGGCTCATTTGCTCAGTTGCACTGTGGAGAGGTAGGGACACTGCACACAAATACCGTTGGCATGTGTCAGGGGTGTTCACAGTGTATGGTCCATACTGGGGTTGCCACAGCCTAAGGCAACTGTTCACCAGGCCACTCAGTTTATCAGGTGCTCTGCAAGGACACTCTCCCATGTAGGCTCTGAATTTTGTACACTTCTCAGGTGTACACCTCTCTGACTCTCAAGTGCTCTGCAAGGGCACAGACCCAGATGGGCGGTGTGTTTTGTACCCTTCCTAGGTCCAAGGCACTCAGGTGAACAGGTGTTTGGCAAGCACACTGTCCCTGGTTGGCCATGGGTCTTATGTACCTTCCTGGCCTTGGCCACCCAGTTTCCTGGGTGCACAGCAAGGGCATAGTTCCAAGAGTGTTGTGTGTCTCCTCTGGGGTGCTGATCTCAGGCTGTAACTCCCCTGTCCAATATGAGCCATCCAGAATCCCAGGAAGACATTGTTAGCAACTGACAGACTGCTTACAGTTTAGTGGGAGATGTGCTCTCTGGGGCTGAGATTGCAGGAGCCCCTTACGTTCTGGCTCTTGCTATCACACACCTGCCTCTCTGCCTCCAGGGAAGAAGGAGGGCCATAAAAGGTGGCAGACTTGCTTTCCTTTGGTATTCCCTAGGGCACAATCTTTTTTTCTATGAACACGCCAATGGTCACCTTGCCTTCCCATAGTAAAGGTCTTTTTTTTTTTTTTTCCCCCCCATCTCTCTGGCATTCCCACAGTTTGGGTTGCTATTTCACATAAGCCCCCTCAGATTGTCCTCAGGGCATTCAGGCCCAGTCCTTACCCTAAGGACCAATAATGAAGCCTGTGCCTCTGTGCCCATCCCAGACTCATTCCTGGTGGACAAAAGCCTCTGTGCCTCTTCTCCACTGGTAATGGTAGTTAGGCATATATTCTGTGTTTTTTTTTTTTTTTTTTTTTTTTTTTTTCTAGTTATGTTGCCCTCTGAGATTCCAAAGCTCCTGACTGACCCTGCCCCTGAGACAGTTTCCTATTGTGTGGAAATTTTCCTCTTTCACGACTCCTTCCCAAGGACAGGGCTCCATCTCTAAATCTTTTGTCTCTCTTTTCATCTTTTGTATTTTGTCCTACCTCCTTTTGAAGAGATTGGCTTGTCCTGGTTGTCTGGTGTCCTCCACCAGCATTCAGAAGTTGTTTTGTGGAGGTTGCTCTACATTCATATCACCTTTTGATGAAATTTTGGGGAAGAAAGTGTTCTCCCTGTCCTATTCCTCCACCATCCTCTAATATGTACCTCTTCATCTCTCACCTTATGTTACTTTTCACCCCTCCCTTTTCCCCATAATCTATCTTTATCTATATACTTAAAGTGATTTTCTAGTTGATTACATATAGTTGTGTCTTGTTTTTTTTTATTCAACCCTGACAGTCTGTCTTTTAATTGATGTATTTTACTTATTGCCATTTAAAGTAATTATTGATATCTATCCTATGAATATATTTTGTCATATTTATCAAATTTTTCTATTTCATGCCCATGCTTTTCTAAAATCTTTGTCTTTTCCATTTTTTCAAAATTAAATTTACTGTATTTTATGCTTCCATTTTTCTCCTCTCTTAGAACATCAGCTATATATTTTTGAAATTATGTTTTCGTGTTTAAGTTGCTTCAGTCGTGTCTGACTCTTTGAGACTCTATGGACACAGCCTGCCAGGCTCTTCTGTCCATGTGATTCTCCAGGCAAGACTTCTGGAGTGGGTTGCCATTTCCTTCTCAAGGAGATCTTCCTAAATCAGATTGAACCAGCATCTCTTGCATCTCTTACATTGTCAGGAGGGTTCTTTACTACTTGCACCATTAGTTTGCAGTACACATTCACACATGATCCACTTTTAAATAATAATACATCACTTTACATGTAGTATAAGTACCTTACCAGAAAAAAAAAAAAAAAAAACTCATACCTCCCTCTCATCTCCTGTATTATTGATATCAACCATTTAACTTGATGGCAATAGCAACATATACATTTCACTATATTGTTGCCATTATAATTTTAGCAAAACACTTTATGTTAGATCATTTAAGAATAAGAAACATACTTTTTTTTTAATTTTCAATTGGAGAATAATTGTTTTAAAATGCTATGTTGATTTCTGCCATTAAAACAAAATACCTTGTATCAGGCAAAAGTATACATATAGGCCTTCCCTCTGGGTCTTCCCTCCAAACATCAATCCCACCCCTCAAGGTAGTCACAGTGCACCAGGCTGAGCTCCCTGTGTTATACAGCAACATCCCACTAGCTATCTAATTTACACAAGGTAATATATATGATTCAATTCTACTCTCTCAATTTGTCCCACCCTTTCCTTCCACTACTGTGTCTACAAGTCCATTTTCTATGTCGGCATTTTTATGCCCACACTAAAGTAAGTTCATCAATACCATTTTTCTGGTTTCCATATAATATATGATATTTGTTTTTCTTTTTCTGATTTAATTTACTCTGTGGAATATGGCCTAGGTTCATTCATGGATGTTCAACTGACTCAAATTACTACTTTTTTTTGACTGAGTAATATTCAGTTGTATATATGTACCACAATTTTTTTTTCAAATTTTAAACTTTTTATTTTGTATTGAAGTCTAGCTTAACAATGTTGTTTGTAGCTGTGAGAAACAAAGGGACCCAGCAACACATATATATGCATTCTTTCTCCCCCAAACCCCATCCCATCCAGGATAGCAGGAAACATTGAGCAGTCTCATGTGCTATTCAGTAGGCCCTTGTTGGTTATCAATTTTGAATATAGCAGTGTCTGCATGACTTCCCCCAAATCCCTAATTATCCCTTCCCCCCAGCACAACTTCTTTATCCATTCATATGTTAATGGATGTCTAATTTGATTCCATGTGTTGGCTATTGTAAATAGTGCTGCAATGAATATTGGAGAACACATGCATTTTTCAATTATGGTTTTCTAAAGGTATATGCCCAGTAGTGGGGTTGATGGGTCATATGGTAGTTTTATTCCTAGTTTTTAAGGAATATCTATACTGTTCTCCATAGTATCACTTTACATTCCGACCAACAAAGCAAGAAAGCTCCTTTTCTCCACACCATTTCTAACATTTATTGTTTGTAGATTATTTTGATAATGGCCATTCTGACTGACTGGCTGACTGGAGGAAGACTCTTGAGAGTCCCTTGGGCAGTAGGGAGATCAAACCAGTCAATCCTAAAGGAAATCAACCCTGAATATTCATTGGAATGACTGATGCTGAAGCTGATGTTCCAATACGTTGGCCTCCTGATGCAAAGAGCTGACTCCTTGGGAAAGACTGGGAAATACTGAGGGCAGGAAGACAGGATGAGATGATTGAATATCATCACCAACACAATGAATTTGAGTTTGAGAAAACTCCGGGAGACAGTGAAGGATAAGGAAGCCTAGAATGCTGTGGTCCATGGGATTGCAAAGAGACACAACTGAATGACTGAACAAAAACAATTCTGACTACTGTGAGGTGATACCTCATTGTAGTTTTGGCTTGCATTTCTTTAATGATGTGCAATGTTGATCATCTTTTCATGTTTATTAGCCATCTGAATGTCTTTTTTTGGAGAAATATCTGTTTAGATATTCTGCCCACTTTTTGATTGGGTTGTTTGTTTTTCTGCTATTCAGCTGCATGAACTGCTTATATATTTTGGAGATTAATCCTTTGTCAGTTGTTTCATTTGCTATTATTTTCTCCCATTTTGAGGGTTATCATTTCAACTTGTTTATAGTTTCCTTTGTTGTGCAAAATCTTTCCAGTTTAAATAGGTCTCATTTGTTTATTTTTTGTTTTTATTTCCATTACTATAAGGGTTGGCCCATAGAGGATCTTGCCGTGATTTATTTCAAAGAATGTTACATCTATATTTTCCTCTAAGAGTTTTAGTTTTTGGTCTTACATTTAGATCTTTAATCCACCTTGAGTTTATCTTTGTGTATGGTGTTAGAAAAACTCATCTTTTCCCATTAGAATACAGACACAAATCCCTCCCAACATAAAACCTACATAAACCACTGGACAAACCTCACCCTTCATGGGCAGAGACAAAAAGGAAGAAGAACAACAACCCTAAAGCCTGCAAAAAGAAAACCTCAAACACATAAGATAAGAAAACTAAATAAATAAATAAAAGACAGAGAAATATTGCACAAATAGAGGAACAAGGTAAAAACTCACAAAATCAAGTAAATGAAGGGGCAACTGGCAAACTACCTGAAAGAGAATTCAGTGTAACGATAGTAAAGATAGCCCAAAACCTCTCAAGTAAAGTGTAGAAAACTCAAGAATCAATTAATACATATAAGAAGTACCTAGAAGGAAGAAGGAATAAACAAATAGAGAAAACAAAACAATTACTGAAATGAAAAATACTCTAGGAGTAATCAATAGCAGAATAACTGAAGTTGAAGAACATATAGATGAGCTGGAAGAGAGAATGTTGGAATAACTGCTGAAAAACAGAGACAAGAAAAAAAATTAACAATAAAAAGAATTGAGGGTAGTCTCAGAGACCTCTGGGTCAATATTAAATGCACCAAATTTCAAATTATAGGGGTCTCATAAGAAGAAGAGGAAAACAAATGGTTTGAGAAAAATTTTGAAGAGATTATGGTCATGTCGATGTATGGCAAAAACCATCACAATATTGTAAAGTAATTAGCCTCCCATTAAAATTAATTAATTAATTAAAACAAAAAACAAACAAAAACAAAACAAAACAACAACAAAAAAACCTTCCCTAACATGGGAAAGGAAATAACCAAGTCCAAGGAGCACAGATAGTCTCATATAGGATAAGCCTAAGGACAAACATGTAGCAACACATAGTAATCAAGCAAATCTAGTTTAAACACAAATAAAATATATTAAAAGCAGCATGGGAAAAGCAATAATAGCATACAAGGCATGCCTCTTACAATTAACAGCTGACTTTCAGCAAAAACTCTACAAACCAGGAGATTGCAGGATAAATTTAAAGTACTTAAAGGGGGGAAAACCTACAACCAACATTACACTACACAGCAAGGATCTCATTCAAAATTGTTGGAGTAGTCAAATGCTTTACAGACAAGTAAAAGTTAAGAGGACTTAGCACCAACAAACCAGTTTTGCAACAAATTATAAAGGGGCTTATATTAGCAGGAAATAAAAGAAAAGGGAAAGACCTACAAAAAAAAAAAAAAAAGAAGTCCAAAACAATTTTAAAAATGCCAATGTTAACATATATATACTTATATGTTATATATATGTGTGTGTGTGTGTGTATATATATATATATATATCAGTGATTACTTTAAATGTAAATAGATTAAGTGCAACAACAAAAAGACACAGACTGACATAATGAATACACAAACAAGACCCATATGTATGCTGTCCAGAAGACACACACTTCAGACCTAGAAATACATAGAGACTCAAATTGAGAGGATAAAAAAAGAAACTTCTTGCAAATAGAAATCAAAATAAAGCAGCCAAATCGACCTTAAAGAATATTATATCAGCCAAAATAAACCTTAAAGAATATTATAAGAGATAAGGAATGACACTACTTAATGATCAAGTGATTAATCCAGGAGGAAAATTTAACAATTGTAAATATTTATGTACCCAACATAGTAGCACCTCAATACATAAGGCAAACACTAACACATGTAAAAGTGGAAATCAATAGTAACACAATAAGAAGACTTTTTTTTTTTCCATTTATTTTTATTAGTTGGAGGGTAATTACTTTACAATATTGTAGTGGGTTTTGTCATACATTGACATGAATCAGCCATGGATTTACATGTATTCCCCATCCTGACATTTTAACACCCCATTTATACCAATGGACAAATCTTCAAAACAGAAAATTAATTGGGAAACACAAACCTCAAATGATACATTAGATCAGATGAATCTCATTGATATATTCAGAACATTCCATCCAAATGCAAAAGGATGCACTTTCTTCTCAAGTGCATATGGAATATTCTCCAGGAGAAACCACATCTTGGGTCACAAACAAATCCTCAGCAAATTTAAGAAAATTGAAGTCATATCAAGCATCTTTTCTGATCACAACACTATGATAGTAGATATTAATTGCAGGAAAAAAAAACTGTAAAAAGCACAAACACATGCATCTTAAACAATACTTTTCTAAGTAAGCAACAGTTTACTGAAAAAACAAAAGGAAAATCAATTCCTAGAAACATATGACAGTGAAATTACGATGACTAAAAATCTATGGGAGGCAACAAAAGCAGTTCGAATAGAGAAAGTTATAGCAATACAAGCCTAACTCAAGAAACAAGGAAAAAAAAAAATTGAAAAGATAACCTAACTTTATACCTAAAACAACTGGGAAAAAAAGAGCAGCAACAACAACAGCAAAACAAACAGTAGAAGGAAAGAAATCATAAAGATCAGAGCAGAAGTAAATGAAAAAGAAATGAAAGAAAAAAATAATAAAGATGTATAAAACTAAAAGTTGGTTATTGAAGAAGGGAAAGTTGACAAACCATGAGACAAACTCATCAAGAAAGAAAGGGGGGGAGACGACTCAAATCCACAAAATTAGAAATGACAAAGAAGAGGTTATGACAGAAAATGCATAAATACTACGGGTCATAAGAGAATATTATGAACAATTATATGTCAATAACATGGACAATCTGGAAGAAATGGAAAGATTCTTAGAAAAGTTCAGCCTTAAAAGACTGAATCAGGAAGAAAAATAAATTATGAACAAGCTAGTCAGAAGCACTGAAATCAAAACTGTGATCACAATATTTCAAAAAAAAAAAAAAAAAGCCCAATTCCAGATGGCTACACAGGAGAATTCTATCAAATGTTTAGAGAAGAGCTAATGCCTATCATTTTTGAACTTTTCTAAAAATTGCAGAGGAAGGGACACTTCCAAACTCATTCTATGAGGCCACCATCATCCTGATATCAAAATAATATAAAGATATCACAAAAATAGAAAATTACAGGTCAATATCTCTGATGAACTTAGATGCAAAATCCTCAATAAAATTCTAGCTAGCAGAATCCAACAACACATTAAAAGGATCATACACCATGATCAACTAGAGTTTATCCAAGGGATGCAAGCATTTTTCAATATACACAAATCAGTCAATGTAATACACAATATTAACAAATTTAATGACTTAAATTAAAAAAAATTGTTGAGGATTTTTGCATCTGTGTTCCTCAGTGATACTAGCCTGTAATTCTCTTTCATTGTGATATTGTCTGATCTTAATGTAAGTGTGATGAAGATCTTGTAGAATGAGTTTGGAAGTTTTCGTTCCTCTGCAACTTTTTGGAATAGTTTGAGCAGGATTGATGTTAGCTCTTATCCAAATGTTTGTTAGAATTTGCCTGTGAAACCATCTGCCCTAGGCTTTTGTTTTTTGGAAGATTTTTTTATCACAATTTCTATTTCAGTGTTTCTGATTGATTTGGTCATGATTTTTATTTCTTCCTGATTCATTCTTGCAAGGTTGGGCTTTTCTAAGTATCAGTCAGTTTCTTCCAAGTTGCCCATGTTATTGGTGTATAGTTGCTCATAATAGTCTCTTGTGGCCCTTTGTATTACCACATTGCCTGTTGTGATTTCTTTTTTTTTTCTTTTTTTCATTTCTGATTTTATTTACTTGAATTTTCTTGAGGTAGTCTCATTGTCAACTTTGTTTATCTTCTCAAAGAACTAGATTTTAGTTTTGCTCCTTGTTTTCTTCATTTAAAAAAATATTTCTATTCTGATCTTTATGGTTTCTTTGTACCAACTTTTTTTTTCTTTTTCTAGTTGCTTTAGATGTAAGGTAGGCTTGTCTAATTGGTGTTTTTATCACATCTTGAGGTAGGATTGCACTGTGATAAACTCCCTCACACTAATGCTTTTGCTGCATACCATAAGATTTGAGCCATTATATTTTTATTATCATTTGTTTCTAGGCATTTTTTTTTATTTCCTCTTCAATTTCTTCAGTGTCCTCTTGGTTATTTAGTAGTTTATTGTTTAACCTCAATGTGTTTGTGCTTTTTTCAGGTTTTTTTTTTTTCCCTGTAATTGAAATCTAGTCTCATAGCCTTGTATTCAGAAAAGATGCTTGATATCATTTCAATTTTATGAAATTGATCAAGGCTTGATTTGTGACTCAAGGTATGATATAATCCAGAGAATGTTTCATGTGTACTTAAGAAAAATGTCTATTCCGCTGCTTTGGGATGGAAGTTCATGTACATATCTATTAGTACCATCTGATCTAACGTGTCATTTAAAGATTTTGTTTCATTATTAATTTTCTGTCTGGATGATATGTTCATTGGTGAAATTTGGATATTAAAGTCCCATACTATTATCATGTTACTGTCAATTTCCCCCTTTTATGGTTCTTAGCATTTGCCTTATACACTGAGGTGCTACTATGTTGGGTGTATAAATATTTATAATTGTTATATTGTCTTCTTGGAACAATCCCTTGATCATTATGCAGTGTCCTTCCTCATCTCTTTTAAAATATTGTGTTTTAAAGCCTATTATCCCTGATTTGAGTTTTGCTACCCCAACTTTCCTTTGATTTTCAATTGCATGGAGTGTATTTTCCATTACCTCCCTTTCAATTTGCATGTGCCGTTAGGTTTGAAGTGGGTCTGTTATAGGCAATATACCCAGGTCTTGTTTCTATGTCCATTCAGCCAGTCTGTGTCTTTTGGTTGGTGCATTTAATCCATTTGCATTTAACATAGTTATGGATATGTATGTTTCTATTGCCATTTTATTAATTGTTTGGAGTTTGGTGTGTGTGTGTGTGTGTGTGTGTATTTCTTCTCTTCCTTCCTGCCTAGAGAGTTTCCATTAGCATTTGTTTGAAAACTGGTTACCTTTTCCTAGTCTGTGAAGTTTTGATTTCTCCTTCAAATATGAATGAGACTTTTACTGGGTAGAGTAATCTTGGTTATAGGTTTTTCCCTTTCATCACTTTAAATATATATTGTCACACACTCCCTTCTGGCCCGGAGAATTCTGCTGAAAATTCAGTTGAGAGCCTTATGGGAATTCCATTGAATGCTATTTGTTTCTTTCCCCTTGTTCTTTTCAGCAGTTTCCTTCATATTTAGTTTCTATTAGTTTGCTTAATATGTCTCAGCACCTTTCTAAAAGTGTTTATATTATATGGGACTTTCTGCATTCCTGTACTTCAATGGCAATTTATTTACAAATGTTAGGGAAATTTTTGACTATAATCTCTTCAAATATTTTCTCAGATCCTCTATCTTTCTGTACCTCTTATGGAACCCCTATAACTCGTATGCTGGTACATTTAGTAGTATTCCAGTGGTCTCTGATACTCTTTTAAATTATTTTCATTCTTTTTTCCATTCTGTTCCTTCACAGTTATTTTGACCATTCTGTCTTCCAACTTACTTATCCTTTCTTCTACTTCAGTTTTTCTGCTACTGATTTCCTTTAGAGTATTTTTAATTTCAGTTAATTATTTATTCTTTGTTAAATGTGTTAAATAGTTCTTGCATTTTCTCCATTCTGTTTGTGAGACTTTGGAACTTCTTAACCATCATTACTGTAAATTCTTTCTTTTCATATTGATTGCCTATTTCCTCTTCATTTATTTAATCTTCTAGGTTTTTGCCTTGTACCTTTACCTCTAACATATTTTTTTGTCTTTTTGTCTGTTTGTTTGATGACGGGACTGTGTTCCTTTCTTACTCACTGTTTAGCCTGAGGGTTCCAGCAATGGAGTTTGCAAGCCTTTGGGAAAATATGGTTTGGTATTTAGATGTGGACCTCTGAAATACTTCACTCTGATTAATATTCCGTGGGGTTTGATGCTTTTTCTTTGTCCAGCAGGTCAGGGCGTTCCTGCCACAAGAGCTCAGGCTTGATCTCTGGCTTATTGAACCAGGATCCTGCAAGCGGCAGGGTGTGGCAAAAAAAGAAAAAAAAAGGAAAACAAAGGAGCAGAACAACAGCAAAGAATAAAAAATTATAATAAATTTAGAAAACTAACATATATATTAGAAAAAAAATCAATGTATATGAAGCAGGCACTGGAAACTAAAACTTAAACAGGACAAAAAAAAGCAATAAAAATAAAAAGGAGAAGAACAATAGCAAAGAATAAAAAATAAACGAAGTTTAAAAAACAAATAATAATAATAAGAAGAAGAATATATATGAAACAACTACTAGACAGTAAAACTGAACTCCTCTGGTAAAGAACAAGAAAATGAGAGAGGAAAAAAAAATGTAGCAAAATCCTTCATTGTATGGCACAAGGTCTAGTTGGGGAAAGGCTTAATGGGTGGTGAGGTTTAGGTGGAGGTGGTATTTAGACAGGGGCAATGTTCTGGCTTCCAGCCGACACCACAGGAAGAGGCCCTAAGTAGGAGTGGGAGGCAGGGCCTGAGCTCAGCCCAGCTGAAGGTGTCTCTGGAATGCCTCTGGCTTCAGGGTATAAAAGATCAGGCCCAGGTCTCCAGGATGCCCCCAGAGGCTGAGTAAGTGGGGGAATATCAGGTAGATTCTCCCCTCTTCCACACCCCAAGTGACCCTCCCCTGGACAACTTGGCTCTTCTTTATCCCCCCTCCCTCTTACACCTAGAAAATCTATGTGGACAAAAGGTGGTCTGGAGAACAGAAGGGGCCCTGGAGGGCAGAGAGGTATCAAGAGGATAGAGGACCTGGACCAAAGTCTCAGGAGTCTCCCTGGGGCTTTGTGGGCAGAGGAACACTGGGTGAGTTCCCTGGTCCTTGAACTCTAAAGGGATCCTCCCCTGACTAATCTGGTTCTTTCTCCTTCCGTCTTCCTTTCACACCAACAGGACCTATATGAGCACAGAGGGAGCTCTTGGATAAGGCTGGGAGGATGGAGAGGGTAATGGATGGTGGATGCTTCCCTCAGTGGTGGAGGCTTCCTTGGATGGTTGAGGACCAGGTTTCCCCTCCCACCATGCATATCCACTGGATTATTAAGGTGTATTCACTGTGGTTCATTGTATTTAATATATCTTGCTGACTTTCTAATTAATTCATGTATAATTCATGTATTTAGTGTTTTTCATAACATCTTATTATTATTTTTTTGTAATTTCTGTGTAGTCTGTAGTGATAGACACTTGTATTTCAACTGCTGTTATTTCTCTCCTCCGTTTTTTATCAGTATTTCTAGAAGCCCATCAGCTTTGTTGATCTTTACATAAAACAAACTTCTTAAAATGATGTAAATGGTAACATAAAATCAAAAGAGTGGGAGGATCAAAATAATAGACTGCTGTATGCAATAAAAATTAAATTATTATCAGAACAAATAAACTTTACATCTATAAGATATTTTATGTAAACCTCATGAAAACAACAAAGCAAAAATATACAGGATACAAAAAGTTAAAGAGATGGCAAACAAACCATACCAGTATTAAAAAGTCATCAATTTACAAATAAAGCAGCAAGATGGGAATTTCAAACAATGGAATTTCAAAACAGCCAGAGAGCAATTAATAAAATGGAAGTCCTCACCTATCAATAATTTCTGTACATGGTAATGGATTTAATTATCCAATCAAAAGTAAAATGCCTGGATAGATTATTATATATATATATATGTTTTATATATTTTATATAATATATATATATATGTGTGTGTGTGTGTGTGTGTGTGTGTGTGTGTGTATAGAGAGAGAGCCTATAGTAACTTCAGATTTAAGGACATATATGGGCTCAAAATAAAGGAATGATAAAAGATATTCCATGCAGTGAAAACAAAATAGTGAAGGGATAGTGATTCTTATATTAGATAAAATAGACTTAAAGGCAAAATTTTTAGTGAGATATATAGATGGTCATTAAATAGTAACAAGAGAGTCAATTATTCAATAGGATGTGAACCCAACATCAGAGCACAAAAATGTATTATGCAAATTCTAAAAGACCAGAAGGGGGAAATTTAAAAAAAATGCAGTAATAGTAGGGAACTTAAACACCCTGCTTTGGGTAATTTGGGATTAGTTTGCTCTTTCTCTATTCTTTTAGGTGGTAAGCTAGATTGTTTATTTGAGGTTTCTTATTTGTTCTGGTTAGTTCCTTGAGAAAGGCCTATATCACTATTAATTTCCCCCTTGGAAATGTTTTGTTTTATCCCATAGATTTAGGGGAATTTTGCTCTTATTTTCATTTGTTTCTAAGTATTTTATTATTTCATTCTTGATTTCATTGTTCACACATTTTTTAATAGCATGTTGTTTAATATCCATGTGTTTGTTTTTTCCTGTTTCTTTACTCATTGATTTCTAGTTTCATACCATTGCAATTGGAAAATAATGCTTGATATAATTTCTGTTCTTTTAACTTTGTTGATTCTTCCTTTTTGACCTGGTATGTGATCTATTTTGGAGAATGTTGACTAAGTACTTGAAAATAATGTGTACTCTGGATATTGTCCATTTCTTCTTTCAGGTCTGTTAATTGTTAAAAATGTATTTAGTTGCTCCTGTACTGAGTGAGTATATATTAACAAGTGCAACATCCTCTTCTTGCATCAATCCCTTCAGTGTTATGTAATGCCCTGATTTGTCTTTACATATAGATTTTTAAGTCACTTTTTGTTATATGAGCAATTCTGCTTCTATTTTTTTGTCATATTTGTTAGCATGAAATATATTTTTCCATCCCATTACATTCAGTCTTGTGTGTCTTTATCACTGAAGTGAATATCTTTTAGGTAACCTCTTGAAAAGTCTTTATTTTCTTTTTTCTTTTTGTTTTTTATTTTTCCTAATTTTATATAAGCTTTTAGTTCATTAACATTTATGGTAAGTTTTTATAAGTATGTATTTAATGCCATTTTATTACCTGTTTTCCAGTTGTTTTTGAAGTTATTCTCCATTCATTTATTATTCTTTATTTTTCCTCCCATTTGGTTTGATGATTTTCTTTTTTAATATGCTTGGGTTCCTTTTTCTTTATTTTTTGTGTATCTAATGTAGCTTTTTTTTTTTTTTTTGAAGTGTGGTTACCATGAGGTTTATGTATTGACTTATAGCTATATTTACTTGATTTAAATTGACAATTATATTCAAATGCATTCTAGAAAACTGTATGTTTTACACCCCTGCTGAATCTGTTTCTTTCTTTAGGTTTAGGAAGTTTCCACCCATAATTTCTTGAAATATATTTTTGATACCCTTATCTCTCTCTCTTTTGTTCATCTGAAAATTTTATAATGCAAATATTGGCACATTTTCTTACCTCAGATGTCTCATATGTTGCATTCACCTTTTTTTTTTTTTTTTTGTCTTTTTGCTGTTTGGGTTGGATGATTTCAACTATTCTATTTTCTGGGTCATATATATGTTCTGTGTCATTTAGTCTGCTCTTCTTTGCTTCCAGAATTCTCTGAAAATAAGGTATTGAATTACATATTTTGATTTCACCTTCTTTACAGTTCCCTGCTATTTGTTAAGATTATCTTTTCTTAGGTCAATTGTTTTCCCTAATTTATTTTTTTAACAAGCATTTTGAATTCCCTGCCAGGTAGATTGCTTAATTCTGTTTTATTATATAATTTTTCAGGTCTTTCCTCTTGCTCTTTCAATTGGCAGTAGTTCCTCTTCCTATTTATTTTACTTAACTTTGTCTCTATGAATGTGGGTGAAACAGTTGCCTATTATGAAAGGGTGTTCTTATGTGTGAGCACCAGTATATAGACTGTGTGCCCTATGTGTTTGGTGGGAGAGCTGGTTTAAATATAATCATCAGTCATCATATCTTTCCTCAGACTGTGTTAACAGCTATCAACTTGGTACGGGTTGTGGCTTGTCATGGAAGAACTAGAGCTTGCACATGGTGCTGAAAGGAACTTCCTTTCTGCTTGTTGACCATTACAATATTTCAATGTCAAAGCGTTTTCTCAAGTTGTTGAAGTGGGAACAGTGAGGATCAGGCTTGAGCTGGCTCTGTTCTTTTTAAATGTGTATTTTTGTTTTGTTTTGTTTTTTTCTATCCCTGTACTGTGACCTTTGTCCCAAAGGAGCAGAGTGCTGAAGTAATTGTGATTCATGTACTACAGATGTGCTGCCTGTGTAAGCATCTGTGACTCTGCTCAGATGCTGCCTAAACTTGTCTTTTCCCATGTTGTGTCTACCCCAGATCCTGTTCAAAGCTGTGACACAGCATGGGTAGGGCCAGTACGTTCTATTGACTGAGACTGGTGAGTGCAGTGAGGCAGTTGTGGGAATTCAGGTGGCCAGGTTGCCATCAGAAGTCTACTGTACTTCTGGAGCACTGTTTAAGTAAACACCAAAATTACTGCTACTACTTCACCTGAGCTGAGTCCTGGGCCCCTGTGTTACCTCTGCATCCTTGGATCAAGTGTTTTCCCATGTTCTGGCCAACATTCATCTGGTGCTAGTCTGTGGTGTTGCCCAGGACATTAACTTAGTTAGGACTAGGGAGTGTGGCAAGGCATCAGCCTCTAGGGAAGACCACTTTTTGCCCTGCCTAGGGGCAAGCTAGCATGCTTATACTACTCAGGAGTGGAACCTAGGCTTCTCCAGACTTTCTATATATGCGAGTCATCTTCCAAGCAGCTAAGGGGCTTGTGACCTACACATAGGCACCAGGTCTGGGATATCCGGTTTGTGGCTTGACCTGGTTACAATCTATAGGGCAAGTGTTTACCTGTGCAACTTTCTACTTCTTAGGCTCCTCCTGACTTGATGCTTTTCTTCCTGTTCTACTCAATTATGTGCACATCTTTCATAAGGTCTTGGCTGTACAGGAGTCTTCCTGGCAATGTTCAGTTGGTTTTCTTTAAGGATTATCCCATATAAAAACTATTTTGATGTGTTAGTGGGGAGAGATGAACTCCACATCTTATTTACCACTGAGAACTCCACTCGATAAAATTCTAACACATGATAAATAAAAAGTACTAAGGGTTATGTGAAAGGGGGATGGGGAACTATCATTTCATAGGTACGGAATTTTAATTTTTGGTGATGAAAATTTTCTGGAAATGTCTAGCACTGTGGCTGCCCAACAGTGCAAATGCAATTAATATCACTGAATTGTACATTTAAAATAATTTAAATCATAAATTATACATTATACACATTTCACCAAAATACAAAAAAGGAATACAGCAAAACATTTTTCAGTGTTTTGGGACATTTATATTTTTATTTTTGGTAAGTTATGGTCCTTGCCTTAAAAGAACTTAGAGTAGAGTTGTGAAGAGAGGACATTTACAAAATTAATTATACTAAAAATTAGATTTAGAAGTGCCAAAATATGGGTTATGAGCATAGAGCTGTGTGAACTCAGAGGAAGGAAATATTACTGCTGTTTGAAGAGAGAATATTTTCTAAAGAAATCACATTGTACGTTGGCCTTGTGGGATAAGCAGAGTAAAACATTTTAGAAACAGGGTGGTGGAGGGATTCAAGTACAGAAAATTTTATCTACAGAATTTTCTAAAAACAATAGAAAACCATGATGTTGTAAACACGTTATGTTTTTTCTGGTATTATCTATCATAAGTTACATTTGGTCAGCTCTTTGCTTTCACATTTTCACAACTATGTTTCTAGGCAATGTTTCTAGAAAATAATTCCTAAAACTTAATTTCTACTAATTTTAACCAGCTGTCAAAAATAACACATATTTTTCTTTCTTTCTTGGCTGCAGCCATGAAACTAAAAGACACTTGTTCCTTGGAATAAAAGCTATGACAAACCTCGACAGTATATTAAAAAGCAAAGACATTACTCTACCATCTAGTCAAAGCTATGGTTCTTCCAGTAGTCATGTATGGATGTGAGAGTTGGACTATAAAGACAGTTGAGTGCTGAAGAATTGATGCTTTTGGACTGTGTTTTTAGAGAGGACTCTTGAGAGTCCCTTGAAATGCCAGGAGATCAAACCAGTCAATCCGTAAGGAAATCAATCCTGAATATTGATTGGAAGGACCAATGCTGAAGCTGAAGCTCCAAAACTTTGACCACGTGATGCAAAGAACTGATTCCTTAGAAAAGACTCAGATGCTGGGAAAGATTGAAGACAGGAGGAGAAGGGAACAACAGAGGATGAGATGGTTGGGTTGCATCACCAACTCTACAGACATGAGCTTGAGCAAGCTCTAGGAGTTGGTGATGGACAGGGAAGCCTGACATGCTGCAGTCCATGGTGTTGCAAAGACTTGGACATGACTGAGCAACAGAACTGAGCTGAACTGAACTAAACTTCTTTCTTTAAAGATCCAAAGGGAAAATAAAGATACTGAAACATGATAGTTATCTTGAGGAGAAAACTATTTTCAACTATTTGAATCTCTGGCTGAAATATCTAATTTTTCATGAAACTATTTTTACTTCAAAGAATGACAGATAAAGAGACTACCATATTCATGTATGGAAATTTGGCATACATATTGTGAAAAATTCACAGTGAACCTTTCATTTCAAAGGGAAAACAGGGTATTTTTGACGATTGATAAAATTTGAGCTTTTAAGAAATATTAGAATTCTATACATGTCACCATGGACATGTACAGCTTAAAAAATTATTGACAAGATAATTTGTGATATTAACTAATATTTTATTTTTTTAAATTATGTAATGAAATGTATCACATTCATGTGTTCTGCCTAACCCCAAGAACAATTATATTTTCCAAATGAATAATATGTGATGTACTAAATCATACATGCACAGAAAATTCATCCCAAGTGCAAGATATACAAATGAAGTTTAACATAACATTATAAAAAGTACATTGAGAGTTTTGCAATCTGAAACATAAATAATCATTAAGAAAATAGTAATATACAGTTCACTGTAGTATCAAAAATATATCTACCTCTCTAAAAACACTATTAAAACAACCTTCCATTTTCCAAAACTTGCTCAAAATCAGATTTTCTTCACATTCTTTAAATAAAGAGATGTCTCAAAGTACTGGATGCAGAGTTTGATAGAAGAATCCAGCTGTCTTCTGGTAAGATATAATCCTCAGTATTTTTGTTTTAGAAATAATAGTTATCTTTCATAATATACTCTATTATGAACATACAATGGGCTTAATATTGTTAAATTTTTAATCAATATATTATATTTTTTCAACTAATTTCTAATACAGAAATTATTGGTAGGTATAATCCATATAACCAAAGCACTTTGGGTTCTTTCTGAGATCAAGAACTGTGTGAACTGCTGGTTGAGATTATCTTAATTACATTTGGAAGTTAATAGTTTGCCATATCAAATTTTTCTACACCATGGTATGGATTTTCTTAGCTTCTAATTAGTAAAGAAAAAAATAAATATCTCTTGATTAGTACTAAACTAAACCAACACGAGACACTATAGATTGTAACATAAGGCATTATATACAAACTATATTGATGGGCAGATTGGAATATAGTGAAATCCTTGGGTGTCAACTTATTTGTCTATGTAACTAAACAGAGAGTTAACTAGTAAAAATTAGAACCAAGGAAATAAATCATATTTACAGAGAGTTTCAAGAGTATTGTGTTCTTCATTTTTCCTGTTGTAATTTAAACCAATTTTATTACTGTTACTGTTTCCTTCCAATCCCAAGGAAGGGCAATGCCAAAGAATATTCAAAAGACCGTACTGCTGCATTCATTCCACATGGTAGTAAAATTATGCTCAAAATTATTTAAGTTAAGCTTCAGCAGTACATCAACTGAGAATTTCCAAATATAAAAGCTGGGTTTTGAAAAGACAGAGGAACCAGATCAAATTGCCAACATTCATTGTATCATAGAAAAAGCAAGAGAACCCTATAAAAATATACACTTAGGTTTCATTGACTATGCTAAACCCTTTGTGTGGATCACAGCAAATTGGAAAATCCTTAAAGAGATGGGAATACCAGATCACCATACCTGTCCACTGAGAAACCTGTATACCAGTCCAGAATAAACAGAACCAGACAAGGAACAAATGGCTGGTTCAGAATTGGAAAAGAAGTAGTACAAGGCTGTGGAGAAAGAAACGGCAACCCACTCCAGTACTCTTACCTAGAGAATTCCGTGGACAGAGGAGCCTGGTGGGCTGCTGTCCATGGGGTCACACAGAGTCAGACACAACTGAAGCAACTTAGCAGCAGCAGCAGCAACAGTACAAGGCTGTAATGTCACCCTGTTTGTTGAACTTCTATGCAGAGTACATAATGAGAAATGCCAAGCTGGATGAATCAGAAGTTGGAATCAAGATTTCCAAGAGAAATGTCAACAACCTCAGATATGCAGATAGCACCACCTTTATGGCAGAAAGTGAAGAGGAAATAAAAAGCCTCTGGATGAGGGTGAAAACGGAGAGTGAAAACGCTTGTTTAAAACTCAACATTCAAAAAACTAAGATGGGGGGGTGGTCCTAAGTGGCAGAGGAATAGGACGGGGAGACCACTTTCTCCCACACGAATTCATTGACAGAACATTTGAAAGCTGAGCAAACTCCACAAAACAACTTCTGAATGCTGGCAGAGGACATCAGACACCTAGAAAGGCAGCCCATTGTCTTCAAAAGGAGGTAGGGCAAAATATAAAAGACAAAAAGAGAGACAAAAGAGGTAGGGATAGAGATCCGTCTTGGGGAGTCTTAAAAGAGAAGTTTCCAAACACCAGAAAACACTGTCACTGGTGAGTCTATTGGGAATCTTGGAATCTCAGAGGGCAACGTAACTGGGAAGATAAATAAATAAATAAATAAATAAATAAATAAATAAATAAATAAATAAATAAATAAAATCAATCCACAGAATACGTGCCTAATGGCAACTCCCAGCGCTAGCAGCCACCACCAGCAAGCGGGGACTGAACAGGGAGGCAGGTGCTGCATTGCTTAGGGTAAGGACCAGGCCAGAATGCCGTGAGGGCAATCTGAGGGAACTAACGTGAGATAGCAACCCAAATAGTGAGATAGCCAGAGAATGAAAAAATAAGAGAGAGAGAGAGAGAACTATCCTGTGAATTGCCCTAACGTGAGGCACTGCCAGGCCTGCTCACAGAGCAAAGGACTGAGCAAATATCAGAGGACAGCTAGTAGGCAGCAGACGAGCCAGTCCCCTGCTGGAGAGAAGCAGGCGGGGGTGGGGTGGGGGAGCCACAGCCGGAAAGAGGCAATCACAGCCCCAGAGAGACATCCTCTACCAAACTGCAAGCAGGCTCCATTGCTAAAGAGTTATTGGGATTCTGGATAGTTGACATCTGCAGAGAGGGTTGCAGCCAGAGATTAGCTCTCCAGAGGAGACATACGGCACACCTGAGAATGTGTACCTATTGTACATCCAGAAAACCGAGTGACTGGGATTGGAGAGGCAATAAGATACACCTCCCACCTGGGGGTGACTGTGGTCTCCAAGCACCTGGTCACCTGAGCTGCTCAGACCTGCGAAGGGCACAAAATGCAGACCCAACCTACTATGTGCCTTTGGGGTGTACTCGAGAACCTGAACATGAGCGGCTTAGACCTGGAAGGTGCACGCCATCCAGGGCCTGCCTCAGACAGTTCCCGGCAGAGCAACCTAGAGGCTGAGCAGTGTAGACCGGGAAAGCACACATGCCGTAAGCGGTGACAAACACAGTGCAGCTGAAATATTGTGAGCACTCCCCACACACTACTCCCTCCCCACAGCACTACTGAACAAATGAGCCTAAATAAGTGACCACGTTCACCCCCTTGTGTAAGGGCAGAAATTAAACACTGAAGAGACGAGGAAACAAGGTAAAATAAAGAGAGGGAACCGTTTGGGAAGTGACAGATGCAACAGATGAAAACCCTGTAGTTACCACCAACTACATTGGAAGGGGCCTATAGATCTTGAGAAGTGTAAGCTGGATCAAGGAACTATCTGAAAATGAACTGATCCCACACTGTCCACAACAGCTCCAGAGAAATTCCTAGATATATATTTTACTATTATCATTTTTAAAATTATTTTTTATGTTTAAGTCCTCTATTACTCCTTTAATTTTCATTTTTATAATCTTCTATTACCTTGCAAAAAAAAAAAAAAAAAAAGACCTTACTTTTAAAGCAAACTTCATATATACATTTTATAATGTTCGTGACTTTGTTTTGTTTTTATAATATTGTATTTTTGAGAGTCTAACCTCTAGATTTTTTAATCTTTGCTTTTTTGTATTTGTTATCAATTTTGTACCTTTAAGAATCCAATCTTCAGTGCCCATTTTTAGTTGGGAGCGAGATTACCAGCTTGATTGCTCTCTCACCCTTTTGAATCTCCTTTTTCTTCACTAGGTCATCTATATCTCCTCCCTCCCCCTTCTCTTCTCTACCCAACTGTGAATCTCTTTGTGTGTTCTGGGCTGTGGAGAACACCTAGCCAACTGATTACTCTCTCCTTTTGAATCCCCCTTTTATCCTCCTGGCACCTCTGATTCCTTCCTCCCTCTTCTCTTCTCTGTGTAATGCCATGAACATACTTGAGGGGTCCAGATTGTGGAGAGCATATAAGGAAGTGATTACTGGCTAGCTTGCTCTTCACCCTTTTGATACACCCTCTTCTCCCTCTGGTCACCGCTATCTTCCTCCTCCCTCTTTTCTTCTCCATGTAACTGTGAATCTCTCCGGGTGTCCCTCACTGTGGAGAAACTTTTCATCATTAACCTAGATGGTTTATCATTGGTGCTATATAGATGGAGAAGTCTTGAGGCTACTGTAAGAATAAGACTGAAATCCAAAGTCAAGAGCCTTAAGTTCAAAAGCTGAAACACCAGAGACTCCTCACTCCAGGGAACATTAATAGATAAGAGCTCATCCAAAAGCCTCCATACCTAAACTGAAATCAAGCACCACCCAAGAGCCAACAAGTTCCGGAGCAAGACATACCACATAAATTCTCTAGCAACACAGGAACATAGCCCTGAGCTTCAATATACAGCCTGCCCAAAGTCACACCAAGCCCACTGACATCTCAAAACTCACTACTGGACACATCATTGCACTCCAGAGAGAAGAAATCCAGCTCCACCCACCAGAACACCAGCAAAAGCTACCCTAACCAGGAAACCTTGACAAGCCACCTGTCCAACCCCACCCACAGCAAGGAACCTCCACCATAAAGAGGAACCATAAACTGCCAGAATACAGAAAGGCCACCCCAAACTTAGCAAACTAAACAAGATGAAAAGGCAGAGAAATACCCAGCAGATAAAGGAACAGGATAAATGCCCACCAAACCAAACAAAAGAGGAAGAGATAGGGAATCTACCTGAAAAAGAATTCAGAATAATGATAGTGAAAATGATTCAAAATCTTGAAAACAAAATGGACTTACAGATAAAGAGCCTTAAGATAAGGATTGAAAAGATGCAAGAAATGTTTAACAATGACCTAGAAGAAATTAAAAAAAAAGAGTCAATATATAATGAATAATGCAATAAATGGGATAAAAAACACTCTGCAGGGAGCCAAAAGTAGAATAACAGTGGCAGAAGATAGGATAAGTGAGGTAGAAGATAAAATGGTATAAATAAATTAAACAGAGAGGGGAAAAAGAAAAGAATTAAAAGAAATGTGGACAAATTCAGAGACCTCTGGGACAATGTTAAATGCCCCGACATTGGAATCATAGGAGTACCAGAGGAAGAAGACAAAATGAAAGACCATGAGAAAATATTTGAGGAGATAATAGGTGAAAACTTGCCCAAAATGGGGAAGGAAATAGTCACCCAAGTGGAAGAAACCCAGAGAGCCCCAAACAGGATAATCCCAAGGCAAAACACTCCAAGACATATATTAATCAAATTAACAAGGATCAAACACAAAAAACAAATATTAAAAGCAGCAAGGGAAAAACAACAAACAACACACAAGGGGATCCCCATAAAGCTAACAGCTGATCTTTTGATAGAAACTCTTCAGGCCAAAAGGGAATGGCAGGACGTACTTAAAGTGATGGAAGAGAAAAACCTACAACCCAGATTACTGTACCCAGCAAGGATCTCATTCAAATATGAAGGAGAAATCAAAAGCTTTACAGCCAAGCGAAAGCTGAGAGAAATCAGCACCACCAAACCAGCTTGACGACAAATGTCAAAGAATCTTAGCTAGACAGGAAATACAGAAAGGGTGTGCCAAAACAACAAAGTAAATGGCAAAGGGATCATACTTATCAATAATTACTTTAAATGTAAATGGATTGAATGTCCCAACCAAAAGACAAAGACGGGCTGAATGGATACAAAAACAAGACCCCTATATATGTTGTCTACAGGAGACCCACCTCAAAAAAAGGGACAGATGCAGACTGAAGTGAAAGGCTGGAAAAAGATACTCCACACAAATAGAGACCAAAAGAAAGCAGGAGTAGAAATACTCATATCAGATAAAATAGACTTTAAAATAAAGGCTGTGAAAAGAGACAAAGAAGCACTGTACATAATGATCAAAGGATCATTCCAAGAAGAAGATATAACAGTTATAAATATATATGCAGCCGATATAGGAACACCACAATACGTAAGGCAAATGCTAACAAGTATGGAAGGGGAAATTAAAAATAACACGATAATAGTGGGAGAATTTAATACCCCACTCACGCCTATGGATAGATCAACTAAACAGAAAATTAACAAGGAATCACAAACTTTAAATGATACCATAGACCAGTTAGATCTAATTGATATCTATAGAACATTTCACCACAAAACACCGAATTTCACCTTTTTCTCAAATGCACTTGGAGCCTTCTCCAGGATAGATCACATCCTGGGCCATAAATCTAGCCTTTGTAAATTAAAAATACTTGAAATCATCCCAAGCATCTTTTCTGACCACAATGCAGTAAGATTAGATATCAATTACCAGAGAAAAACTATTAAAAATTCCAACATATCAAGACAGAACAACATGCTGAGGAGTAACCAACAAGTCACAGAATAAAAAAAAAAAAAAGAAATAAAAATATCCATAGAAACAAATGAAAATGAAAACACAACAATCCAAAACCTATGGGACACTGTAAAGCAGTGCTAAGGGGAAGGTTCCTAGCAATGCAGGCTTACCTCAAGAAAAAAGATCAAATAAATACCCTAACTCTACACCTAAAATAAGTAGAAAAGGAAGAAATGAAGAAACTCAGGGTTAGAAGAAGGGAAGAAAGCTCAAAAAATAGGGCAGAAATAAATGCAAAAGATACAAAAGAGACATAGCAAAAATCAACAAAGCTAAAAGTGTTCTTTGAGAAGATAAATAAAATTGACAAACCATTAGCCAGACTCATCAAGAAACAAAGGGAGAGGAGTCAAATCAATAGAATTAGAAATGAAAATGGAGAAATCACAACAGACAACACAGAAATGCAAAGGATCATAAGAGACTACTATCAGCAACTATATGCCAATAAAATGGACAACTTGAAAGAAATGGGCAAATTCTTAGAAAAGTACAACTTTCCAAAACTGAATCAGGAAGAAATAAAAAATCTTAACAGAATCATCACAAGCACAGAAGTTGAAACTGTAATCAGAAATCGTCCAACAAACAAAAGCCCAAGACCAGATGGGTGAATAGCTGAATTCTACCAAAAATTTACCAAAATACCAATTACCAAAATCAAAGATGCCACACACACACACAAAAAAAAAAAAAAAAAAAAAAACTACAGGCCAATATCACAGACTAACATAGATGCAAAAATCCTTAACAAAATTCTAGCAAACAGAATCCAACAACATATTGAAAAGATCACATGTAATGACCAAGTGGTCTTTATCCCAGGGATGCAAGGATTCTTCAATATCCACAAATCAATCACCGTAATACACCACATTGAAAAACTGAAAGATAAAATCCATATGAATATCTCAATAGATGCAGAGAAAGCCTTTGACAAAATTTAACATCCATTTATGATAAAAACCTTCCAGAAAGCAGTAAGAGAAGGAACATACCTCAACATAATAAAAACTATATTTGACAAACCCACAGCAAGCATTATTCTCAATGGTGATAAAATGAAAGCATTTCCCCTAAAGTCAGGAACAAGCCAAGGGTGCCCACTATCACCACGAGTATTCAACATAGTTTTGGAAGTTTTGGCCACAGCAATCAGAGAAGAAAAAGAAATAAAAGGAATCCAGATTTGAAAAGAAGTAAACCTCTCACTGTTTGCAAATAACATGATCCTCTCCAGAGAAAACCCTAAAGACTCCACCAGAAAATAACTAGAGCTAATCAATGAATATAGTAAATTTGGAGGATATAATATTAACACACAGAATTTCCTTGCATTCCTATACACTAACAATGAGAGAGCAGAAAAAGAAATTAAGGGAACAATTCCATTTGCCATTACAACGAAAAAATTAAATACTTAGGAATATATCTACCTAAAGAAACAAAAACCTCTATATAGAAAATTATAAAACACTGATGAAAGGAATCAAAGACGACACAAATAGATGGAGAAATATACCATGTTGGTGGATTGGAAGAAGCACTACAGTGAAAATGAATATACTACCCAAAGCAATCTATAGATTCAATGTAATCCCTATCAAGATACCAATGGTATTTTTCAGAAAACTAGAACAGATAATTTCACAATTTGTATGGAAATACAAAAAACTTCAAATAGCCAAAGCAATCTTGAGAAAGATGAAAGGAACTGTAGGAATCAACCTGCCTGACTTCAGGCTATACTACAAAGCCACAGTCATCAAGACAGTATGGTACTGGCACAAAGACAGAAATATAGATCAATGGAACAAAATAGAAAGCCCAGAGATAAATCCTCACACCTCTGGACACCTTATCTTTGACAAAGGAGGCAAGGATATACAATGGAGCAAAGACAATCTCTTTAACAAGTGGTGCTGGGAAAACTGGCCAACCACTTGTAAAAGAATGAAACTAGAACACTTTCTAACACCATATACAAAAATCAACTCAAAATGGATCAAAGATCTAAATGTAAGACCAGAAACTATAAAACCCCTAGAAGAAAACATAGACAAAACACACTCTGACGTAAATCACATCATGATCCTCTATGGCCCACCTCCCAGAGAAATGGAAATAAAAGCAAAAATAAACAAATAGGACCTAATTGAACTTGACAGCTTTTGCACAGTGAAGGAAGCTATAAGCAAGGTGAAGAGACAACCCTCAGATTGGGAGAAAATAATAACAAATGAAGCAATTGACAAATAATTAATCTAAAAATATTTACAAGCAACACCTGCAGCTCAATTCCAGAAAAATAAATGACCCAATCAAAAAAAATGGGCCAAAGAACTAAACAGACATTTCTCCAAAGAAGACATACAGATGGCTAACAAACACATGACAATATGCTCAACATCACTCATTATCAGAGAAATGCAAATCAAAACCACAATGAGGTACTGTCTCAACCAGTCAGAATGACTGCTATCCAAAAGCTTACAAACAATAAATGCTGGAGAGCATGTGGAGAAAAGGGAACCCCCGTACACTGTTGGGAATGCAAACTAGTACAGCCACTATGGAGAACAGTGTGGAGATTCCTTAAAAAACTGGAAATAGAACTGCATATGACACAGCAATCCCACTGCTGGGCATACACACTGAGGAAACCAGAATTAAAAGAGACACATGTATCCCAATGTTCATCACAGCACCATTTACAATAGCTTGGACATGAAAGCAACCTAGATGTCCATTGACAGGCAAATAGATAAGAAATTAGTGGTACCTATACACAATGGAATACTACTCAGCCATTAAAATGAATACATTTGAATCAGTTCTAATGAGGTGGATGAAACTGGAGTCTATTATACAAAGTGAAATAAGCCAGCAAGAAAAAACATCAATACAGTATACTATATATGGAATTTAGAAAGATAGTAACAATAACCCAATATGCGAGACAGCAAAAGAGACACAGATGTATACAGCAGTCTTTTGGACTCTGTGGCAGAGGGTGAGGGTGGGATGATTTGGGAGAATGTTATTGAAACATGTGTATTACCATATGCAAAATGGATTGCCAGTCCAGGTTTGATGCCTGGGACAGGGTGCTCAGGGATGGTGCACTGGGATGACCCAGAGGGATGGGATGGGGAGGGAAGTGGGAGGGAGGTTCAGGATGGGGAACACATGTACATCCATGGCTGATTCATAGCAATGTATGGCAAAACCACTACAATATTGTAAAGTAATTAGCCTCCAATTAAAATGAATAAATTTATATTAAAACAACAACAACAACAACTAAGATCATAGCTTCCAGGCCCATCAATTTGTGGCAAATAGAAGGGAAAACGTGGAAACAGTGCCAAGTTTTATTTTCTTGAGTTCCAAAATCACTGTAGATGGTGACTGCAGCAACAAAATTAAAAGATGTTTGATTCTTGGAAATGAAGCTATCACAAATCTAGACAGCATGTTAGAAAGCAGAGACATTGCTTTGTTGTCAAAGGTCTGCATAAGCAAAGCTATGTTTTTTTTTTTTTTTTCCTATATGGCTGTGAGACTGGGACCACAAAGAAGGCTGAAAGTTGAAGGATTGATGCTTTCAAACTCAGTTGTTTATGAAGACTCTTGAGAGTCACTTAGACAGTAAGGAGATCAAACCAGTCAATCCTGAAGGAAATCAACCCTGAATATTTATTGGAAGGACTGATGCTGAAGCTCCAATATTTTGGCCACCTGATTTTAAGAGCCAACTCATTGGAAAGGACCCTGATTCTGGGAAAGATTGAAGACCAAAGGAGAAGGAGGTGGCAAAGGATTAGCTGGTTAGATGGGATCACTGAAATTTGAACAAATTCTGGGAAGGACAGGGGAGCCTGGAGTACTGCAATCCATGGGGTTGAAAAGAGTTGAACACAACGTCATGGCTGAACAACAAGAACAATAACAATTATATTTATTATTTAAATCAAACAAAACAGAAAAATTTAATATCATAAAAAGCAGTGAAATAGATAATACTTTTAAAATATTTTGCTGAAATATTGGAAAAAGATTATTTGTTTCTTCTCTTTGTATTTACTAAAGTGCATTCAAAGGAAAAAGTTATGTACAAGAAATATATATGACAAACAGCAATTTTGGTAAATGAGGAAATGGATGGCAATTTTTTATGCAAAAAAAAGTTAATATAACACTTCACTTAGAACAATACAATCAACGCTTCCAATAAAGAAGAATAAATCATCTCTAAAGTCATATTAATAACCTCTCAAACCTGTGACACGGGATGCACTATAGAAATTAGTCAAATAGTTACAGCCTTTGGGATCTGCCAACTTATAACTCAGATGACAGAAAAATAAAATTGCTGAAGAAGTAATATACATAAGATAATTTTTAAAGTCAATACCTAAATTGATATCTATCCACCCAAGTTGTTTTGTTGTTGTTGTTGTTGTTGATAAATCACTAAGTCCTGCCTGACTATTTGCAGCACCATGAACTGCAGCGTGACAGGCTTCCCTGTTCTTAACTACCTCTCAGAGTTTGCTCAAACTCACGTCCATTGAGTCGGTGATGCCATTCAATCATCTCACCCTCTGTCTCCCATTCTCCTATTGCCCTCAATCTTTACCAGCCTCAAGATCTCTTCCAACAACTCAGCTCTTTGCAGCTGGTAGCCAACGTTTTGGAGCTTCAGCTTCAGCATCAGTACTTCCAATTCAGGGTTGATTTCTTTAGGAACAGCTGGTTTCATCTCCTTGCTGTCCAAGGGACTCTAAAACATCTTCTCCAACACCACAATTCAAAAACACCTTTGGCGGTCAGCCTTCCGTATGGTCCAACTCTCACACCCATACATGACTACAAGAAAAACCCTGACTTTTGGATAGCGTGTAATGGTACCTCATTGTGGTTTTGATTTGCATTTCTCTGATGATGAGTGATGTTGAGCATCTTTTCATGTGTTTGTTAGCCATCTGTATGTCTTCTTTGGAGAAATGTCTGTTTAGTTCTTTGGCCCATTTTTTGATTGGGTCATTTATTTTTCTGGAATTGAGCTGCAGGAGTTGCTTGTATATTTTTGAGATTAATCCTTTGTCTGCTTCTTCATTTGCTATTATTTTCTCCCAATCTGAGGGTTGTCTTTTAACCTTACTTATAGTTTCCTTTGTAGTGCAAAAGCTTTTAAGTTTCATTAGGTCCATTTGTTTAGTTTTGCTTTTATTTCCAATATTCTGGGAGGTGGGTCATAGAAGATCTTGCTGTGATTTATGTTGGAGAGTGTTTTGCCTATGTTCTCCTCTAGGAGTTTTATAGTTTCTGGTCTTACATTTAGATCTTTAATCCATTTTGAGTTTATTTTTGTGCATGGTGTTAGAAAGTGTTCTAGTTTCATTCTTTTACAAGTGGTTGGCCAGTTTTCCCAGCACCACTTGTTAAAGAGGTTGTCTTTTTTCCATTGTATATCCTTGCCTCCTTTGTCAAAGATAAGGTGTCCATAGGTTTGTGGATTTATCTCTGGGCTTTCTATTCTGTTCCATTGATCTATATTTCTGGCTTTGTGCCAGTACCAGACTGTCTTGATGACTGTGGCTTTGTAGTAGAGTCTGAAGTCAGGCAGGTTGATTCCTCCAGTTCCATTCTTCTTTCTCAAGATTACTTTGGCTATTCGAGGTTTTTTGTATTTCCATACAAATTGTGAAATTATTTGTTCTAGTTCTGTGAAAAATACCATTGGTAGCTTGATAGGGATTGCATTGAATCTATAGATTGCTTTGAGTAGAATAGCCATTTTGATAATATTGATTCTTCCAATCCATGAACACGGTATGTTTCTCCATCTGTTTGTGTCCTCTTTGATTTCTTTCATCAGTGTTTTATAGTTTTCTATGTATAGGTCTTTTGTTTCTTTAGGTAGATATACTCCTAAGTATTTTATTCTTTTTGTTGCAATGGTGAATGGTATTGTTTCCTTCATTTCTCTTTTTTTCATTTTTAGTATATAGGAATGCAAGGGATTTCTGTGTGTTAATTTTACATCCTGCAACTTTACTATATTGCTATCCAAAAGTCTACAAGCAATAAATGCTGGAGAGGGTGTGGAGAAAAGGGAACCCTCTTACACTGTTGATGGGAATGCAAACTAGTATAGCCACTATGGAAAACAGTGTGGAGATTTATTAAAAAACTGGAAATAGAACTGCCATATGACCCAGCAATCCCACTTCTAGGCATACACACTGAGGAAACCAGATCTGAAAGAGACACGTGCAGCCCAATGTTCATCGCAGCACTGTTTATAATAGCCAGGACATGGAAGCAACCTAGATGCCCATCAGCAGATGAATGGATAAGGAAGCTGTGGTACATATACACCATGGAATATTACTCAGCCATTAAAAAGAATTCATTTGAATCAGTTCTAATGAGATGGATGAAACTGGAGCCCATTATACAGAGTGAAGTAAGCCAGAAAATAAAGAACATTATAGCATACTAACACATATATATGGAATTTAGAAAGATGGTAATGATAACCCTATATGCAAAACAGAAAAAGAGAAACAGAAGTTCAGAACAGACTTTTGAACTCTGTGGGAGAAGGTGAGGGTGGGATGTTTTGAAAGAACAGCATGTATATTATCTATGGTGAAGCAGACCACCAGCCCAGGTGGGATGCATGAGACAAGTGCTCGGGCCTGGTGCACTGGGAAGACCCAGAGGAATCGGGTGGAGAGGGAGGTGGGAGGGGGTATCGGGATGGGGAATACGTGTAAGTCTATGGCTGATTCATATCAATGTATGACAAAACCCACTGAAATATTGTGAAGTAATTAGCCTCCAACTAATAAAAAATAAAAAATAAATTTAAAAAAAAAAAAGAAAAAAGAAAAACCATGACTTTGACTGAATGGGCCTTTGTTGGGAAAGAGGTGTCTTTGTTGGCAAAGAGAAGTTTTTGTTTCTTAATATGCTAAGTTTTTCATAGTTTTTCTTCTAAGGAGCAAGTGTCTTTTAATTTCATGGCTACAGTCACCATCCACAGTGATTTTGAAACCAAAGAAAATAAAATCTGGCATGTTTCCACTGTCCCAGCTCCTATTTGCCATGAAATGATAAGACTGGAAGTCATGATCTTAGTTTTTTTTAGCATTGAGTTTTAAGGCAGTTTTTCATTCTCCTTTTTCACCGTCATCAAGAGGCTCTTTAGTTCCTCTTCACTTTCTGCCTTTAGGGTGGTATCATCTGCATATCTGAAGTTGTTTATATTACTCCTGGCAATCTTGATTCCAGCTTGTGAGTCATCCAGCACTGCATTTCCCATGATGCATATAAGTTAAATAAGCAGAGAGACAATATACAGTCTTGTACATCTTTTCCAATTTGGAACCAGTCCATTGTTCCATTTCTGGTTCTAATTACTGCTTCTTGACCTGCATACAGTTCTCTCAGAAGACATGTAAGGTGGTCTGGTATTCCCATCTTTTGAAGAATTTTCCACAGTTTGTTGTGATCCACACAGCAAAAGCTTTAGCCTAGTCAATGAAGCAGAAGTAGATGTTTTTCTGGAATTCCCTTGGTTTTTTATGATCCAACAGATGTTGGCAATTTTATCTCTGGTTGGTCTGCCTTTTCTAAGTCGATGTTGAACATCTGAAAGTTCTCAGTTCACTTACCGTTGAAGCCTAGCTTGAAGGATTTTGAGCATTGCCTTGCTACCTTGGGAAAAGAGCATGATTGTACAATAGTTTCATTATTTGGCTTTGCCTTTCTTTGGGATTGGAATGAAAACTGATCTTTTCCAGTTCAGTGGCCACTGCTGAGTTTACTACATTGCCTGAAATATTGACTGTAGTACTGAGAGTCAATTTCCAGGCAGGTTGATGAGTCTGGGGACCCCCAAGGAGAGAAGGGTTTTGGGTTCTTGAGGAGGAGCAAATGACAAACTTTTTTTTCCCTCTACATTCCTTAGTCTTAGTCACATACAATTTTTGTTTGTTTGTTTTTTCTTTAAGCCTATACCTGATGATTACATAACAAACAACTCAGTTTAAACTCTATACTAGGGATTATATAACAACAATGTATCCTGTTTGAGGACAGTTTCTACTTCCTGAAAACCTTCTGATTAATCCTGACATCTTAAAATGCATATTATGGGAGTGGGTCTGGTAGAATCTTTCTATTGTTAAATTCTAATCTTGTTACCCTAAAATGTAAATTGTGGGAGTGTGTCTGGTAAATTTTTTACAGCCTTGAGACATTATTTTGGTTTATTGTAATAACTAATTTAAAAAGTATAAAATTTATTTGCTAAAGACTAGCAAGGGGGACACTCTCTGTCCCCCTTCTGATAACTATGTCAGAAGCTTTCTCTGTCCTTTTTCACTATAATAAAACTTCTGCCACACAAGAGCCCTGAGTGGTCAAGTCTGGTCTATGGTCCCAAAGGTAAATCTTCTTCACAGATCACAAATCTGACATCATTCACCATAAGCTATCAGTACTTTAACAGCATCATCTTTTAAGATTTTAAAGAACTCAGCTGGACTACCGTCACCTGCACTATTTCTGTTTGTAGTAATATTTCCTAAGGTTCACTTCACTTAACACTCCAGGATGTTTGGCTCTAGGTGAGTGACCATGGCATCATGGTTATCTGGACTATCAAGACCTATTTTTTTCTGTATATTTCTTTTGTATATTCTTGCTACTTCTTAATCTCTTCTGCTTCTGTTAAATCATTGCCATGTTTGTCCTTTATTGTGCCCATCTTTACATAAAATATTCCTTTGGTGTCTCCAATTTTCTTGAAAAGATCTCTAGTCTTTCCCATTCTGTTGTTTTCCTCTATTCATTTGCATTGTTCACTTAAGAATGCTTTCTTATCTTTCCTTGCTATTCTCTGGAACTCTGTATTCAGTTGGGTATGTCTTTCCCTTTCTCCTTTGTGTTTCACTTCTTTTCTCAGCTACTTGTAAGGTCTCCTCAGACAACCAGTTTGCCTTCTTGTTTTTCTTTTTCTTGGGGATGGTTTTGGTACTAAATTAGGAATCTTTGTCCATAGTTCTTCAGGAATTGTCTATCAGATCTAATCCGTTGAATTTATTCATCACTTCCACTGGTATAATCATTGGTCATTTGATTTAGGATGTACACAAATTGCTTAATTGTTTTCCCTACTTTCTTCAACATGAGCCTGAAGTTTGCAATAAGGGGCTCATGATATGAGCCATTGCCAGCATAAGGTCTTGTTTTTGCTGACTGTATAGAGCTTCTCCATCTTCAGCTGTACAGAATATGATCAATCTGAATTTGATACTGACCATCTGGTGATGTCCATATCTAGAATTGTCTTTTGTGTTGCTGGAAGAAGGTATTTGCTATGACCAATGTGTTCTCTTGGCAAAACTCTGCTAACCTTTGCCCTGATTCATTTTGTTCTCTAAGGCCAAATTTGCCTTCTACTCCAGGTGTCTCTTGACTTCCTAATTTAGCATTCCAGTTCCCCATCATGAAAAGGACATTGTTTTTGGTGTTGGTTATAGAAGATCTTGTAAATCTTCATGGAACCATTTAACTTCATCTTCTTTGGCATTAGTGGTTGGTGTATAGACTTGGATTACTGTGATGTTGAATGGTTTGCCTTGGAAATGAACTGAGATCATTCTGTCATTTTTGAAATGGCACCCAATTACTGCATTTCAGATTCTATTGTAGACTATGAGGGCTACCCCGTTTCTTTTAAAAAATCTTGCCCATAGTAGCTGATATTATGGTCATCTTAATTGAATTCACTCATTCTTGTCCATTTAGTTCACTGATTCCTAATATGTCAATTTTCGCTCTTGCATCTTCTGCTCAACCACATCCAGTTTACCTTGATTCATGGACTTAACATTCCAGTGAAAGTCGCTCAGTTTTGTCTGACTTTCCAGGCCAGAATACTGAAGTGGGAAGCCATTTCCTTCTTCAGGGGATCTTCCCAACCCAGTGATGGAACACAGGTCTCCCACACTGCAGCCAGATTCTTTACCAGCTGAGCCACTAGAGAAGCCAGGGTCCTATGCAATTTTGTTCCTTACAACATTGGACTTTACTTTTACCACGAGACCCATCCACAAATGAGTTTTGTTTTTCTTTTTTTTTTTTTTTTTTTTCCTTCTTTGGCCCAGTCACTTTATCCTTTCTGGAGCTATTTCTATGCTCTTCCCAAGTAGCATATTGGACAGCCACCAATCTGGGGGGCTCATGTCCCTTTGTCATACGTTTTTGATGAAGCATGATGATTCATGTCAATGTATGGCAAAAACCACTACAATATTGTAAAGTAATTAGCCTCCAACTAATAAAAACAGATGAAAAAAATTAGTAAAATTCACAACATATATGTACACACATGCACAAGTACAGGCAAACATAGTTAAATCCATTCTTGCTGTTTAAATGGGATTGATGATTTGGATTCACTGGAAATATACTCTATTTCTGCTTCACTTTTCGGTGTGTTAACATTAGTCACTGGGACTTTTTTTTGTTTACTAAATACAAAACTTTTTAATTGTTTGAGCTACCCTACTAGATTAAGGTCATATGAAAGTTTCCTAAAATAATGCTTCTGAGAATCCAGTAGAAGTCCCCTATAAAATGTGTGTCTGACTTAGGCATAATTATCAACAAAAGTATTATGTGAATTTGATAATATTTCAATTAAAATATATTCACAAAATTATAGCTTTATTACTTCTTAATATTTGTTAGTGAGAGGAAGAAAACTGATACTTGTGCTAATATTAATAATAAATACTTTGAGCATGTATCTAATGTCAGGTTTTGTGATAATATTTTCAAAATAAAACTTTTAGTTGTTAATCATTCACTATTTACAAATCAAGAAATAGTGACTTAGTGATGTGATATATTTACTTGCTCAAAATAATAAAGCTGAAATGAAGATAAGTGTTAAATCTACGACTGTTAGCCTTTCGTGTAATACAGTCTCCTAGAATCACCTGTGATGATGAAACTATTATCTATCCATGTCTCATATGGTAACCTCTCATCATCTGTGGTTGACATGTATCAAAATGTGGCTCATGCAACTAATGAGTAATATTTTATTCAATTTTAATTTAAAACTAAATTGCCAAATGTGACTAGTAGCTTCTGAATTAAGCAGTGTAGATACTAAGACTATATCCTTAACCAGTAAGCCTTACCCTCTTTTGATAATTTTGTATGGGAAAAGCATTGAGCTAGACAGTCTATGTTTTAGAATTTAAAATTTCTCACAATATAAACAAAAATATTTAAGCTTATATACATTAGTTGCTCACTTGTGTCTGACTTTTGCAACCCCATAGTCTGCAGCCTGCCAAACTCTTCTGTCTATGGAACTGCAAGATAATTATCCTCCAGTTAAAATAAATAAATAAAGAGTACTGGAGTGGGTAGTCATTCCCTTCTCCAGGGGATATTCCTGATCCAGGGATTAAACCCAGGTCTCCCACATTGTAGGTTGATTTTTTTACCATCTGAACCAACAGGGAAACCCAAGATTAATGGTAATTTAAATTTGTTTTGGAGAAAATCACACTTTTTAGACTAGCTTTGTTGAGAAGTGTGGAAGAGTTATATAGTCATTTCTCTTACCTGAGTTTTAATTAAAGGAATAGGAAACTGAGCTGTGTGGTATTCAGCAAAGCTAGCCACAGACATCTTCTGGAAGTGCATGATAAATTTGAGCAGGCTAGTACAATGGAGGCAAGGGGCAGAGGGATAATAAAAAAGTGATCAAAGGTAAATCAATGTTTTCCCCAGGGTTATGAACATCATACAGAAATAATTACAATGAGATCATGGAGAGTGTTGGGTTTTAAAGGTCAGTGTAAAGGGAAGGAGAAGTACAAAATGTAATCAAACATGTGGAAAGAGCATCCATTGGTTATAACACATCAAATTGAGAGACCAATGTCAATGATAGTTTAATGAAGTTTAAGTGGAGAGTAGGAGTGATTTTAAAAGGTAAAAAATGAAGAGATATTTCACAGGAGGCTGGGATTAAATAAAAGAAAGGTTTTCAGAGGCTGAATGTCCAAATCAAGTAGTAGAGGAATAAGACGGATTCCAAGGGACTAGGGGAAAATGAATTGGTTTATTTTTCAATAGTAAAAGAAGAAGAAAAGAACATAAAGGAGGAAAGAATAATCCATGATCTTGCCATACTCAAATAGAAAAACAACATTTTGTGTAATACTATGCCAACAAGGTAAAGAAGCAAAGTACAAAGTACACCAAATTTGTGACTCTGGAAATGAGAGGTGATTTTTTACTGTGCTTAGAGAAGAAATATACACTTCTGCCAGTTTCTTTGTGGCCCTTTTTTCAATAGAGTAATCGTTCCTGTACACAAAATAGGGGCCGATTGCTAGGCTTATACATAAAAACAAAGTTTAGAGCCCAAGACTTCATAAATTTTTCATATTTACTTTAACAGAGCTTGCATGAGTAAAGTAAGAAGAGTTACATTATTTGTCCCCAGGGTGCCACTGTAAGCTCCTCTGATTTGGTAGTTTGTCTATAGATTACCCAAATGGGATAGCTGGGAACTTCAATAACCTAGTACCTAGATCCATGATACCTGAAGATTGGTGTTTCACCAAGACACATTACCCATCACTGAGAGTATTTATTTTACTTCCAATGTGTGGAAAGCTCTTCAGTCTTGGAAGAAGTTGTTACATGAATTCAATCATTTTTAGGTAGTAATTAACAGATTTTTTTATGTGTGAGATCAATTATACTTCACAGCTAACTGAATATTAAATTGTGACTCTGTCTATATGTAACAAATGGTGTGGGTTTCAGAAATTTTTTTTTTACTTATAGACTAAACAAAGATAAAGCTGTATAACATCTAGAGGCAACTCCCATTTAGCCTAGGGATAGTGCAGCTCACAGACCTCCCACATGAAGCTCTGAATTGTACCCTACTTCACTCTGTGTGTTTAACCCACATTTAGTACAACCCCCTGCTGTCTAACCTTTTCTCTACTGCTCACATTTCATTAAGGTTTTGCTTCATTGTCAGAAAGTGCTACTCAATGATATTTCTGCATCACTCTCCTACTTAAATGCATTAGAGTTTTCTCTAGCCATCATGTCTGCTTTCACTCTGTTTGCCTTCTGCATTCGGTTTCATCTGCTCATTCAGGAATCTACTGAAAGCCTTTTCTGTATGACATACCATTTTAGGCACCAGGCATACAATGGTGGAAAAGGGTATATGAGAATTTTATGTTCCAATAAAGAGAGAAGAACCATAAGCAAGCAAATAAATTAATGTTCTGGGTACGATATGTACTATCAAGCAAATAAGGAAGATACTATGATGTAGAGCCATGGGGAATAGTTAGTAGGGTGGCCAAGGAACAGTTCTTTAAAAGGATGGCATTTTGCTGGCGACTTGAAAGACAAGAAGCCACACAAAATAATGTGAATTTCCTCTCCAAAATACACATAATTATTTATTGTGCTTCATCATTCTGAATAAAGTTGGATCTAGGATATGTTTATTTTGTTATTGAATGATCTGGCTTACAGCTTGTGCATGAACTGTCCTCAAATATAAAAATCTCACTATAAAAGTTAAACCACACCCAAGTCGTTTCATCCCCATGCTGCCAGCAACTTTTATGCATTTTAATATTGATATACCCTAAGTGAATTTCTCTCCATTCCTACCTGTGACTCTAATTGACTGTGGAAATCTTGGCAGGTCTTTGGTCCTTTTTATTTATTTATTTTTTCTTAGTCCTTTTTAATCTTAATTTCTTAATGTTTAAAATAAGATCAGATTGCATGTTTTATTAGGAATTATTCAGTGTAAAATTCTACAATAGAGGTATTCCTTCATGAACTGAGGATTACTTCTGGGAAGGAGCACTGGGGAAGCAGGATTAAAAGCACAATAAAAAGAGAAATGAAGAAGCATGATTAAAGCTATGGAAGTACATCCATCTTGTTCCACAGAATATCTACAAATATACCAAGTTTAGGACATCAAAGCATGTCTATCTCCTCTAATTTTCCTGTTTATCAAATAAATGATAATATAATATTGTGGCTTAGGCTAGTGTATGTCTTCTTATTGTAGTTAGATATACATGCAATTTTAACTATCTGTAACTGTACAAATTGATGGCATTAAATTCATTCACAGTAATGTGTAACCATCACCACTAGCTATATCTAAAGCTTTTTCATCTTTGCCCACCACAAAATTTCTGTAACTATTAAATAATAACTCTCCATTGTTCCTTCAATGGTAACCTGCATTTTAATTTTTGCATCTAAGGATTTGCCTGTTCTGTGTACCTATTAGGTGTAATCATATATTATTTGCCTTAAAGCAGAATATTCTAATGGCCCATTAATGTTGTAACATATGTCAAAGTTTTTATTCATATATATAGGTGTGTATATATATATATGTGTGTGTGTGTGTGTGTGTGTGTGTGTAAAATTTCATTGAATCCACATAGTTTGTTGTTGTTCAGTCTCTAAATTGTGTCCAACTCTGGAAGCCCATGGACTGCAGCATGCCAGGCTCCTCGTCCTTCACTATCTCCCAGAATTTGTTCAAATTCATGTCCACTGAGTCAGTGACGCTATCTAACCATCTCATCCTCTGTCGTCCCCTACTCCTTTTGTCTTCAATCTTTCCCAGCATCAGGGTCTTTTCCAATAAATGAGCTCTTCGCATCAGGTGGGCAAAGTATTGGAGATCCAACCTCAGTCCTTCCAATGAATATTCAGGTTTGATTTCCTATATTATTGACTGGCTTGATCTCCTAGCGTTCAAGAGGCTATCAAGAGTCTTCTCCAGCACCACAATTCAAAAGCATCAATTTTTCAGTTCTCAGCCTTCTTTATGGTCCAACTCTCATATCCATACAAGACTACTGGAAAAAAACTTAGCTTTGACTGTATAGACCTTTGTTGGCAAAGTGATGTCTCTGCTTTTTAATACGTTTTCTAGGTTTGTGAGAGCCTTCTTTCAAAGGAGACAGCATATTTTAATTTCATGGCTGCAGTCACCATCTGCAGTGATTTTGGAGCCCAAGAAAATAAATTCTGACATGCTTGCACTTTTCCCCCTTCTACTGACCATGAAGTAATGGGACTGGATGCTATGCTCTCAGTTTTTTGAATGTTGAGTTTTAAGCCAGATTTTTCACACTCCGTTTTCTCCTTCATCAAGAGGCTCTTTAGTTCTTCTTCACTTTCTGCATTTTGTTAATCCATCTATCCTTCAAGGTACATTTGGGTTACTTCCACCTTTTGATTATTGTGAGTAATATTATTATGAATACTAGTGTACAAATATCCATTTAAGTGTTTATTTTTCAATCATTTTTGTATGTAAATATGGGAGTAAACTTGCTGGGCCATACAGTAGTTTTACCTTATACTACTGAGAAATTCTCAAACTGTTTTCCACAGTTGCTATACCATTTTAGATGCCCACCAGCAAAGCATAAGTGATCCAGTTATTGCATACCCATGGAAACACTATGTTCCATTTTATTAGTTGTATATATCATAGTAGGTGTGAAGTGTTACTGTGGTTTTGATTTTCAGTTTACTCAAGAACAATGATATTGAGCACATTTCCATGCAATTAATAGGTATTTGTGTATCTTTTTTGGAGAAATGTTTATTTAAATAAGCATTTATTTAATTAATGCTTATTTAAATGCTTATTTAAATTTGCACATTTTAAATTATATCATTTTCTTATTGCTGCTGTTGTTTCATTGTAGGAGTTATATATACATTCTGGATATTAACACCCTTTGATTATGTAATTTTTACAGCTTCTAATTTATTTATTTATTTATTTTTATTTTTTTGTCTCTAATATTTTATTTATAGATCTTTGTTTATTCTTTTTTTTCTCTTTTTTTTCCTTTATTTTTTATTAGTTGTAGGCTAATTACTTTACAATATTGTAGTGGTTTTTGTCATACATTGACATGAATCAGCCATGGATTTACATGTGTTCCCCATCCTGAACCTCCCTCCCCATCCCATCCCTCTGGGTCATCCCAGTGCACCAGCCCTGAGCACTTGTCTCATGCATCCAACCTGGACTGGCGGTCTGTTTCACACTTGATAATATACATGTTTCAATGTTATTCTCTCAGATCATCCCACCGTCACCTTCTCCCATAGAGTCCAAAACTCTGTTCTATACATCTGTGTCTCTTTTTCTGTCTTGCATATAGGGTTATCATTACCATCTTTCTAAATTCCATATATACACAATGGAATATTACTCAGCCATTGAAAAGAATATATTTGAATCAGTTCTAATGAGCTGGATGAAACTGGAGCTCATTATACAGAGTGAAGTAAGCCAGAAAGATAAACACCAATACAGTATACTAATGCGTATAATTTATTTACTTTTAATTGGAGAATAATTGCTGTACAATATTGTGTTTGACTCTGCCATACAACAGCATGATCAGCCATAGGTATAGATATGTCCATTCCCTCTTGAGCCTCCTTCCTACCTCACACCCCATCCCAGTCCTCTAGGTTGTCTCAGAGCATTGGAATTGAGCTCACTGCATCATACAGCAAATTCCCACTGGCTATCTAATTTTACATATAGTAATGCATATGTTTCCATGCTGATCTCTCTATTCATTCCACCGTCTCCGTCTCCTTCCCCCGGTGTGTCCACAAATATGTTCCCTATGTCTCATCTCCATTGCTGCCCTGCAAATAGGTTCATAAGTATCATCTGTCTAGATTGCATTCATATGTGTTAATATATAATATTAGGTTTTCTCTTTCTAACTTACTCCACTCTGTATAATAGGCTCTAGGTTCATCCACCTCATTAAATCTGACTCAAATGTGTTTCTTTTTACAGCCGAGTAATATTCCATTGTATGCATGTACATGACTGTTTTTTAATCCATTCATCTGTCAATGGACATCTAAATTACTTCTTTGTCGTAGCTATTGTAAATAGTGCTGTGATGAACATTGGGTACATGTGTCTTTTTCAATTATGGGTTCCTCAGTGTATATGCCAAGAAGTGTAATTGGTGGGTCATATGGTAGATTTATTCCTAATTTTGAAGAAATATTCATACTGTTCTCCATAGTGGCTGTATCAATTTACATTCCCACAAACAATACAAGATTTCCTTTTCTCCATACCCTCTCCAGCATTTATTGCTTATAGATTTTTTTGATGATGGCCATTCTAACTGGTATGAGGTGATACCTAATTGTAGTTTTGATTTGCATTTCTCTAATAATGAGCAACACTGAGCATCTTTTCGTGTATTTATTAGCCATTTCTATGTCTTCTTTGGAGAAAGGTCTGTTTAGGTTAATGGCCCACTTTTTTATTGCTTTTTTTTTTTTTTTGCTGGTATTGAGCTGCATGAGTTGCTTGTATGTTTTGAAGATGAATCCTTTGTCAGTTGTTTCCCTTGCTATTACTTTCTCGCCTTGTAAGGGTTGTCTTTTCACCTTGATTATAGTTTCCTATAGACCCTTCACAGAAGATCTTGCTGTGATTTATGTCAGAGATTTCAGCCTATGGTTTCCTCTAACAATTTCACAGTTTCTGTTCCTACATTTAAGTCTTTAATTCATTTTGAGTTTATTTTCATGTATGATGTTGGAAAGTGTTCTAGTTTCATTTTTTATATGCAGCTGTACAATTTTCCCAGCACCACTTATTGGAAAGACTATCTTTTTCTCCGTTATATATACTTGCCTCTTCTGTCAAAATAAAATGCTCATAGTTGCATGTATTTATCTCTGGGCTTGATATATTGTTCCATTCATCTGTATTTCAGTTTTTGTGCCAGTATCATGATATCTTGATGACTAGAGCCTTGTAGTATAGCATGAAGTCAGTAAACTTGATTCCTCCAGCTCGATTCTTCTCTCTCTAGATTATTTTGGCTATTTGGGGTCTTATGTGACACCAAATTGTGAAAATTTGTGTTCTAGTTCTGTGACAATTGCCATTGGTTGTTTGATAAGGATTGCATTGAATGTGTACATTGCTTTGGGTAGTATATTCATTATTTTAAAGTCTGTTGTATCTGATACTCTCTTTCTTTTGATTTCCATTTGTATAGAATATCTTTTATTAGCCTCTTACTTACAGTCTATATATTTCTCTAGGTCTGAGGTGGATCTCTTGTAGACAGCATGTATATAGGTCTTGTTTTTTGTATCCATTCCCCTAATCTGTGGCTTTTGGTTGATTGATTTAGTCTATTTACATTTAAGGTAATTATTAGTATGTATGATCCTATTATCATTTATTTATTGCTTTGGGTTTGCTTTTGTAGGCATTTCTTTCTTTTCTATTTCCTTTCTAGAGAAGTTCATTTAGCATTTGTTGTAAAGCTGTTTGGTGGTGATGAATTTTCTTAACTTTTGCTTATCTGTAAAACTTTTAATTTCTCCATCAAGTCTGAATGCAATCCTTGCTGGATACAACATCATGGTTGGAGATTTTTACTTTCATCACTTCTGACCTGCAGAGTTTCTAATGAATGATCAGCTGTTAGTCTTAAGAGGATGCCCTTTATGTTATTTGCTGCTTTTAATATTTGTTCTTCATGTATAATTGTCATTAATCTGGTTAATGTTTCTTGGCATCTTTCTCTAAGTTTATCCTCTATGGGGCACTCTAAGCTTCCTGGATTTGGGTGGCTATTTTCTTTCCTATGCTAAGGAAACTTTTGACTATAATCTTCTCAGACATTTTCTCATACCCTTTCTTTTCTTATTCTTCTTCTGGGAAATAATTTGTATATTGGTACAATTTTAATATTGGTACACTTAATGTTGTACCAGAGGTCTCTTAGAATGTCCTAAATTCTTTTTATTTGTTTATTTTTTCTTCATTCTGCTCTGTTTCAGTTATTTCCAGCTTCCCTGATAGCTTAGTTGGTAAAGAATCTGCCTGCAATGCAGGAGATCCGGTTCAATTCCTGGGTTGGGGAGATCCCCTGGAGAAAGGATAGGCTACTCACTCCAGTATTCTTGGGCTTCCCTTGTGGCTCAGCTGGTAAAGAATCTGCCTGCAATGTGGGAGACCTGGGTTTGGCCCCTGGGTTGGGGAGATCCCCTGGAGAAGGGAAAGGCTACCCACTCCAGTATTCTGGCCTGGAGAATTCCATGGACTGTATACTTTCACTCACTCAGTTATTTCCACCATTCTATTGTCCTGCTCAATGATCCACTCTTCTGCCTCAGTTACTCTATTGGTTTCCTCTGGTGTTTTTTTTTTTTTTTTTTTTTTTTTACTCATTTATTGTGTTGTTCAGTACTGATTATCTGTTCTTTATTTTTTCTAGGTTTTTGTTCAACATTTCTTGTATCTTCTTGATCCATGTCTCCAGTCTATTTATTTGTACCTCCATTTCATTTCTGAGATTTTGGATCATCTTTATAATCATTACTCTGAATTCTTTTTCAAGTAGACTGCCTATTTCCCCTTCATTTGTTTAGTCTTATTGTTTTTTACAGTGTTCCTTCAACTGTTGCATGTTTCTCTGTCTTCTCGTTTTGTTTAATTTTTGGGGGGTCGCCTTTCTACAGGCTAGAAGACCATAGTACCTCTTAATTGTGGAGTCTGCCCCCTGTGGGCAGGGTTTGACAAAATGTTTCCTTGTTGGGGTAACTTGTGCCTCATTTTTGGTAGATGGAGCTGGATCTTGTTTCTCTGGTAGTGCCATGAACAGTAGTGTGTTTTGGGCTGTCTGTGGGCTTGGTATGGTTTTGGGCAGTCTTTCTGCTAATGAACAGGTTTGTTTTCCTGTTTTGCTAAAGATATGGAGTGAGATATCTAGCACTGGGGCTTCTTGTCCTTTGAGTGGGGCTTGGTCTCTGTGTTGAGATGGAGGCCTTTGGTAGAGCTCTTACCAAATCATATTCCATGGGGTCAGGAGTTATCTGATGGTCCAAAGTCCTTGACTCAGGTCTCCCAACTCGGGGGTTCAGGCCTGACCAAGTACCATAGTATCAAGATTTCACAGGCCACACAGCAAAGAAGATAAATCCCTAAGACTGATGGTGAAAGCAACACTAGACAGACAAGAACACCCAAAGAAACACACAAATAAAAGGGAGAAAGAAAAGATGGACTTGTTCTAGACTCTTGAACCTTCTATAATCTAAATATTGGCATGGGGCTAACACCACACAGGTTGGTCAGTGGTTTCAGCTGTGGGGAGAGCTGGGGAAGGGGCAGTTCTCAGCAAATAGTAAATCTGTCTCTCCTGAGAACAGAAGGAGAATAGAAAAACAATAAAGAGAACGTTAATACCCTCCCCCCGCAAATAAAAACAGGTGTCAAAAAAGAGCAAAACAAACCCTTAAGCTAAAATGAATACTACTAGACCGATCCTGCAGCAATAATCTCTTGTCTCTCCATCGGTCACAGGCCTTTCCTGGGACACCCTCAGCTGTGTCGTACTAGCTCCCTAAGAGTATCTTCACAGTAGTGAATCCTGCCCCTCTTCCTAGGTCTGACTTCCAAAGCCTGAGCCAGAGCACCCAGCCCCAACTGTCTGCATTACAGGTATGTAAGCTGTTTCTTGGCTGGGAAGTGCTGTTCAGCGATGATCTCTGTGGTGGATTATCTCTGTTATGTTACCTAAGCACCTGTTTCTGCTTCTTCCCCCCTGAAGTTCTTAAGCTCCCGCCATCTCTGCCTGTGAGGGGTTCCTGAGAGCTTGGAAACTATTCCTCCTTCACGAATCCTTCCCCAGGGCACAGGTTCCTGTCCCAAAATCCTTTGTCTCTCTCTCTCTCTTTTTTTTAATCTTTGTCTTTAGCCCTACCTCATTCTGAGGAGATTGGTTTGCTTTTCTCAACATTTGGTGCCTTCCACCAGCATCCAGAAGTTGTTCTGTGGAAATTATTCCACATGCAAAAGGCATTTGATGTATTTATGGGGGAGAAAGTGGTCTCCCTGTCTTATTCTTCTGCTATCTTGGGATGTCTCTATTGAATTTTCTTGAAGACGTCTCTAGTCTTTCCCATTCTGTTGTTTTCCTCTACTTATTTGCATTGTTCACTGAAGAAGGCAGCTTATTTCTCCTTGCTATTCTCTGGAACTTAGAATTCACTTGAATATATCTTTTCCTTTATTCCTTGCTTTTTGTTTCTCTTTTTCCCTCAATTATTTGTAAAGCCTCCTCAGACAACCACTTTGCCTTCTTGCGTTTTTTTTTTTTTTTTTTGTTGTTGTTTGTTTGTTTGTTTTCCTTTGGGATGGTTTTGGTCACTGGCACCTTACAATGTTACTAACTTCTGTCCATAGTTCTTCAGACACTCTGCCTACTAGATCTAATCCCTTGAATCTATTCATCACCCTCATTATATAATAATAAGGGATTTGATTTATGTCACACCTGAATGGCTTAGTTGTTTTCTGTACTTTCTTCAATTTAAGTCTGAATTTTGCAATAAAAAGCTCATGATTTGAGACACTGTCAGCTTCAGGTCTTCTTTTTGCTGACTATATAAAGCTTCTGTTTGGAACAACAAATGGTTCAAATTTGGGAAAGGAGTGGGTTAAATCTGTATATTGTTACCCTTTTCATTTAACTTATATGCAGATTGCATCATGCAAAATGCCAGGTTAAATGAAGCTCAAGCTGGAATCAAGATTTTCAGGAGAAATGTTAATAACCTGAGATATACAGATAACACTACTGTTATGGCAGAAAGTGAAGAGGAACTGAAGACCCTCTTGATGAAGGTGAAAGAAGAGAGTGAAAGAGTTGGCTTAAAACTCAGCACTCAAAAAAAAAAAAAAAAAAAAAAAACAAAGATCAAGGCATCTCGTCCCAACACTTCATGGCATATAGAGGGAAAAACAAAGGAAATACTGAAAGACTATTTTTCTGGGCTCCAAAATCACTGCTGATGGTGACTGCAGTCATGGAATTAAAAGACGCTTACTCCTTGGAAGGAAAGTTATGACCAACCTAGACAGCATATTAAAAAGCAGAGACATTACTTTGCCAACAAAAGTTTATATAGCCAATGCTATTGCTTTTCCACTAGCTGTGTATGAATGTGAGAGTTGGACCATAAAGAAGGCTGAGCACTGAAAATTTGATGCTTTTGAACTGTGATATTGGAGAAGACTCTTGAGAGTCCCTTGGGCTGTAAAGAGATCAAACCATTCAATCCTAAAGGAAATCAACCCTGAATATTCATTGGAAGGACTGATGCTGAAGCTTCAATACTTTGGCCACCTGATGTGAATAGCTGACTCACTGAAAAAGACCCTGATGTTGGGAAAGATAGAAGGCAGGAGGAGAAGGGGACAACAGAGGATTAGATGGTTGGACAACATCATTGATTCAATGGACGTGAGTTTGTGCAAGCTCCAGGAGATGGTGAAGGACAGAGAAGCCTGGAGTGCTGCAATCTATGGAGTCAGACACGACTGAATGACTGAAGAATAACAAAGGAGCTTCTCCAACTTCAGCTTCAATGATATAATCAATTTGATTTCTCTATTGACCATCTGGAGATGTCCATGTGTAGAGTTGTCTCTTGTGTTGTTGGAAGAGGGTGTTTGCTTTTATCAGTATGTTCTCTTGGCAAAACTCTGTTATCTTTTGCCCTGCTTAATTTTGTACTCCAAGGCCAAATTTGAGTGTTAATCCATGTATTTCTTGACTTCCTATTTTTGCATTCCAGTTCCCTATAATGAAAAGGACATCATTTTTGGTGTTGGTTCTAGATCTTGTAGGTCTTCATAGAACCTTTTAACTTATGCTTCTTTGGCATTAATGGTTGGACCATAGACTTCAATTACTATGATGCTGAATGCTTTACCTTGGAAATTAACAGATATCATTCTGTCATTTTTGAGATAGCATCTAAGTACTGCACTTGAGACTCTTTTGTTGACTATGAGGGCTACTCCATTTCTTCTAAGGGATTCTTGCCCGCAGTAGTAGATATAATGGTCATCTGAGTTAAATTCACCCATTCCTGTTCATTTCATTGATTCCTAAGATGTTAATGTTCACTCTTGCCTTCTCCTGCTTGACCTTATCCAATTTACCTTGATTCACAGACCTAACATTCCAGGTTCCTATGCAGTATTGCTTTTTACACCTTTGAGCTTTAATGTTACCATCAGACACATTCACAACTGAGTGCCATTTACACGTTGTCCTAACCACTTTATTCTTTCTGGTTCTCTTAATAATTGCCCTCTGCTCTTTCTCAGTAGTATGCTGGACACCTTTTGACCTGGGAGGCTTATCTTCTGGTGTCATTTATTTTTGTCTTTTCATACTGTCTTTGGTGTTCTCGCAGAAAGAATACTGAAGTGGTTTGCCATTCTCTTCTCTGGTGGGCCACATTTTGTCAGAACTCACCACTATTACCTGTTCATCTTGGGCAGCCATGCAAAGTATGATTCATTGAATTTCACAAGCCCCTTCAGCATGACAAGGCTGTGATCCATGAAGGGGCTTCCAGATATATAATCTACAAATGATGTTTTACCCATTCTGTGCTTTACATTTTTATTCTATTGATTGTGTACCCAGATGAATAAAGGTACAACTGCAATGAAGTCTAATTTTTTCTAATTTTTTCAAAAAATTTTGTTTCCTATACTTTCACTGTCATATCAAAAAACATTGTCAAATCCAATGTTATTAAAATTCTCCCTATGTTTTCTTCTAATACTTTTATTATTTTAACTCAAGTTTAAGTCATTGATCCATTCTGAGTTGATTTTCATTTATTATATAAAATAAGGGTCCAATTTTATTTATTTATTTATTTTTGCTTTATATATTCAACTTTTCCAGTACCATTTTTTGCAAAGATTGCCCTGTCCCCATTGAATGGTCCTTTTAACATTCTTTAAAATCAATTTGCCATATATGTGAAGATTTGTTTCTGGACTCTCTATTTTAGTTATGAGTTATGTATGGTGACCCAAAAGCTCTTAAAAGAGCCTCTACCCTTAATGAACTTATAATTCTATTTGATAGTTAAAACTTATTTGCATATAGACAATTCACTATAGCATCAATGAAGGAGCATAGAAACTGTGAGCCATAGTGAGCTAAAGGAGGAAAATTTGAAAAGGATGATAAGAAGTTGGAAGTGTAGACTAGGATTAGCTGGACCTTTACAAATGCATAGAGGTAACCAAGACTGGGAAAAGGAGAAGAGATTGTTTAGGAGAAGGTGAATGAGAAATAAAGTAAGAGGACTCATAGCATCATTCTGTTACAGGAAATAAGAAAGTAGACTCTGTAGTCACCTAAGAGGGAATAGCATGTTCTGTTTCAGTCAAAAAATATAGACTATTAAATAAAACTCAAAGTTTTGGTCCCTGCAAATGAGTAATCTACATTTTTCTGATCTACAAACTGCTTCTTTTTTTTTTTTTTTTGCATAGCTATATCTTTAAAGTCTCCTTTAGTGATTACTAACCCTTTACATAGTAATCTTCCTAGATGCCCACTTCCTACAGATGAAGGTATTTTGGAGCTTTTTACAGTTTTCCCTGTAGCCACCAGAAGGAGAAAAGCAGATTTTGGAGCTTGGTACTTTGAGTGATCTATCTTTGGTAGAGTTAGCTTATAAGAGTTATGGTGGAGAAAATTAATATGAATCATTTCAAATGGTCAAAATAAATAAACCATACACATGGATAAATAGTTCTTTATATTAAGAAAGCTTTACCAAAATGATAGTTTGCTTCTCTAGCCTGCAATGGAGAGCCACAGTTGCTAGAGTGGCCAGTCTCAGCTTTTTTTTATGCCTCTTGCCCACATGCTCATTGTCTGAGTGGCAGTGACACAGAAATAGGGGTTAAATTATGTCAAAGCCAGATGTTCTATTCACAAATATACATGATGCAAGGTGTTTTTGTTTGTTGTTGTTGTTGTTGTTTCTCAACTTTTTATTTTATATTGGAGTATGATGTTCTTGGTGGCTCAGTGGAAAACAAGCAGCCTGCCAATGCAGGAGATTTAGGTTTGATCCCTGAGCTGGAAAGATGCCCTGGAGAAGGAATTGGCAACCCGTTCCAGTATTCCTGCTTGGTAAATCCCATGGACAGAGCCTGGCGGGTCACAGAATCCAACAAGTCACATAAACATCAGATACTACTTAATGACTAAGGTAACAAATAGTTGATGAATAATGTTGTGTTAATTTCAGATGTACAGCAAAGTGATCTATATATATATATATATATATATATATATATATATATATATAATTTTTCAAATTATTTTCCCTCTTAGGTTGTTACATAATATTGTACAATGTCCCTTGTGCTATACAGTAGGTCCTTGCTGGTTATGCATTTTAAATATAGCAGTGTATATAAGGTAATGTTTTGAATGTCTCCAATCCAGTACTTGATGAAAATATATAGAAAACTTTATTCCCCATAAGATAGCAGGAGTTAGCAGATATAGAAGAAGGGCCTAAAATGGGTGTGAGTTCCATGAAAATAATTTTATGACCACAGAAGGGGTATTTATCTTCATTAATTAAAGAAATACCCCTTTTCTGTAAAGCCTCCATTTCTATTGCAGGAAAAGAGCAATTAAAGGGTGGTGGCCTAGTCCATCTCTCTCATATTTCAGACCCATAATAGTAGCCTCTATACTGGTTCTTTCTGGAACCAACAACTACAGAGAGTATTGGGTTTGCTAGAATTGCTATATATAGCCCATGTCATTTATGTGTATTTTGTTTGTTTCAATTTCTTCCAAAGTGAGGATGACCAGTTGCTTTTTGCCAAAATAACCAAGCATAATGTTTTCTCTGCCTATCACATGATAGGATAACACAAAAACATTTTGTTGCTTCTTCTTTTTTTTTTTTTTTGGTGTTGTTTTCTACTAAGATCAATACAGAAAAAAAAATAAATAAGTAAAATGGAGCGTGGTTATGTCCCATAAGGGATGAAACCAAGTAACTTGAGCCCCTAATTTTCTTCCAGATGTCACAACCACTGTTGCTACCTAAGATTGCCCCTGGTTCCCTGGCCAGCAGATCTAGAAACCTGAGGTGACAAGTCAGGGGTATGTATTCATAGTCTTACTAACTGGTTCACCAGAGACTGTTCTGTAAGGCTCTTTTTCAGAATAGGGCCAGAAAGACATGAGCAAAGGTCAGATTTTATGGATTGAGTGTGTGCTTCACCTAAATAAAATTCATACATTGAAAACCTAATTCCAATGTAAAGATATTAAGAGGTGAGATATTCAGGAGGTTACTAAGTTATGAAGGTGAAGCCTTCATGAATAGAATTAATACCATTATAAAAGAGACAGAGAACTCTCTTGCCCCTTCTGCCATGTGAGGACACAAGAAGAAGACGAATTCCTATGAATCAGGACAAGGGCATTCACCAGACACTGATTGTACCAGCACTTTGATCTTATATTTCTCAGCCTCCAAGTCTATAAGAAATTAATATTTGTTGTTTAAACCACACAGTCTATGATATATATTTTTTTCTTATTACAGCAGCCTGAAGGGAGCAAGACACCAAATAAATGCATGAAGAGGCCTTTAGCAAGCTATGAGGAGAACAGCAGCAGAGATCATAGCTCCAGTGGCAGCTTCCACCTATATATGTTAGGATGAGGGGTGAGTAAGACAGACTGCACCCCTCTAACTCAGGAGCTTCCAGAAAATAGGTGGTTATTACATTACAGTACTGTTTGTTTAAACATAGTTCTTTCCTCATTTCATTATTGTCTATCACAGTTTCCGGGCTTCTGACCTCAATGAAACAGATGCTTTTTTGGGAGTGGTGGGGAGCATTAAAACTGGAGTATAGGAAACTCAGCTTCTTTTTTTTTTTATCTGTAATATTATTGCAGACCGTACTTGAATGATAAATTTTATTTCCCAATGCTTCTAGTCAGAGTTAGTCTCATACAAGCAGCTACGGACAAGGTCTGAATGGAGAAAGATCAAAATGCAGGCTTAAACTGTACCAGAGATTTATAATTATACCAGAGATGTATAATCTAGCTCTAGAGATTATTTCACTGTCTATTTCATAGAGTTGTTATTTTCATTCTGCTAAATAAAAAAATTTGAAAATATCAACAATATATCATCACAAGTTTTATGCCAAATTAATTTAACACCAAATACCAGGAAAGGAAAACACTCAATATAAATCAATAAATTAAGTGTAATTATATACAATATGGTTTCCCTGGTGGCTCAGTCAGTAAAGAATCTTCATGCAATGCAGAGGACTCAGGTTCAATCCCTGGGTAGGGTAGATCTCCTGGAGAAGGAAATGGCAACCCACTCCAGTATTCTTGCCTGGGAAATCCCATGGACAGAGGAGCCTGGTGGGCTACAGTCCATGGGATCACAAAGAGTCAGACACGACTTAGCAACTAAACCATATAAAACAGGAAAAATCACATTGCTTGATCTTTATTTTTCCCATCCACTTTTCATTTTCTTATAAGACTAGTAAAAACAATCTACAAACCTCTTATCTGTGTTTCTTATTGTGTTCCTTATTCTGGGCTGAAATTCATGCAGAATTTAGGATATTTATATTTTGATTTTAAAATGAATCATATTTAATAGAAATTGTGAAAAATGTAGAAAATCCTAAAATGAGAAGGAAGACTCATAATTCTACCACCCCAAGATAGTCATTTAGCAGTTTTGGTATACTTCTATTTTCTTCAAATAAATCTAATTAGCATAGTATTGTATATACTGTGTGTACTATATTAGCTTTTATTTTTATTTTATAAAAATAAACATCCAAATTCTTAATTAAAATATCAACATTATTTTAAAACATTTATATATTATTAATAAAATATTTTGTAATATGGTTGTACTGTAATATACTTCAATAAAGTTCTATTGCTAGAAAAATAACTTGTTTATAGTCTTTTCTAATAAATGCTGTTGCATTGAATAGTTTTATTCTTAATGTTTGTTTATATTTGGTATAATTTTCTTGGGCTAGATTCCCCGAAGTGAAATTACTTCAATTGAAAAATAAAAACATTGTATAGTCCCTTAGTAAATGTTGCCAATTTGCCTTAAATGGTTTTAGTCTAAATTCATACAGAACTAGAGAAGGCTATATCTGAGCAGATGAGAATTGTGATGTTTCTTGGGCAGTCTTGCATTTCCATAGAAAACCAGACTATTAGAATCTATATGTTTGTTATGGAGATGGACAACCTCATAAGAAGAACTTAGGCTTCCTCTTTATATAAATGTTACGATAGTAATGGATTGTTAAGTCACGACTTAGTGACTGAACAGCAACAATGGCAGATATATCTAATAATTGCTCTGATGATTTGCATGCCCTATGCCTAAAAAGAAATGACAAGGGACTTCCCTGGTGGTCCAGTGGTTAAGACTTCGCCTTCCAATTCAGGGGGTGAGGGTTCAATCCCTGGCAGGGAATTAAGATCCCACATGCCTGGGGCCAAAAAACTAAAAAAACGTAAAACAAAAGCAATCTTGTATCAGATTCAATAAAGACTTTAAAAATGATCCACATCCATCCAGCCTGGGCTGGTGATCTGTTTCACCTTAGATAATATACATGTTTTGATGCTGTTCTCTCGAAACATCCCACCCTCGCCTTCTCCCACAGAGTCCAAAATTCTGTTCTGTACATCTCTGTCTCTTTTTCTGTTTTGCATATAGGGTTATCATTACCATCTTTCTGAATTCCATATATATGCGTTAATATACTGTATTGCACCGGGAAGACCCAGAGGAATCGGGTGGAGAGGGAGGTGGGAGGGGGGATCGGGATGGGGAATACATGTAAATCCATGGCTGATTCATGTCAATGTATGACAAAAACCACTACAATATTGTAAAGTAATTAGCCTCCAACTAATAAAAATAAATGGAAAAAAAAAAATGATCCACATAAAAAAAAAACATCTAAAAAAAAGAATAAAAGAAAAAAATGACAATAATTTTTAAAATATCAGAACTTTACATCTGGTGATGAATGCTCTCCTTCAAAAAATTTAAATTGTCCGGTTACATGTATAGTCAAGTCATGCTGCCAATACTCTGAACATTGGTGGACATCCTAAATTGTAAGGGCTTTCAGAGTCATGTCCAAATTTATGTTTCAATAGTCAAATATCTTTGTCAACTATTTTTAATTCATCTAGATAAACTTAATTTCTGTAAGCTAGGTTATGACAAACAATAACACAATCTCAATGGCTTAAAGTACCAAAAGTTTTATTACAAGAGCTCATGAGGTCTCAGCCATCTTTTCAAAATAACTGTCCCCCTTGTGATGGCTTAGTCATACAAGAAGCTTTGTTTTTGTGGCACAATATTTTCATCATTATCTCTCGGGGTTTAAATCAGCAGGGGAAGACAGACCAGGAATATATGCCTGCTTGAAAATAATTCCGCCTGCAAATAACGCATGACCCTTATATTTCACTGTCTGCACATAAGAGATTCAATCTTCCTATGTATCCAGAAAGAAAGAACTGGAAGTATTGGTAAGCACTAGAATTTTCTACCATGGTTTATCTCCTGTTACTTTTTTTTACACATACTGCATACAGAAATTTTAATGAATACCCTTTTGGTACTTTCAGTGTAATTTTTAATTTTGCAAGATTGTTGTATGTATTGCAGAGTGCTCTCCATTTTGAAACCCTCAAAGTTGCCCTTATTCATTTCTAAACATCAGAGCAGTACTGTCATGCTTGAGGTCCACTAATTTGGACTATTCTTAATCATTAAAATATATTTCATGATTTTCTTTCTGCAAGCTTTTGTTCATATTTAAAGTCCCTGACTTTTTAGGTCCACCTATAAAAATCCCATCAGCTTTCAATACTCCAAATTAAATGTCATCATTTACAGTGTTTTACTTATTATCCTCAACTAGAAATTTTCAGCTCTTCCTTCTGAATTTGTCTTAAAACACTGTTTCATACCTTATATTGTTCTCTTTATAATCCATTTTATAGAGTAGAAGGTGCAAGAATTTTGAACCCAGAAGGCCTAGATCTGAATCCTGGCTGTACTATTATTTGTGTGATGCATACAAGTTATATAACCTCTCTGGACTTTTTCCAGCCTTCGTTTTTTTTTTTTTTTTTTTTTTTAAATAAAAAAGAGACAACACACTTATCTTAGTTTGTTTAGACTGTTATTGAGAGGGTAACAGGCAGGAAAGCCAGGGGTCTTCAAACGGAGGAAATCTGCAAGTGTCAGATATTTTTTATCTCTCTCTTAAGTAGCAGGAGGGAACAATTTTTTCCCCTTCTCTATACAAATTTAAAAAGAGGTTTCTTTTAAAATTCTGTGTTGCCTTGACGACACCTGGTTTCACCTGAACTTAACTTCTCCCAAACCTTGAGCTAACCAATGCATTTTTCTTATGGAAATCTTTGTCTTAAGCTATGTTAATGACCTATGTATTTACCCTTGACTCGGTCTTCAAGTCAATTCCATGCTTAGGACTTAGAATCAAGTTGACAAAACAGTATGTTTCACTCATTCAAATATTCTCTTAAGCTATGTTAATGAGACTGCATTTGCTTGGAAACCTGCCTTTCTTCAAGATTCATGTTAATCATTTTATGGACAACTCACCTTGTGCCAATGTTATCTCAAAATGCATGTTGTGGGTGAGGGGCCTAGTGCCAGTCTCTGAGTTTTGAGACATTCCCTTTCTTTAATTAGCAGACTGCTAGTAGCTATGTAACATCCAACTAAAGACTAGCAGTGGGGCACTCTTTCTGCCCCCTTCTGATGTCTATGTCAGAAGCTTTCTCTATCTCTTTTATACCTTAATAAAACTTTATTACACAAAAGCTCTGAGTGAGCAAGCCTTGACACTGGCCCTGGATTGAATTCCTCTCCTCCGGAGGCCAAGAATCTCACTGTTTCTTCACGGTGCAGCAACAATCTTTCATTATGAAAAATGCCACAGACTGGGTTGTTTATAAATCACAGAAGTTTATTTTTTACAGTCCTGGAGGCTGGAATGCCAAAATCAAGTCACCTGATGATTCAGGGTCTAGTGAGTTTCTGCTTTCTGATTCACAGATAGTGCCTTCTTGCTGTGGCCTCATACGGGCTTCCCAGGTGGCTCAGTGATAACAAATCAGCCTGCAACAGCAGGAGAGGTGGGTTAGATCCCTGCATCGGGAAGACCCCTTGGAGTAGGAAATGGCAACCCACTCCAGTGTTCTTGTTTGGAAAATTCTATGGACAGAGGAGCCTGGTGGGCTACAGTCCATGAGGTCACAAAGAGTAGGACATGATAGAGCATGCAAGCATGCATATGATGGAAGGGGCAGGGATCTTTCTGGAGCTTCTTTATGAAGCAATAATCCCATTCATGAGGGTTCTTCATGTCTTAAGCATCTCCTAAAGGTCTCACTTTTAGCACCTTCACTTTTGACAGCTAAGATTTAAAAATATCAGTTTTTAGGGGCACAAACATTCAGACCATAGCGATTATTTGTTATTGTTCAGTCACTTAGTCATGTCTGACTCTTTGCAACCCTGAGCATGCCAGGCTCCTCTGTCCTCCACTATCTCCTGGAATTTGCTCAAATTCATGTCCATTGAGTTAGTGATGCTATCTAACCATCTCATCCTCTTCCACTCCCTTCTCCTCCTACCTTCAATCTTTCCTGGTATTAAGGTCTTTTCCAGTGAGTCTGCTCTTTGCATCAGGTGGCTAAAATATAGGAGCTTCAGCATCAGTCCTTCCAATAGATATTCAGGGTTGATTTCCTCGAGGATTGACTGGTTTGATCTCCTTGCAGTCCAAGGAACTCTCAAAAGTCTTCTCTAGCCTGGCAGCTTGAAAACATCAATTCTTCAAAGCTCAGTCTTCTTTACGGCTTAACTCTCACATCTGTACGTGGTTACCGAAAAAAATTTAACTTTGACTATACGGATTTTGTAGCAAAGTGATGCATCTGCTTTTTAATATCTTATCTAGATTTGACACAGTTTTTCTTCCAAGAAGCAAGCTTCTTTTACTTTCATGACTGCAGTCACAGTCCACAGTGATTTTGGAGCCCATGAAAATGAAATTTGTCACTTCTTCACATTTTTCTCCCTCTATTTACCATGAAGTAATGGGATCAGATGCCATGATCTTATTTATTTATTTATTTATTTATTTTGAATATTGAGTTTTAAGCTAGATTTTTCACTCTCCTCTTTCACCTTCATCAAGAGGATCTTTAGTTCCTCTTCACTTTCTGTCATTAGAGTGGTATCAACTGCATATCTGAGGTTGTTGATATTTCTCCCAGAAATCTTGACTCCAGCTTATGATTCATCCAGCCTGGCATTTTGCTTGATGTACTATGCATATAAGTTCAATAAGCAGGGTGACAATATGCAGCTTTGTCATACTTCTTTCCCAATTTTGAACCTATCACTTTTTCCATGTCTAGCTATATCTATACAATACTTTATGTACATATTATATGTATTGCATATTTAACATACATATTATACTTTATATAATTGTTGTGAGAGTTAAATAACCAAAAAAAAAAACCTGGTTGGTACAGAGGAAATACTCAGTAAATGGTACTTGGATTTCAATCTCTAGTCTTATTCCATAAATTGTAGGACCATAAAAGAAGCTCATAGAATAGGAAGCCAGAAGCAATTTGACCTCAGTTATATCCTGTTTATTTTACCTCTAAATCTTGTACCTACGTCAGTTACAACTATGACTACACATTACAATCACTTGAGATTATTTTAAATTTTTATGTTAATAACTTGGCCCCACCTCAGACTATTAAGTCATTATTTACAATAGTGGGACTCAGTATTTTTGAAGTTTCTCAAGTAATTTTATTGCATAGCCACACTTAAGGAAAACTCTTTGTAGCATCTAGAATGGTTTTTCATACATACCAAATACTAAACAAATATGTTGAATGAAACTAATTTTAATCACACAAATATGCTAACCATATCATTGTGATTTAGAACTTCGTTAGCCTACACTTATGTTAGCCTACCTGTTCAAGACTTTAATGACATTATTTTGGTTTTGACGGTATTTTAGTTAAAAATCAAGTTCATGTTCAAAAGATTAGGATTTGACACCTTAAGGATATTGAAAATAATGTGGCTCACTCACAGAAGTTGTTTTTCAAAGGTGAGAAATGTCCAAAACATTTTCGAACAAAATAGCAGCCTTATTAAATCTCTGTGAATAGCTTCCCACATAAGTTAATTCATGGGCATAGACAAGTTTTAATTAGTATCTTTATATATGACATTTTGAGTAATGAACACTCTCATGTTGATAAATATTTTACTCATGTAAATCCTAAGGAGTTTATAGTGTCTTCTCCGTGGTGATTACCAATGTTAATATGGAATTCATGAGCAATTATTTTCACTTTCCAAGGCTTCTCCTATATGTATTTCCCAAAAACCTGAGAAATGAGTAAAAAACAAACAAACAAAAAAAAAACCTAGAAGTATAAAATGTGAATTGTGATCATTCAAATGAAATAGTTTAACTTTTCACTTGTATTATATTCTATGTTGCAGACATACTATTCAATATTGTTATTATATATACACAGATTAAGGCATTACAATTTTCATAACTTACTGTCAATCATTAAAAGTATTGGCATGTGTTTCAGTGTATTACTATTCCTGTTAGATTATTTTAATTTATTCATTTTTAGTTGAAAGATAATTGCTTTATAATATTATGTTGGTTTCTGCCATACATCAACATGCATCAGCCATAGGTATGTATAGAACCCCTCTCTTGTGAATCTTCCTCCCACCTCCCACCCCTTCCCACACCTCTAGGTTGTTGCAGAGCTCTGGTTTGAGTTCCTTGAATCATATAGCAAATTCCCATTGACTATGTATTTTACATATGTTAGTGTATATATTTGCATACTACTCTCTCTATTAGTCCCACCTTCTCCTTCTTCCTCCTGCCCATAGTCTGCTCTCTATGTCTGTGTCTCCACTGCTGCCCCACAAATAGGTTCATCAGTACTATATTTCTAGATTTCATAAATATATATTAACATATGGTATGTGTTTTTATCTTTCTGACTTACTTCACTCTGTATAATAGTCTCTAGGTTCATTCACCTCATTAAAACTGACTCAAATGCATTTCTTTGTATGACTAACATTCCATTGTATAAATATATCACAACTTCTTTATCCATTCATCTGTTGAACATTTAGGTTGCTTCCATAGTCTAGTTATTGTAAATAGTGCTGCAATGAACATTGAGGTACACATGTCTTTCTCAGTTTTGATTTCAACCGTGGATATGCCCACTAGTGGAACTGTTCTGTCATATGTTAGTTTTATTCCTAGGTTTTGAAGGAATCTCTATACTGTCTCCCATAGTGGCTGTATTAATTTACATTCCCACCAGCAGTGCAAAACTTTCCCTTTTCTATACACTGTCTCCAGGATTTATTGTTTGTGGATTTTTTGGTGATGGCCATCCTGACTGGTGTGAGGTGACAATTGTACTTTTGAAGTGCATTTCTCCAAAAATGAGCAATGCTGAGCACCTTCTCATGTGTTTATTAGCTGTCTGTGTTTTCTTCAGACAAATGTCTGTTGAGGTCATTTGCCCATTTCTTGATTGGGTTGTTTGTCTGGTATTGACTGGTATGAGCTGCTTGTATATTTTGGAAATTAATATTTTGTCAGTTATTTCATTTACTGTTATTATTATTATTATGTTCTGAGGGTTGTCTTTTTACCTCATTTATAGTTTCTTGGCTGTACAAAAGCTTTTAATTTGGTCTCACTTGCTATTTTGATTTTTATTTCCATTACTCTAGGATGTGGGTCACAGAGGATCTTGCTGTGATTCATGGTATATAGTGCTCTGCCTATGTTTTCCTCTAGGAGTTTTATAGTTCCTGGTGTTACATTTAGGTCTTTATTCCATTTTTAGTTTATGTTTGTGTATGGTGTTAGAAGTGTTTTAGCTTCATTCTTTGACATGTAGCTGTACAGTTTCCCCAGCACCACTTATTTAAGGGACTATCTTTGCCCTATTGTATATTCGCGCCTCCTTTGTCAAAAATAAGGTATCCATAGGTGTGCGGGTTTATCCCTCGGCTTTCTGTCTTGTTCCATTGGTTTATATTTCTGTTTTTGTGCCAGTACCATGATGTCTCGATGACTATAGCTTTGTAGTATTATCTGAAGCCAAGAAGTTTGATTCCTCCAGCTCCATTCTTCTTTCTCAAGACAGCTTTGGCTATTCGGGGTCTTTTGTGTCTCCATACAAATTGTGAGTTGTTGTTGTTGTTGTTGTTCTAGTTCTGTGAAATACACCATTGGTAATTTGAAAAGGTTGCATTGAATTTGTAGATTACATTTGGTAGTACTGTCATTTTCACAGTGTCAATTCCCCAACCCAAGAACCTAGAATATCTCTCCATCTGTTGATGTTGTCTTTGATTTCTTTCATCAGTGTCATAGTTTTCTGTACACACCTCTTTTGTCTCCTTGGTTAGGTTTATTCCTAGATATTTTATTCTTTTTGTTGCAATGGTAAATGGGATTGATTGCTTAATTTTTCTTTCTGATATTACATTGTTAATCATGGGAATGCAAGTGATTTCTACGTATTGATTTTGTATCCTGTGACTTTGATAAATTCACTGATTAGATCTAGCAATTTCCTGATGGCATCTTTAGGGTTTTCTATGTATAGTATCATGTTGTCTACAAACAGTGGAAGTTTTACTTCTTCTTTTCCAATCTGGATTCCTTTCATTTCTTTTTTAACTCTGATTGCTGAAGGCTAAGATTTCCAAAACTATGTCGAATAATAGAGTGAGAAGGGGCACCCTTGTCTTGTTCTTGATCTTAGAGGGAACATTTTCAGTTTTTCACCATTGAATATTATATTTGCTGTGGGTTTATTGTATATGGCCTTTATTATATTGAGGTAGGTTCCTTCTATGCTCACTTTTTGAAGAGTTTTTTTTTTTTTTAATCATAAATGGGTTTTGAATTTTGTTGAAAATTTTGAAAGCTTTTTCTGCATCTATTGAGATTATCATATAACTTTTATCTTTAAATTTGTCAATATGTTGCATCACGTTGATTGATTTGCTTATGTTGAAGATTCTTTACATTCTTGGAATAAACATGACTTGATCATGGGACAAATCTGACTTGATATTTTAAATGTGTTGTTGAATTCTATTTGCTAGAATTTTGTTAAGGACATATTCATCTATGTTCATCAGTGATGTTGGCCTGCAATTTTCTTTTCTGGCTTTGTCTTTGTCTGCTTTTAGCATTCAGTGATGGTGGCCTCGTAGAATTATTTTGGAAGTGTTCCTTTGCAATTTTTTGAAGTGCTTTAGAATCATAGAGATTAGTTCTTCTCTAAATGATTGATCGTATTCACAGGTGAAGTCATCTGGTCGTAGGCTTTTTTTCTTGGGAGATTTAGGGTCACAGTTTCGATTTCAATGCTTATAATTGGGTTGTTAATAATGTTTATTTCTTCTGGTTCAGTCTTGGTAAGATTGAACTTTTCTAAGAATCTGTCCATGTCTTCCAGATTGTCCATGTTACTGGCATATAGTTGTTCATATTAGTCTGTTATGATCCTTTATGTTTCTGGATTGCCTGTTGGCATTTTCTGTTGCAATCTCTCATTTTTCATCCTTAACTGTGTTGATTTGATTCTTCTCTTTTTTTCTTGATGAGTCTGGCTTATGGTTTGCCATTATTTTTAATCTTCTCAAAGAGCCAGATTTTAGTTCTATTAATTTTTACTATCAGTTCTTTCTTTCTTTTTTTACTTATTTCTACCCTGATCTTTATGAACACTTTCCCCCAATTAACGTTGCTTTTTTGTTGTTGTTGTTCTTTTTCCAGTTGCTTTAGGTATAAAATTAGGCTTTCTATTCAATGTTTTTCTTGTTTCTTGAGGTAGGATTGTATCGCTCTAAACTTGCTTCTTAGATCTGCTTTTGCTGCAACCCATAGGTTTTGAGTTGTTATGCTTTTATTATCATTTGTTCCTAGGAATTTTTTGATTTCCCTTTTGATTTTTTCAGTAATCTGTTTGTTATTTAGAAACATTGTTTAATCTCCAAGTGTTTGTGTTTTTTATTCATTTATTTATTTATTTCATTTATTTTTATTAGTTGGGGGCTAATTACTTTACAATATTGTGTGGGTTTTGTCATACATTGACATGAATCAGCCATGGATTTACACGTATTCCCCATCCCGAACCCCCTCCCACCTACCTCTCTACCCAATCCCTCTGAGACTTCCCAGTGCACCAGGCCTGAGCACTTGCCTCATGCATCCAACCTGGGTTGGTGCTCTGTTTCAATATAGATAATATACATGTTTCAATGCTGTTCTCTCGAAACATCCCACCCTTGCCTTCTCCCACAGAGTCCAAAAGTCTGTTCTGTACATCTGTGTCTCTTTTTCTGTTTTGCATATAGGGTATTCATTACCACCTTTCTGAATTCCATATATATGTGTTAGTATGCTGTAATGTTCTTTATCTTTCTGGCTTACTTCACTCTGTATAATAGGCTCCAGTTTCATCCACCTCATTAGAACTGGTTCAAATGAATTCTTTTTAATGGCTGAGTAATATTCCATGGTGTATATGTACCACAGCTTCCTTATCCATTCATCTGCTGATGGGCATCTAGGTTGCTTCCATGTCCTGGCTTTATAAACAGTGCTGCGATGAACATTGGGGTGCATGTGTCTCTTTCAGATCTGGTTTCCTTGGTGTGTATGCCTAGAAGTGGTATTGCTGGGTCATATGGCAGTTCTATTTCCAGTTTTTTAAGAAATCTCCACACTGTTCTCCATAGCGGCTGTACTAGTTTGCATTCCCACCAACAGTGTAAGATGGTTCCCTTTTCTCCACACCCTCTCCAGCATTGATTGCTTGTAGACTGTTGGATCGTAGCCATCCTGACTGGAGAGTAATGGTACCTCATTGTGGTTTTGATTTGCATTTCTCTGATGATGAGTGATGTTGAGCACATTTTCATGTGTTTGTTAGCCATCTGTATGTCTTCTTTGGAGAAATGTCTGTTTAGTTCTTTGGCCCATTTTTTGATTGGGTCATTTATTTTTTGAAATTGAGCTGCAGGAGCTGCTTGTATGTTTTTGAGATTAGTCCTTTGTTGCTCCATTTACTATTATTTTCTCCCAATCTGAGGGCTGTCTTTTCATCTTGCTTATAGTTTCCTTTGTTGTGCAAAAGCTTTTAAGTTTCATTACATCCCATTTCTTTAGTTTTGCTTTTATTTCCAATATTCTGGGAGGTGGGTCATAGAGGATCCTGCTGTGATTTATGTCGGAGAGGGTTTTGCCTATGTTCTCCTCTAAGAGTTTTATAGTTTCTGGTCTTACATTTAGATCTTTAATCCATTTTGAGTTTATTTATGTGAATGGTGTTAGAAAGTGTTCTAGTTTCATTCTTTTACAAGTGGTTGGCCAGTTTTCCCAGCACCACTTGTTAAAGAGGTTGTCTTTCTTCCATTGTATATCCTTGCCTCCTTTGTCAAAGATACGGTGTCCATAGGTTTGTGGATTTATCTCTGGGCATTCTATTCTGTTCCATTGATCTATATTTCTGTCTTTGTGCCAGCACCATACTGTATTGATGACTGGGGCTTTGTAGTAGAGCCTGAAGTCAGGCAGGTTGATTCCTCCAGTTCCATTCTTCTTTCTCAAGATTGCTTGGCTTTTCGAGGTTTTTTGTATTTCCATACAAATTGTGAAATTCTTTGGTCTAGTTCTGTGAAAAATACCGTTGGTAGCTTGATAGGGATTGCATTGAATCTATAGAGTGCTTTGGGTAGAATAACCACTTTGACAATATTGATTCTTCCAATCCATGAACACGGTATATTTCTCCATCTGTTTGTGTCCTCTTTGATTTCTTTCATCAGTGTTTTATAGCTTTCTATGTATAGGTCTTTTGTTTCTTTAGGTAGATATACTCTGAAGTATTTTATTCTTTTTGTTGCAATGGTGAATGGTATTGTTTCCTTAATTTTTCTTTCTGTTTTCTCATTGTTAGTGTATATGAATGCAAGGGATTGCTGTGTGTTAATTTTATATCCTGCAAATTTACTATATTCATTGATTAGCTCTAGTAATTTTCTGGTCGGGTCTTTAGGGTTTTCTATGTAGAGGATCATGTCATCTGCAAACAGCGAGAGTTTCATTTCTTCTTTTCCTATCTGGATTCCTTTTACTTCTTTTTCTGCTCTGACTGCTGTGGCCAAAACTTCTAAAACTATGGTGAATAGTAGGGGTGAGAGTAGGGACCCTTGTCTTGTTCCTGATTTTAGGGGAAATGCTTTCAATTTTTCACCATTGAGGGTAAACCTTGCTGTGGGTTTATCATATATAGCTTTTATTATGTTGAGGTATGTTCCTTCTATTCCTGCTTTTTTGGAGAGTTTTTATCATAAATGAATGTTGAATTTTGTCAAAGTCTTTTTCTGCATCTATTGAGATAATCATATGGTTTTTATCTTTAAATTTGTTAATGTGGTGTTTTACATTGATTGCTTTGCCGATATTAAAGAATCGTTGCATTCCTGGGATAAAGCTCACTTGGTCATGGTGTATGATTTTTTTAATATGTTGTTGGATTCTGTTTGCTAGAATTTTGTTAAGGATTTTTGCATCTATGTTCATCAGTGATATTGGCCTGTAGTTTTCTTTTATTGTGGCAACTTTGTCTGGTTTTGGAATTAGGGTGATGGTGGCCTCATAGTATGAGTTTGGACGTTTACCTTCTTCGGCAATTTTCTGGAAGAGTTTGAGTAAGATAGGTGTTAGCTCTTCTCTAAATTTTTGGTAGAATTCAGCTGTGAAGCCATCTGGTCCTGGGCTTTTGTTTGCTGGAAGATTTCTGATTACAGTTTCGATTTCCTTGCTTGTGATGTGTCTGTTAAGATCTTCTATTTCTTTCTGGTTCAGTTTTGGAAAGTTATACTTTTCTAAGCATTTGTCCATTTCTTCCAAGTTGTCCATTTTATTGGCATAGAGCTGCTGGTAGTAGTGTCTTATGATCCTTTGTATTTCAGTGTTGTCTGTTGTGATCTTTCCATTTTCATTTCTAATTTTGTTAATTTGGTTCTTCTCCCATTGTTTCTTTATGAGTCTTGTTAACGGTTTGTCCATTTTGTTTATTTTTTCAAATAACCAGCTTTCAGCTTTGTTGATTTTTGCTATGGTCTCTTTAGTTTCTTTTGCATTTATTTCTGCCCTAATCTTTAAGATTTATTTCCATCTACTAACCCTGGGGTTTTTCATTTCTTCCTTCTCTAGTTGCTTTAGATGTAGAGTTAGGTTATTTATTTGACTTTTCCTTGTTTCTGAGGTAAGCCTGTAATGATATGAACCTTCCCCTTAGCACTGCTTTTACAGTGTCCCAGAGGTTTTGGGATGTTGTGTTTTCATTTTTGTTCATTTCTATGCATATTTTGATTTCTTTTTTTATTTCTTCTATGATTTGTTGCTTATTCAGAAGGGTGTTATTTAGCCTCCATATGTTTGAATTTTTAACAATTTTTTTCCTGTAATTGAGATCTAATCTTACTGCACTGTGGTCAGAAAAGATGACTGGAAAGATTTCAGTTTTTTTTAATTTACCAAGACTAGATTTATGGCCCAGGATGTGATCTATTCTGGAGAATGTTCCGTGTGCACTTGAGAAAAAGGTGAAGTTGATTGTTTTGGGGTGAAATGTCCAATAGATATCAATTAGGCCTAGCTGGTCCATTGTGCCTTTAAAGTTTGTGTTTCCTTGTTAATTTTTGGTTTAGTTGATCTATCCATAGTTGTGAGTGGGGTATTAAAGTCTCCCACTATTATATTCTGTTGCTATTAATTTCCTCTTTCACACTTGTTAGCGTTTGCCTTACATATTGTGGTGCTCCTATGTTGGGTGCATCTTTATTTATAATTGTTATATCTTCTTCTTGGATTGATCCTTTGATCATTATGTAGTGTCCTTCTTTGTCTCTTTTCACACCCTTTATTTGAAAGTCTATCTTATCTGATATGAGCATTGCGACTCCTGCTTTCTTTTGTTCTCCGTTTGTGTGAAATATTTTTTTTCCAGCCTTTCACTTTTTGTCTCTATGTGTCTCTTGTTTTGAGGTGGGTTTCTTGTAGACAGCATATATAGGGGTCTTGTTTTTGTATCCATTCAGCCAGTCTTTGTCTTTTCGTTGGGGCATTCAACCCATTTACATTTAAGGTAATTATTGATAGGAATGGTACCATTGCCATTTCCTTTGTTGTTTTGGGTTTACTTTTATACAAGCTTTCTGTGTTTCCTGTCTAGAGAAGATCCTTTAACATTTGTGGAAGAGCTGGTTTGGTGGTGCTGAATTCTCTCAGCTTTTGCTTGTCTGTAAAGCTTTTGAATTCTCCTTCATATCTGAATGAGATCCTTGCTGGTAATGTGGGTTGTAGATTATTCTCTTTCATTACTTGAAGTATGTCCTGCCATTCCCTTCTGGCCTGGAGAGTTTCTATTGCTAGATATGCTGTTATCCTTATGGGAATCCCTTTGTATGTTATTTGTTGTTTCTCCCTTGCTGCTTTTAATATTTGTTCTTTGTGTTTGATCTTTGTTAATTTAATTAATTGGTGTCTTGCGATGTTTCGCCTTGGGTTTATCCTGTTTGGGACTCTCTGGGCTTCTTTGACTTGGGTGGCTATTTCCTTCCCCATTTTAGGGAAGTTTTCAGCTATTATCTCCTTGAGTATTTTCTCATGGCCTTTCTTTTTGTCTTCTTCTTCTGGGACTCTTATTATTCGAATGTTGGGGCATTTCACATTGTCCCAGAGGTCCCTGAGGTTGTCCTCATTTCTTTTGATTCTTTTTTTTTTCTCACTGCTTCATTTATTTCCATAGTTTTATCTTCTACCTCACTTATCCTATCTTCTTTCTCCATTATTCTACTCTTGGTTCCCTCCAGAGTGTTTTTTATCTCATTTATCGCATTATTCATTTTTAATTGACTCCTTTTTATTTCTTCTAGGTTCTTATTAAACATTTCTTGCATCTTCTCAATCTTTGTCTCCAGGCTATTTATCTGTAACTCCATTTTGTTTTCACGATTTTGGATCATTTTTATTATCATTATTCTAAATTCTTTTTCAGGTAGATTCCCTATCTCCTCCTCTTTTGTTTGACTTGGTGGGCATTTTTCATGTTCCTTTACCTGTTGGGTAGTTCTCTGCCTTTTCCTCTTGTTTAGATTGCTGTGTCTGGAGTGGCCTTTCTGTATTCTGATGGTCTGTGGTTCCTTTTTTTTGTGGAGGTTTCACCCAGTGGGTGGGGTTGGATGATTGGCTTGTCAAGGTTTCCTGGTTAGGGAAGCTTGCGTCGGTGTTCTGGTGCATGGAACTGGATTTCTTCACTCTCGAGTGCAATGGAGTGTCCAGTAATGAGTTTCGAGATGGGTCTATGTGTTATGTGTGACTTTGGGCAGCCTGTAAGTTGATACTCAGGGCTATGTTCCTGCATTGCTGGAGAATTTTCAGGGTATGTCTTGCTCTGAAACTTATTGGCTCTTGGGTGGTGGTTGGTTTCAGTGTAGGTATAGAGGCTTTTGAATGGTTTCTTATTACTTAATGTTCTGTGTATTCAGGAGTTTTCTGGTATTCTCAGGTTTTGGGCTTAAGTCTTCTGCCTCTGGATTTCAGTTTTATTCTTCCAGTAGTCTCAAGATTTCTCCAACTATACAGCCCTGATAATAAAACTTCTAGATTAATGGTGAAAAGATTCTCCACCATGAGGGACACCCAGAGAGGTTAACAGAGTTACATGAGAAAGAGGAGAGGGAGGAGGGAGATAGAGATGAGCAGGAGGAGAAAAAGGGGGACTCAAGAGGAGAGAGACAGATCTACACAGTTGTCTGTTCCCAAAGTGTTCTCCATAGCCCAGACACCCACAAAGATTCACAGAATTGGATTGGGAAGAGACAGGGAAAGGAGGAAACAGGTGTTCTGAGGTAGAAAATGGAGAGTCAAAAGTGGGAGAGAGTAATCAACACCCTCCTGAGTAAAAATGGGAACTGAATATTGGATTCTTAAATGTCCAAAATTTATATCACATACTGAAAAACAAAGATTAAAAATCTAGAGTAGAGGTTAGACTCTTAAAAATACAATGTTAAAAACAAAAACACAAAAAATTTTAGAAATATATATGAAGTTCAGTTTAAAAATAGGGCTTCTCTCTCTTTTTTTTTTTGCAAGGTTATGGTGAAATTAAATGAAACTTAAGGAGTAGTAGAGGAGTAATAGAGGACTTTAAAAGAAAATAAGAGAAAAAGAAAAAAAAAAGAGAAAAAAAAAAACAAGAAAAAATTTTTTTCCTAATTAAAAAAATGGTAAAAATATATGAAAATGAAAGTTAAGGAGTAATGGGGGAGTAATAGGGGATTTTAAAAGAAAATAAAAGAGAAAAAATAAAAAAGAAAAGAAAATAATTTCTTTTTTTTAAATATATCTAGGAATTTCTCTGGAGCTGTTGCGTTCAGTGTGGGTTCGGTTCAGTTTCAGGTAGCTCCTCGTTCAGCTTACACTTCTCAATATCTATAGGCCCTTTCTGGTGTAGTCGGTGTTATCTACAGTGATTTTAATCTGTTGCACTGGTCCCTTCTGATGCAGTTCCCTTTGTTTATTTGGCTTCTGTTTGCCGGTCTCTTCAGTGCCTAATTTCCGCCCTGACACAGGCGGGCAGAGGTGGTCTCTTGTTCAGGTTTGCTAGTTCTGTCATGCTGCGGGGAGGAGGGGGCACTGTTTTCCCATCTACGCTGCTCAGGCTCCGGGCTGCTCTATATGGAGTGTGTCCTGCATTGTGAGCGGTTCCAGTTATCGGGTACTCCACAAAAGCACGGAATTGGTTGTTCCTGCATTTTGTGTTTTCCCCAGCCTGAGCAGCTTAGGCAGCCAGGAGCTTGAGGGGCACACTCTCTCTGGTGCGGTGCACCTTCTCCCCTCCACAGCCCCAGCCTTAGTTTCTGCCCGCACCGTTCGGGTGCGTGCGCCCTGTGTTTAGCGGCGACCCTCCCAGCGGATGTCAAACATCCAGACTCTCAGGAAGTCTTTGGTTAGAAACTGGAGGCCTGTTCGCAGTGTGGTAGGGGATGCCGCCTTTGGGGCCGAGTTTGCCCCTTTCTCCTCCCCGCTGCCTCCTGCCTCCAGCAGGGCTGGGCTGGTCCGCAGCTGGCTAGCTCCTCTGGACTTGCTCAGACCCTTTTTCTGGGAATGGCTGGCAGTGTGTTTGGGCCGGTTAATTTTCTCTCTCTCTTTTGCTGTCCCACAGTTTAAGTTGGTATCTCACAAAATCTCCCTCCCATTGCCCTCAGGGCACTCAGGCCTGGTCCTTACCCTAAACAATGCCACCGGCTCCCCTCCGTTCCGCCCCCACTTGCTGGTGGCGGATGCGGGCGTCTGGGGTACTTTTCTGCTGGGAGTTGCTTTTAGGCACGTAATCTGTGGGGTTTATTTATTTATTTATTTATTTATTTTCCTCCCAGTTAGGTTGCCCTCCGAGATTCAAAAACTTCCCCCAGACCGGCCAGTGCAAGGGTTTCCTGATGTTTGGAAACTTCCTCTATTAAGACTCCCTTCCCGGGAAGGGTCTCCATCCCTAGCTCTTTTGTCTCTCTTTTTGTCTTTTATATTTTGTCCTACCTCCTTTTGAAGACAATGGGCTGCTTTTCTTGGCACCTGATGTCCTCAGCTAGCGATCAGAAGTTGTTTTGTGATGTTTGCTCTGCGTTGAATTGTTCTTTTGATGAATTTGTAGGGGAGAAAGTGGTCTCGCCATCCTATTCCTCTGCCATCTTGGCTCCTCCGTGTTTGTGTTTTTTAGAGTTATTTTCCTGTAACTGATATCTAGTCTCAAAGCATTGTGGTTGGAAAAGATGCTTAATACAATTTCAGCATTTTTTTTTCCTTTAATTTACTGAAGTTTGATTAATGAACCAAGATACTTTCTGTCCGGGAGAATGTTCCATGTGCACTTGAAAACAAGTGCATTCTTTTGCATTTAGGTGGAAAGTTCTAAAGATATCAACTAAGTCTATTTGATGCATTGTTTCATTTAAGGTTTGTATTTCTTTATTAATTTTCTGTTTTGATAATCTGCCCATTGGGGTAAGTGGGGTGTTAAAGCCCCCTACTATTATTGTGTTGCTGTCAGTTTCCTCTTTTATGTCTGTTACTGTTTGCTTTATGTATTGAGGTGCTCCTATGTTGGGTGCATAGATAGTTGCAGCAGTTGTGTCCTCTTCTTGGGTTTATCATTATATTGTGTCCTTCTTTGGCTCCTGAAGTAATCTTTATTTTAATGTCTATGTTGTCAGAAATGAGAATTGCCACCCCAGGTTTTTTTTTTTTTCCATTTTTTCATATTCCATCCTTTTACTTTCAGAATGTATGTGTCTCTAGGTCTGAAGTGGGCCTTGTAGACAGCATATGTGTGGGTCTTGTTTTCTCATCCACTCAGCCAATCTGTGTCTTTTGGTTGGCGCATTTAACCCATTTACATTTAAAGCAATTATTGATATATATGTTCCTATTTGCATTTTCTTAATTGTTTTGTTTTGTTTTGTTTTGAGGTCTTTCCTTTCTCTTATGTTTACTGCCTATACAAATTTCTTTAATATTTGTTGTAAAGCTGGTTTGATGGTGTTAAATTCTCTTAACTTTTCCTTGTCTGTAAAGCTTTTGATTTCTTCATCAATTTTGAATGAGATACTTGCTAGGTAGAATAATCTTGTTTTTTTTTTTTTTTTCTTCAAGTACTTTAAACATATCCTGCCATTCCATTTTGACCTGCAGAGTTTCCACTGAAAAATCAGCTGTTAAATGTATGGGGTTTCCCTTGTATGTTACTTGTTGCTTTTCCCTTGCTGCTTTTAATATTCTTTCTTTGTGTTTAATCTTTGTTATCTTGATAAGTATGTGTCTCAATGTGTTTCTCCTTGGGTTTTTCCTGTATGGGACTCTCTGAACTTCTTGGAATTGATTGACTATTTCCTTTCCCATGCTGGGGAGGTTTTCAACTATAATCTCCAAAAATGTTCTCAGTGCCTTTCTTTTCACCCTCTGGAACTCTTATAACTTGAGTGTTGGTGACCTTAATGTTGTCCCATGATCTCTGAGGCTATATTGAATTCTTTTCATTCTTTTTCCTTTATGTTGTTCTTCAGCAGTTATATCTACCATTCTATCTTCCAGCTCACTTATCCATTCTTCTGCTTCCATTAATCTACTATCGGTTCTTTCTGGAGTACTTTTTCAGTTTCAGTAATTGAGTTATTCATCTCTGTTTGCTTAATCTTTATTTCTTTTATGTTCTTGGTAATTGTGTTAATCATGTTTATTGTTTCTTGCATTTTCTCCATTCATTTTTGTGAGTTTTGGGAGCATCTTTACTATCATTATTCTGAATTATTTTTCAGGTAGTCTGCCTATTTCCTCTTCATTTATTTGGTCTTGTGTGTTTCTAGTTTGTTCCTTCATTTGTGCAATACTTCCTTACCTTTTCCTTCTTCCTTTCTTTCTTTTTCTTTTTTTATTTTATATATTGTGTTTGAGATCTCCTTTTCTTGGGGTTTGAGATTGAATTCCTACTTCATTTTAATTTCTGCCCTTGGAGGGAAGGGTTGGTCCAGTGGTTTGTATAGGCTTCTGTTGAGTGTGACTGTGGGAGGAGGTAAGTTTTTTTTTTTTTTTTTTCCCTTCTCATTGTTAGTGCTATATGAGTTGGTAATCCTATTTGCTGATGATTGTGTTTGTGTTTTTGTCTTGTTTGTTGTTTGTGTAAGGCATCCTGCACTGGGTGCTGTTGGCCGTTGGTTGATATTGGGTCTTGTATACAGCCAGAGATCTTTGCAAGAGTTCTAATTAATACTCCTTGGGTTTAGGAGTTTTCTGCCAATCTAGATTCTTTTTGTCAGGGCTCCCACTCCAAAGTCTTAGGGCTTGATCCCTGTCCAGGAAATTGAGATTCCACAGGTGGTTTGTTATGGCATTAAAGGGGATTTAAAAAAAAACACTAAGAAAAGAAAATAAATGCAAACCCCAGGCAAATAGCAAATGCAAAATCAGGAAAATACTAATAAAAATAATGCACGCATAAACAAATCCAAGGTGAAAGTGAAAGTAACTCAGTGTGTCCGACTCTTTGCGACTTTTTGCTACTTTTTGATACTCTTTGCCATTCTGGCTCCCATGTGGCTCAGCTGGTAAAGAATTTGCCTGCAATGTGGGACACCTGGGTTCAATCCCTGGGTTGGGAAGATTCCCTGGAGAAGGAAATGGCTACCCACTCTAGTACTCTGGCTTGGCCAAAACAGTCCCCCAGAAAAGAAAGTAGAAGAGATTGGCCTCGTGAGCAAAGGAAAGTAAAAATGATATCAACCAGTTAGAAACAAAACTAGCTAAAGCATAAACTGGAAAGCAAAACCAAAGCAGTATGCCAGCCTGGGAATAAATCAATAAGAGCAAAACACACTAATAAACATAGAGAGAAAAAAAGAAAGAAAGAATAAAAAAGCAAAGTTAAACAGAGATAGATAAAGGAGATTTATATATATATTAAAGAATAACCACAACAGGAAAAGCATAAGGAAAGCAAACAAAATAATATATGTAGAAACTAATAATAATAAATTAAAAAATAAATAAAACAGGAGAAAAAAGGGGGACCCTCAAAGCCACAAAAGTCCAAAAAAAAAGGCAGACATATTTAAAGGAAATAGAGTGATTAACAAAATAAATAAATAAAATAAATTCTCCAAAACATAAATATATGTAATACTACTAATGAAATCAACTACTACAGCAACAGAGGGAAAATAAGGGAAAAAAGAAAAAATACAGAAGGAACTGTGGAACAAGTTAAAATATAAGAATAATAAGTGTTTTTTCTTAGATCTCAGCTGTTGGAATCTTTTCCCTTGTTGTGAGTGACAGTCCACCTCACTTACCTAGGGTGTCCTTCAATACTGGGCTGGTCTCTGGACCTGTTGTGGGGGAAGTTCAAACTCTAATCTAGTCCTAATTCCGTGTGCTCTTGCCTCTAATGTCCACATCTACCAGTGCTATAACACTGTCTTCTGTGGAACCTTTCATTGTATTTTTATATATTCCATTGACACAAAGTCTGCCTAGTTGATCGTGTGGGTTTAATCCATATCTTGTACCACTGGTGAGAAGTTTTTGGGTTTTATTCCTTAGCCACACTGTCCCTGGGTTTCAATTGTGGTTTTATCTCCATCTCTGGGTGTTAGTCATCCACAGGGGTTTTCTCTTCAGGCTGCCCTGGAGGACTTGGGTGTGCCCCCGGGGAGAACCAGGTATGGAGGTGGTGCAGCTGCTTGGATTGCTGGGGCCCTGGCAATACCAGGTACTCAGGGGAGCCAGTGACTAGGACAGGGGGAAATATGGGGATCATGGGTTTTTTTGGGTTTTGTTTGTTTGTTTTTTCCCAGTCTCCGGCTGCTCTGTCCCAGTGGGGATTGTGCAAGGAGGTGGCACAGGCACTTTGATCATGGGTACCCTGGCAATGCCAGATACCCAGGGGTGCTGGCAGCAGTTGTCACAGGAAGTATGGTGCTATTAGATTTTTTACAGCTTCTGGCAGCTCTGCCCCAGTAAGGATTGAGCATGGAGGTGTCAGAGTTACTTGGATAGTGGGAAATCTGGTGGTGCCAAGTGTGCAGGGACACACACTGCCTCAGCTATGGTCCTATTAGAGTCTTTTCCTAGCCTCTGGCAGCTGAAAATCAGAAGGCCGCATTAGCTGGTCCTTCTCTGTTGTTTGGCCTGTTCAGGCACTTATAGGACCCCCTGGTTGGGGTCCTTCTCTGTTGTTCAGTGCATCAGGCACTTAAAGGGCCACACCGGGGGGGCAGAGTGGTTCTTCTCTGTTGCTTGACACTTAAAGTACCAGCCTCTCTGGGGTCTTTCAGCTGTCCAGTGCTGATGTGTGTGGAGAGAGAGGTTAGAGATGACTGCACCCCCTATGTGTGACTCAGCAGTATCGCACTGCCTCCATGTTTGCCTGGCTTCCCTTCACAAGTATTTCCAACTGTGATCTCCTTCCTCAGGTCTCCTTGGGACATCTCCCCCCAGTCAAGAGCAGACCTTGCCCTAGGATTGTTCTCCAATATCTATGTTCCAACCCACTGACTCTGCACTTTCTAGGGGACTTGCATCCCTGTCTGAGGTACATATGGCTATGGCAAAAATGGTGTGAGTTATTCTTATTCCATTTAGAATGTCATAGATCAGCTGCTTCATTCTTGAACAGCCTCAAATGCTTCACGTCTGTTCCAAACATTTGCCCTGATGTGTGGATCTGGCTCCTGCTGCAGTTCCCCCAACTCCAGGACCAGATCCAGTCCTACTCACTCTCTTCTTTTATCCCCTCCTACCTTCATCCCACAGAGTTTTTCATGATTCAATATATTATTTTCTGCTGGTCAGGTACCCCTGCCCACTCTCAGCTGGTGTTCTGCAAGATCTTCTGTGTCTGGAGGCATATTCCTGATGTATTCATGGAGAGAGACATACTCCACATCCACCTACCCTTCCAATTTCTTGGATATCTTCCGCATTTAAGGGCTTTAATCCATTTTAGTTTATCTTTGTGTATGGTATTAAGAAGTGTGCTAATTTTATTTCTTCACAAGTAGCTTTCACTTCTCCCAGCACCACTTATTGAAGAGATTATCTTTGCCCCATTGTATATTCTTGCCTCCTTTCTCGAAGTAAGGTACCCATCAGTGCATGGGTTTAGCTCTGAGATTTTTATCTTGTTCCATTGGTTTATATTTCCGTTTTTGTGTCAGTACCATACCATCTTGATGACTGAAGTTTTGTAGTATAATCTGAACTCAGGGAGGTTAATTCCTCTAGTTCCATTCTTCTTTCTCAAGATTACTTTGGCTATTCAGGGTCTTTTGTGTTTCCATATGAACTGTGAAATATTTCATTCAAGTGCTGTGAAGCTTCCTGATGGGAGAGACTAGCTGTTGGGAAAACTGGGTCTTGCTTTGGTGGACAGGCCATGCTGAGAAAGCTTCCACAAGCCACTTATCCTCATCAATCAGAAGGCAGACAAAATGAAAACCATATAACAGGAAACTAATCAAACTGGTCACATGGATCATAGCCTTGTCTAACTAAATGAAACTTTGAGCCATGCCATATAGGGTCACACAAGACGGACGGGTCATGGTGGAGAGTACAGACAAACATGTTCCACTGGAGAAAGGAATGGCAAACCACTTCAGCATTCTTGTCTTGAGAAAACCATGAACAGTATGAAAATTCAAAAAGATAGGACACTGAAAGATGAACGTCCCAGGTCAGTAGGTGCCCAATATGCTAAGGGAGATGAGTGGAGAAATAGCTCCAGAAAGTGTGAAGAGGTTGAGCCAAAGCAGAAAAAATACCCAGTTGTGAATGTGTCTGGTGGTGAAAGTAAAGTCCAATGCTATAAGAACAACACTGCACAGGAACCTGGAAGATTTGTTCCATTAATCAAGGTAAATTGGAAGTGGTCAAACAGGAGATGGCAAGCGTGAACATTGACATTTTAGGAATCAGTGAACTAAAATATACTGGAATAGGTGAATTTAATTCAGATGACAATTTTATCTACTACTGTGGGCAAGAATCCCTTAGAAAAAAATGGAATAGCCCTCATAGTCAACAGAAGAGTCTGAAATGCAGTATTTGGATGCAATCTCAAAAAGGACAGAATGATATCTGTTTGTGTCCAAGGCAAAGGCAAACCATCACAGTAATCCAAGTCTATGCTCCAACCACTAATGCCGAAGAAGCTGAAGTTGAACAGCTCTATGAAGACCTACAAGATGGTCTAGAACTAACACTAAAAAGAGATGTCCTTTTCATCATAGAGGATATTGGAATGCAAAAGGAGGAAGTTAAGAGACACCTGAAGTAACATACAAGTTTTGTCTCGGTGAACACAATGGAGCAGGGCAAAACCAAAAGAGTTTTGCCAGGAGAATGCACTGGTCATAGCAAAGACCCTCTTCCAACAGCATTAGAGAAAACTCTATACATGGACAACACTAGACGACTAATGCCAAAATCAGACTGGTTATATTCTTTGCAAGCAAAGATGGAGAAGCTCTATACAGTCAGCAAAAACAAGACTGGGAGCTGACTTTGGCTCAGATCATGAACTCCTTGTTGCAAAATTCAGACTTGAATTGGAGAAAATAGGGAAAACAACTGGAACATTCAGGTATGACCTAAATCAAATACCTTACAATGGAAGTGAAAAATATATTCAAGGGATTACTTCTGATCGATAGAATGCCTGAAGAACTATGGACAGAAGTGCATAACATTGTACAGGAGGAGGTTGTCGAAAACATCCTCAAGAAAAAGAAATGTAAAAAGACAAAATGGTTGTCTAAGGAGACCTTAAACATAGGTGAGAAAAGAAGAGAAGCAAAAGCAAAGTAGAAAAGGAAAGATATACACATCTAAATGTAGTGTTACTAAGAATAGCAAGGGGAAATAAGAAAACCTTCCTAAGTGATCAATGCAAAGAAGTAGAGGAAAATAATAGTTTGGGTAAGAGTAGAGATCTCTTCAAGAAAATTACAGATACCAAAGGAACATATCATGTAAAGATGGTCATAATAAATGACATAAAGTTTATGTACCTAATAGAAACAGAAGATATTAAGATGAGGTGGCAGGAATACATAGAAGACCTATATAAAAAAGATCTTAATGACCCAGATAGCCATGATGGTGTGAAAACTCACCTACAGCCAGACATTGTGGAATGTGAAATCAAGTGGGTCTTAGGAAGCATGACTTAGTGGGAGTGCTTTTAGTTTTTCACCACTGAGAGTAATATCTGCTATGGCTTTGTCATTTATGATCTTTATTATGGTGAAGTAGGTTCCTTCTATGCCCGTATTTGGAAGAATCTTTTTCATAAATGGGTGCTGAATATTGTTGAAAGCTCTTTCTGTATCAACTGAGATTATCATATAGTTTTTATCTTTCAAGTTCTTAATATGATGTATCACATTGATTGATATGTGTATATTGAAGAATCCTTGCATCCCTGGGATGAAATTAACTTGATCAAGGCATATGATCTTTTTTAATGTGTTGTTGAATTCTGTTTGATAGAATTTCGTTTAGAATTCTTGTGTCTATGCTCATCAGTGATATTAGCCTGTGATTTCCTTTTCTATTTTTTTTCCATTTATTTTTTATTAGTTGGAGGCTAGTTACTTTACAATATTGTAGTGGCTTTTGCCATAAATTGACATGAATCAGCCATGGATTTACATGTATTCCCCATCCCGATCCCCCCTCTCACTTCCCAATACAGAATACTAACACACATATATGGAATTTAGAAAGATGGTAATGATAACCCTATATGTAAAACAGAAAAAGAGACACAGATGTGCAGAACAGACGTTTGGACTCTGTGGGAGAAGGCGAGGGTGGGATGTTTCGAGAGATCAGCATCGATACATGTATATTATCTAGGGTGAAACAGATCACCAGCCCAGGTTGGATGCATGAGACAAGTGCTCGGGCCTGGTGCACTGGGAAGACCCAGAGGGATCGGGTGATTTCCTTTTCTTGTGATATCTTTGTCTGGTTTTCGCATCAGGGTGAATGTGGCCTCATAGAATGAATTTGGAAGTGTTCCTTCTTCTTTAATTTTCAGAAGAGTTTCAGAAAAATAGGCATTAGCTCTTCTGTAAACATTTGATAGAATTCACCTGTGAAACCATCTTGCCCTGGACTTTTGTGTTCTGGGAGATTTTGATCACATTTTCTATTTCAGTGTTTCTATTTACCATGTTCATAATTTCTATTTCTTCAAGGGTCAGTCTTGGCAGGCTGAAGGTTTCTAAGGATCTATCCACTTCCTCTAGGACCTGAATTTTATTGGCATATTGTTACTTGTAATAGTCTCTTATGATCCTTTGCATTTCTGCATTGTCTGTTGAAACCTCTCCGTGTTCACTTCTAATTTTGTGAACTCGAGTCTTGCCCCGCCCCCTTTTTTTTTCATGAGTCTCACTCATGGTTTGTCAAATTTCCATATCTTGTCAAAGAGCCAGCTTTTAGTTTTATTAATCTTTCTATTATTTCCTTCATTTCTTTTTCATTTATTTCTGCTCTGATTTTTATGAGTTCTTTTCTTTTATTAACTTTGCATTTTTTTGTATTTTTCTTTTCCTACTTGTTTCAGGTGTTAAGTTAGGCTGTCTATTTGATGCTTTTCTTGCTTCTTGAGATAGGATTGTATTGCTATAAACTTCCCTCTTAGAACTGATTTCACTGCATCCCATAGTTTTTGGATAATCATGTTTTCATTGTAATTTCTTCTTAGGAATTTTTTTCAAATTTTCCTATTGATTTCTTCAGTAACTGGTCTGTTATTTAGAAATGTATTGTTTAATCTCCATGTGTTTGCTTTTTTTGTTTTTTTTTTTTGTCTTTTTTTTTCTTTAATTAATATATTGTCCCATAGCATTGTGGTCAGAGAAGAAGCCAGATATAATTTCAATGTTCTTAAATTCACTGAGACTTGATTTTTGACCCAAGATGTGGTCTGTCCTGGAGAATAGTCCATGTCCACTGGAGAAGAAAGTGTACTCTTATGCATTTAGATGGAATTTCCTGAAGATATCAATTAGGTCCATCTGACCTAATGTGGCATTTAAGTATTATTTTTCCTTATTAATTTTCTGTTTTGATAATCTGTCCATTGGTGCAAGTAAGGTGTTTAAAGTCCCACACTATTATTGTGCCACTGTTAATTTTTCCTTATAAGTTTGTTAGTGTTTGACCTATATATTGTAGTATTCCTATGTTTGGTGAATAAATATGTACAATTGTTATGTACCCTTCTTGGATTGATCTCCTGATCATTATGTAATGTCCTTCTTTGTCTCTTATAATTTTTTTTTATCTTAAGGTCTATTTTGTGTGGTATAAGATTTGCCACTCTGACTTTCTTTTGATTTCTATTTACTGGAATATCTTTTTCCATCCTCTGACTTCCAGTTTGTAAGTGTCTCTAGGTCGCATATGGATCTCTTGTAGACAGAATACATATAGGGTTGTTTCTGTATCCATTCAACCAGTTTGTGTCTTTTGTTTTGAGCATTTAATTCATTTTCATTTAAAGGAATTATCTATATACATGTTCTTATTAGTATTTTCTTAATTGTTTTGGGTTTGTCTTTGTAGGTCTTTTCCTTCTCTTGTGTTTCCTGCCTATAATAGTCCCTTTAAAATTTGTTGTAAATCTAATTTAGCAGTGCTAAATTCTCTTAACTTTTGCTTGTCTGTATAGCTTTTGGTTTCTTCATCAATGTTGAATGAGATCCATAATGAGTAAAGTAGCTTTGGTTGTAGATTTTTCCCTTTCAGTATTTTAAATATATCCTGCCATTTTCTTGTGATCAATAGTGCTTCTGCTGAAAGATCAGCTGTTAGTAATATAGAATTTCCCTTATATGTTATTTATTGTTTTACCCTTTCTGGTTTTAATCTCCTTTCTCTTTGTTTAATCTTTGTTAGTTTGATTAACATGTGTCTTATTGTGTTTCTCCTTGTATTTATCCTATATGGGACTGTCTGCACTTCTTGGACTTGATTATTTTCTTTCCCATGTTGGGAAAGTTTTTGACTATCACCTTTTCAAAAACTTTCTCAGACCATTTCTTTTTCTCTTCTTAGATCCCTATAATTCTGATGTTGCTACATTTAAAATTGTCCCAGAGGTCTCTGAGATTATCCTTAGTTCTTTTCATTGTTTTTCCTTTATTCTGTTCTTCAGTAGTTATTTCCACCATTCTATCTTCCAACTTACTTATCCATTTTTCTGCCTCAGTTATTCTATTGATTACTTCTAGAGCATTTTTAATTTCAATAATTGTGTTTTTTTTTCATTGCTGTTTGTTTCATTGAGACACATGAAATCTAGATCACAAGATAGATTTATAATTTATTATTGACCTATAGTAAAGTAAACATCTCTGGTGACAGAAAACATATGTCTACTGGATGCAGTTCATATCTTCATTGCATTGTTTTGAATAAACGAGGCTATGGAGATAATAGATTCTAAAAGTTCTCATCACAATACAAAAGTACTTTTTTTGTAGCTTTTTGAGGTGACAGATGTTCACTAAACTTAATGTGGTAATCATGTGACAATACATGTAAATCAAATCATTGTTTTGTGCACTTTAAACTTAGTGCTATATCCCATATCCCAATTATATCTCAATAAAACTAAAATTGAAAAGCCAGGTTAATATCTTACTCTTTTCTTCTTTTCTTATGTATAATTTGGCAGATCACTGCCAACTATGATTCATTCTTTGATCAGAGTACCAAAACACTGATCAGGTTTTACTTTTAGTTACATTTAGTCTTGCAGTAACACAACAGTCACCTTGATTATAGGAGACACACTATCTCCTAAAAACCAGTATAACATACTGTTCTGTAAAATCAGTGATGATCATCTTCAGCAGATGCCTAGTCTTATGCATTGTATGCTTTACTACATTTGTCTCCAAGACAGTAATTTGATATCCAAGTCCTAAGACACTTATTATGCTCTTTACATATCTTAGAACTTCAACACAGAACACCCTGGTCTTAGAAAATTAGAACATCTAGAAGATATGCCAGTAGGGTTTTCCTGAACATATTTATTTATAAATGTATAAATAAGAGATTTATTTATAAATATATTTTTAAAGATAATTAAATAGCCAAAACATCACTAAGTAGAGTAAAACCTGAAGGAAAATAAAATTTTAAAAACCTAAGCTGTATGTATAAACTCATCTTTAATTTTTCCTTCTCTAACTTGTGCTCAGATTTCATCACCAAAGTGTTTAAACACATTGATTTGTTCTTACTAAATCATATAATGACTCAGACAACTCTTCTGTAATTTCTGTTGTTTGATATTTTTCTTCATTTTTCAAGTACTTTATTTTCAAGGTAGTCATTCTCTGTTTCTGTTTCTCTCTCTCTCTCTCTCTCTCTCTCTCTCTCTCTCTCTCTTTTATGAGCTGCTCTTTCTTCTCTGCATTGTTCATGAGTTACTTTTTCAGGTGCACTCTCCTTTTAGAACAATTTCTTGATTTTCTGTGAAGATCCTTCCTTCTGATTGACTTCTTCTTTAATTGAGGACCATTCTGGTACTTCATCTACTGTAATTATTCCCAATTATCCTCTCCCCAGCTACCTTTATGAGCAAAATTCAATAGTCTGGGCATTTAGGTCGCCTAGACTATCTTGTCACTAATCTAAAATACTGTAAGAGAGGTGAATAACTTAATCAATCAGGCATATGTTAAATATAAGCAGATTTCTTCACAATTCTAAGTACTATGCACTTGTAGAATGTGTTTGAGATAATCTACCTTGATGAATTCCCAATAGATGAGGACTTCAAATGAGCTTAGTCATCAAATATAAAAGTAGAACAAAGTTACTGAGTTATCAAATGAAACCAAAGTTAAAACCAAAAATGTTAATTGAATATATTTGAGCTTAGTGTGTGTGTTAGTTATTCAGTTGTGCCCAACTCTTTGTGACCTCTTGGAGTGTAGCCCACCAGGCTCCTCTGACCAAGGAATTCTCCAGGCAATAATACTGGAGTGGGTTGTCATTCTCTTTTTCAGAGAATCTTCCCAACCCAGAGATCAAACCAAGGTCTCCTGCATTGCAGGCAGATTCTTCACCATCTGAGCCACCAGGGAAGATTCTATATTTGAGTTTGGATCAGGCAAATATAATCTTCTACCCTATTGAACCGGAATCAACCATGAATGCCAAAATATTCCTCCAAATTAACATGGACTGGTCTAATATTTTTCTCCACTCATATCCCTAAAAACAATAACGATAGCTTCCTAAATAGACATACAACTTAAATTTCTTAAGAAGCTCATTCTGGAGACAAGTCTTCGAATGTGAATTTTTTGTTTCTCAAAAGATATATATATATATATATATATATATACACACACACATGTATACATATATATATATATATATATATATATATATACACACATCCATGGCTGATTCATGTTGATGATTAACAGAAAACAGAAAAAATTCTGTAAAGTAATTATGCTTCAATAAAAAAATTAATTACAATAAATAGTAGAGAAACAAAATGAACATCATCTACTAAATAGCAGGCACAGTTGATTTCTTCCTCTTTTTATTTATTTTATTTTATTTTATTTTTTTTACTGTTCTATTTAAGTTTTATATAAAAGTTACCCTCTTTTTTTTTTTTTTTTTTGGTTCCCATGATTTTCTTTTTGTTTTTATTTTTTTATTTTTTTTATTAGTTGGAGGCTAATTACTTCACAACATTTCAGTGGGTTTTGTCATACATTGACATGAATCAGCCATAGATCCACACGTATTCCCCATCCCAATCCCCCCTCCTACCTCCCTCTCCACCCGATTCCTCTGGGTCTTCCCAGTGCACCAGGCCCGAGCACTTGTCTCATGCATCCCACCTGGGCTGGTGATCTGTTTAACCATATATAATATTCATGCTGTTCTTTCAAAACATCCCAACCTCACCTTCTCCCACAGAGTCCAAAAGTCTGTTCTGTATTTCTGTGTCTCTTTTTCTGTTTTGCATATAGGGTTATCGTTACCATCTTTCTAAATTCCATATATATGTGTTAGTATGCTGTAATGTTCTTTATCTTTCTGGCTTACTTCACTCTGTATAATGGGCTCCAGCTTCATCCATCTCATTAGGACTGATTCAAATGAATTCGTTTTAATGGCTGAGTAATATTCCATGGTGTATATGTACCACAGCTTCCTTATCCATTCATCTGCTGATGGGCATCTAGGTTGCTTCCATGTCCTAGCTATTATAAACAGTGCTGTGATGAACATTGGGGTGCATGTGTCTCTTTCAGATCTGGTTTCCTCAGTGTGTATGCCCAGAAGTGGGATTGCTGGGTCATATGGCAGTTCTATTTCCAGTTTTTTAAGAAATCTCCACACTATTTTCCATAGCGGCTGTATTAGTTGGCATTCCCACCAACAGTGTAAGAGGGTTCCCTTTTGTCCACACCCTCTCCAGCATTTATTGCTTGTAGACTTTTGGATAGCAGCCATCCTAACTGGCGTGTAACGGTACCTCATTGTGGTTTTGATTTGCATTTCTCTGATGATGAGTGATGTTGAGCACATTTTCATGTGTTTGTTAGCCATCTGTATGTCTTCTTTGGAGAAATGTCTGTTTAGTTCTTTGGCCCATTTTTTGATTGGGTCATTTATATTTCTGGAATTGAGCTGCAGGAGTTGCTTGTATATTTTTGAGATTAATCCTTTGTCTGTTTCTTCATTTGCTATTATTTTCTCCCAATCTGAGGGCTGTCGTTTCACCTTACTTATAGTTTCCTTTGTAGTGCAAAAGCTTTTTAAGTTTCACTAGGTCCCATTTGTTTAGTTTTGCTTTTATTTCCAACATTCTCGGAGGTGGGTCATAGAGGATCTTGCTGTGATTTATGTCGGAGAGTGTTTTGCCTATGTTCTCCTCTAGGAGTTTTATAGTTTCTGGTCTTACATTTAGATCTTTAATCCATTTTGAGTGTATTTTTGTGTATGGTGTTAGAAAGTGTTCTAGTTTCATTCTTTTACAAGTGGTTGGCCAGTTTTCCCCGCACCACTTGTTAAAGAGATTGTCTTTTGTCCATTGTATATCCTTGCCTCCTTTGTCAAAGATAAGGTGTCCATAGGTTCGTGGATTTATCTCTGGGTTTTTATTCTGTTCCATTGATCTATATTTCTGTCTTTGTGCCAGTACCATACTGTCTTGATGACTGTGGCTTTGTAGTAGAGCCTGAAGTCAGGCAGGTTGATCCTCCAGTTCCATTCTTCTTTCTCAAGATTACTTTGGCTACTCGAGGTTTTTTGTATTTCCATACAAATTGTGAAATTCTTTGGTCTAGTTCTGTGAAAAATACCGTTGGTAGCTTGATAGGGATTGCATTGAATCTATAGATTGCTTTGGGTAGAATAGCCATTTTGACAATATTGATTCTTCCAATCCATGAACACGGTATGTTTCTCCATCTGTTTGTGTCCTCTTTGATTTCTTTCATCAGTGTTTTATAGTTTTCTATGTATAGGTCTTTTGTTTCTTCAGGGAGATATACTCCTAAGTATTTTATTCTTTTTGTTGCAGTGGTGAATGGTATTGTTTCCTTCATTTCTCTTTCTGTTTTTTTCATTCTTAGTATATAGGAATGCAAGGGATTTCTGTGTGTTAATTTTATACCCTGCAACTTTACTATATTCATTGATTAGCTCTAGTAATTTTCTGGTAGAGTCTTTAGGGTTTTCTATGTAGAGGATCATGTCATCTGCAAACAGTGAGAGTTTCACTTCTTCTTTTCCTATCTGGATTCCTTTTACTTCTTTTTCTGCTCTGATTGCTGTGGCCAAAACTTCCAACACTATGTTGAATAGTAGGGGTGAGAGTGGGCACCCTTGTCTTGTTCCTGATTTCAGGGGAAATGCTTCCTATTTTTCACCATTGAGGGTGATGCTTGCTGTGGGTTTGTCATATATAGCTTTTATTATGTTGAGGTATGTTCCTTCTATTCCTGCTTTTTTGGAGAGTTTTAATCATAAATGAGTGTTGAATTTTGTCAAAGGCTTTCTCTGCATCTATGGAGATAATCATATGGTTTTATCTTTCAATTTGTTAATGTGGTGTATCACATTGATGGATTTGCAGATATTAAAGAATCCTTGCATTCCTGGGATAAAGCCCACTTGGTCATGGTGTATGATTTTTTTAATATGTTGTTGGATTCTGTTTGCTAGAATTTTGTTAAGGATTTTTGCATCTATGTTCATCAGTGATATTGGCCTGTAGTTTTCCTTTTTTGTGGCATCTTTGGTTTTGGAATTAGGGTGATGGTGGCCTCATAGAATGAGTTTGGAAGTTTACCTTCATCTGCAATTTTCTGGAAGAGTTTGAGTAAGATAGTTGTTAGCTCTTCTCTAAATTTTTGGTAGAATTCAGCTGTGGTCCTGGGCTTTTGTTTGCTGGAAGATTTTTGATGACAGTTTCGATTTCCTTGCTTGTGATGTGTCTGTTAAGATCTTCTATTTCTTCCTGGTTCAGTTTTGGAAAGTTATACTTGTCCATTTCATCCAAGTTGTCCATTTTATTGGCATAGAGCTGCTGGTAGTAGTGTCTTATGATCCTTTGTATTTCAGTGTTGTCTGTTGTGATCTTTCCATTTTCATTTCTAATTTTGTTAATTTGGTTCTTCTCTCTTTGTTTCTTAATGAGTCTTGCTAATGGTTTGTCAATTTTGTTTACTTTTTCAAAAAACCAGCTTTTAGCTTTGTTGATTTTTGCTATGGTCTCTTTAGTTTCTTTTGCATTTATTTCTGCCCTGATTTTTAAGATTTCTTTCCTTCTGCTAACCCTGGGGTTCTTCATTTCTTCCTTCTCTAATTGCTTTAGCTGTAGAGTTGGGTTATTCATTTGTTTTTTTTCTTGTTTCTTGATGTAAGCCTGTAATGATATAAACCTTCCCCTTATCACTGCTTTTACATTGTCCCATAGGTTTTGGCTTGTTGTGTTTTCATTTTCATTCATTTCTATAAACATTTTGATTTCTGTTTTGATTTCTTCTATGATTTGTTGGTTATTCAGAAAGGTGTTATTTAGCCTCCATATGTTTGAATTTTTAACAATTTTTTTCCTGTAATTGAGATCTAATCTTACTGCACTGTAGTCAGAAAAGATAACTGGTTGATTTCAATTTTTTTGAATTTACCAAGAGCAGATTTTTGGCCCAGGATGTGATCTATTCTGGAGAATGTTCCGTGTGCACTTGAGAAAAAGGTGAAGTTGATTGTTTTGGGGTGAAATGTCCTATAGATATCAATTAGGTCTAGCTGGTCCATTGTGTCATTTAAGGTTTGTGTTTCCTTGTTAATTTTCTGTTTAGTTGATCTATCCATAGTTGTGAGTGGGGTATTAAAGTCTCCCACTATTATTGTGTTACTATTAATTTCCTCTTTCATACTCGTTAGTGTTTGCCCTACATATTGCGGTGCTCCTATGTTGGGTGCATATATATTTATAATTGTTATATCTTCTTCTTGGATTGATCCTTTGATCATTATGTAGTGTCCTTCTTTGTCTCTTTTCACATCCTTTATTTGAAAGTCTATTTTATCTGATATGAGTATTGCGACTCCTGCTTTCTTTTGGTCTCCGTTTGCATGAAATATTTTTTTCCAGCCCTTCACTTTTAGTCTCTATGTGTCTCTTGTTTTGAGGTGGGTCTCTTGTAGACAGCATATATAGGGGTCTTGTTTTTGTATCCATTCAGCCAATCTTTGTCTTTTGGTTGGGGCATTCAACCCATTTACATTTAAGGTAATTATTGATAGGTGTGGTCCCATTGCCATTTACTTTGTTGTTTTGGGTTCACGTTTATACAACCTTTCTGCATTTCCTGTCTAGAGAAGATCCTTTAGCATTTGTTGAAGAGCTGGTTTGGTGGTGCTGAATTCCCTCAGCTTTTGCTTATCTCTAAAGCTTTTGAATTCTCCTTCATATCTGAATGAGATCCTTGCTGGATACAGTAATCTAGGTTGTAGGTTATTCTCTTTCATTACTTTCAGTATGTCCTGCCATTCCCTTCTGGCCTGGAGGGTTTCTATTGATAGATCAGCTGTTATCCTTATGGGAATCCCTTTGTGTGTTATTTGTTGTTTCTCCCTTGCTGCTTTTAATATTTGTTCTTTGTGTTTGATCTTTGTTAATTTGATTAATATGTGTCTTGGGGTGTTTCGCCTTGGGTTTACCCTGTTTGGGACTCTCTGGATTTCTTGGACTTGGGTGGCTATTTCCTTCCCCATTTTAGGGAAGTTTTCAGCTATTATCTCCTCGAGTATTTTCTCATGGCCTTTCTTTTTGTCTTCTTCTTCTGGAACTCGTATGACTCAAATGTTGGGGCATTTCACATTGTCCCAGAGGTCCCTGAGGTTGTCCTCATTTCTTTTATCCTTTTTTCTTTTTTCCTCTCTGCTTCATTTATTTCCACTGTTTTTTCTTCTATCTCACTTATCCTATCTTCTGCCTCCATTATTCTACTCTTGGTTCCCTCCAAAGTGTTTTTGATCTCATTCATTGCATTATTCATCTTTAATTGACTCTTTTTTATTTCTTCTAGGTCTTTATTAAACATTTCTTGTATCTTTTCAATCTTTGTTTCCAGACTATTTATCTGTAACTCCATTTTGTTTTCAAGATTTTGGATCATTTTTATTATCATTATTCTAAATTCTTTTTCAGGTAGATTCCCTATCTCCTCCTCTTTTGTTTGACTTGGTGGGCATTTTTCATGTTCCTTTACCTGTTGGGTATTTCTTTGCCATTTCATCTTGTTTAGATTGCTGTGTCTGGACTGGGCTTTTTGTATTCTGGAGGTCTGTGGTTCCTTTTTATTGTGGAGGTTTTTCCCAGAGGGTGGGGTTAGACGATTGGCTTGTCAAGGTTTCCTGGTTAGGGAAGCTTGTGTCAGTGTTCTTGTGCATGGAACTTGATTTCTTCTCTTTGGAGAGCAATGGAGTGCCCAGTAATGAGTTTTGAGATGGGTCTATGTGTTAGGTGTGACCTTGGGCAGCCTGTATGTTGATGTTCAGGGCTATGTTCCTGTGTTGCTGGAGAATTTGTTTGGTATGTCTTGCTCTAAAACTTATTGGCTCTTGGGTGGTGGTTGGTTTCAGTGTAGGTATGGAGGCTTTTGGACGGTCACTTATTACTTAAAGTTCCATGTAGTCAGGAGTTTTCTGGTGTTCTCAGGTTTTGGGCTTAAGTCTCCTGCCTCTGGATTTCAGTTTTATTCTTCCTGTAGTCTCAGGACTTCTCCAACTATACAGCACTGATAAGAAAACTTCTAGGTTAATGGCAAAAAGATTTTCCCCCGTTAGGGACACCCAGAGTGGTTCACAGAGTTACATGAAGAAGAGGAGAGAGAGGAGGGAGATAGAGATGAGCAGGAGGAGAAAAAGGGGGACTCAAGAGGAGAGAGACAGATCTACACAGCTGTCTGTTCCCAGAGTGTTCTCCGTAGTCCAGTCACCTACAAAGATTCACAGAATTGGATTGGGAAGAGAAGGGGAAAGGAGAAAATAGAGGTGTTCTGAGGCAGAAAACAGAGAGTCAAGACTGGGAGAGAATAATCTTCGGTTTAAAAATAGTGCTTCTCTTCTTTTTTTTTTGTAAGGTTATAGTGTATTGAAAATGAAAATTAAGGAGTAGTAGAGGAGTACTAGAGGACTTTAAAAGAAATAAGAGAAAAAGAAAAATAGAAAATAGAAGAGAAAAAGGAAAGAAAAAAAAGAAGAAAAAAGAGGAAAAAAAGAAAAAGAAAAAAAAAAAGAAAGAAAAAAAAATTTTTCTTTCCCCTAATTAAAAAAATCGTAAAAATCTATGGAAATGAAAGTTAAGGAGTAATGGGGGAGTAGTAGGGAATTTTAAAGGAAAACAAAAGAGAAAAAATAAAAAAAGAACAAAAAAGTAACAATATATCTAGGAGTTTCTCTGGAGCTGTTGCGGTCTGTGTGTTTTCGCTCAGTTTCAGATAGCTCCTCGTTCCAGCTTACACTTCTCGATATCTACAGGCCCCTTCCGGTATAGTCGGTGTTTTCTACAGGGATTATAATCTGTTGCACCAGTCCCTTCTGAAGCGGTTCCCTTTGTTTATTTGGCTTCTGTTTGCCAGTCTCTTCAGAGCCTCATTTCCGCCCTGACACAGGCAGGCGGAGGTGGACTCTTATTCAGGTAGCTAGTTCCGTCGCTCTGCAGGGAGGGGCTGGCACTGTGGGGACGGGCTGGCGCTGCCGGGAGGGGCTGACGCTGCTTTCTCCGTCTGCGCTGCTCAGGCTCCCGGCTGTTCTATATGGAGCACGCCCCGCGCTGCGGGAGTTTCCAGCCCTCGGGTGTTCCACAAAAGCGCGGAACGAAAAGCTGCGCCTGCTCTCTGTGCCTTCCCCATCAGAGCGGTCCAGGCAGCCAGGGGCTTGGTGGGCACACTCTCCCCAGGTGTGGCGCGCCCACTCCCTTCCGCAGACCCAGTTTCAGTTTCCGCTGGCGCCAGTCGGGTGCGTGCGCCTTCTGCCCTCCGCGTCCCCAGGCCCAGTCCCCACCCATGCCGGTAGGGTGCCTGCACCCTGTGTCTCGCTGCGACCTTCCCCTCCCCCCTGCCTCCTGCCTCCATGCCTCCGGTGGGGCTGGGCCGGTCCGCAGCCTGCGACCTCTTCTCTGGACTTTCTCGGTCTCTTTGTTCTGCGAGTGGCCAGAGGTGTGTTCGGGCCGGTTAATTTTCTCTCTCTCTTTTGGTCTCCCACAGCTCAAGTTGGCAACTCACAGAAGCTCCCTCCGATTTTCCTCAGGATATTCAGGCCCAGACCCTACCCCAAGCAATGCTGCCTAAGACTCCCTTCCCGGGATGGATCTCCGTCCTTAGCTCTTTTGTCTCACTTTTTATCTTTTATATTTTGTCCTACCTCCTTTTGAAGACAATGGACTGCTTTTCTGGGCGCCTGATGACCTCAGCTAGCGATCAGAAGTTGTTTTGTGCAGTTTGCTCTGCATTCAGTTATTCTTTTGATGAATTTGTAGGAGAGAAAGTGGTCTCCCCGTCCTACTCCTCCGCCATCTTCGACTTCTTCCTCTTTATAAACCTGTACACAGTAATCAGGACTTGATTGCTATTATGTTCATCAAAAATTCAGCTGCAAGTAGCTTGTGATATATTTCTTTACATTTACAGTGTGTTTGTTTTATTTGTTCTTCAACTGTATTTGACTTTCAAATGTCTAAAGTAGCCTTCCCAATTTTGTTAGTCCTGAATTCTTAAAATTGCAATTTTATTTATTAATGGCTGGAAATTTATGTTTACAGTTTTGTGTTGATTTCTGCCATCAGTTCAGTTCAGTTCAGTCACTCAGTCGTGTCCGACTCTTTGCGGCCCCATGAATCGCAGCAGGCCAGACCTCCCTGTCCATCACCAACTCCCGGAGTTTACACAAACTCATGCCCATCGAGTCGGTGATGCCATCCAGCCATCTCATCCTCTGTTATTCCCTTCTCATCCTGCCCCCAATCCCTTCAAGCATCAGGGTTTTTGCAATGAGTCAGCTCCTCTCATCAGATAGCCAAAGTATTGGAGTTTCAGTTTCGGCATCAGTCCTTCCAATGAACACCCAAGACTGATCTGCTTTAGGATGGACTGGTTGCATCTCCTTGCAGTCTGAGGGACTCTCAAGAGTCTTCTCCAACACCATAGTTCAAAAGCATCAATTTTTCAGCACTCAACTTTCCTCACAGTCCAACTCTGACATCCATACATGACCACTGGAAAAACCATAGCCTTGACCAGATGGACCTTTGTTGGCAAAGTAGTGTCTCTGCTTTTTAATATGCTATCTAGTTTGGTCATAACTTTCCTTCCAAGAAGTAAGCGTCTTTGAATTCCATGGCTGCAGTCACCATCTGCAGTGATTTTGGAGCCCCCCAAAATAAAGTCCGACACTGTTTCCACTGTTTCCACATCTATTTCCCATGAAGTGATGGAACCACATGCCATGATCTTAGTTTTCTGAATGTTGAGCTTTAAGCCAACTTTTTCACTCTCCTCTTTCATTTTCATCAAGAGGCTTTTTAGTTCATCTTCACTTTCTGCCGTAAGGGTAGTGTCATCGGCATATCTGAGGTTATTGATATTTCTCCCAGCAATCTTGATTTCAGCTTGTGCTTCTTCCAGCCCAGTGTTACAACACAAATTGATCCTCCCACCCCTTCCCCACCCCACTCCTCTAGGTCATCATAGAGTGCCAGGCTGGCCTCCTGGTGTTAATTTAGCAACTTTCCAAAATCTATTTCCACATGACAGGATATATATGACAATGCTGTTTTCTCAGTTTGCCCCACCCTCACTTTCTCCTGCCATGTCCACAAGTCTGTTTTCTAAAAGGTTCACCAGTATTATGTTCCTGTATATATGATGCATATATATATGCATTAATATACAATTCTCCTTCTCTTTCTGACTTACTTCACTCTTTATAAGAGTTTCTAGGATCATCCAGCTCATTACAACTGACTCAAATTCATTCTTTGTTTATGGTTGGGTAAAATTCCATTGCATAAATGTACCACAACTTCTTTATCCAGTCATCTCTCAATGGATATCTAGGTTGCTTCCACGTCCTGGCTGCTGTAAATAGTGATGCAATGAACATTGGGGTACATGTGTCTTTTTCAATTCTGATTTCTGTAGAGTATATGCCCAATAATGGGATTGCTAAAACAAATGGTAGCTTTATTTTTAGTTTTTTAAGGACTCTCCATACAATTCTCCATAGTGGCTGTATCAGCTTACATTCTCACCAACAGTGCAGGTGGGTTCCCTTTTGTCCACATCTTCTTCAGGACTGTTTGTAGGGTTTTTTTGATGATAGCTATTCTGACAGATGTAAGGTGATACTTCATTGCAATTTTTATTTCAATTTCTCTAAAAATAAGCAGTGATGAGCATCTTTTCATGTGTTTATGAGTCATCTGTATGTCTTCTTTAAAGAGTTGCCTGTTTAGGTCTTCTGTCCACTTTTTGATTGGGTTATTTGTTTTTCTGTCACTGAGCTGTATGAGTTGCTTGTATATTTTGGAGATTAATCTTTCATTTAATAATCATTCATATTTTTAATTTGCTATTACTCTTTCCCATTCTGAGAGTTATCTTTTATCTTGCCAACTTGTTTATAGGTTCCTATGCTGTGTAAATGCTTTTAAGATTAATTAGGTCCTATATGTTTATTTTATTTTTTCCACACTCTAGGAGGTGGGATAAAGAGGATCATGCAGTGAGTTATGTCAAAGAGATATCTGTCTATGCTTTCCTCTAAGAGTTTTATAGTTTATGGTCTTATATTTAGGTCTTTAATCCACTTTGAGTTTATTTGTGTGTATGGCATTAGGAACTGTTCTAATTTCCTTATTTTCCATGTAGCTGTCCAGTTTTCCTAGCATCACTTATTGAAGAGGTTGTCTTTCTTCCATTGCATATTATTTTTCTTGTCTCCTTTGTCAAAGGTAAAGTCCCCATAGAAGCTTGGGTTTATCACTGGGCTTTCTACCTTGTTCCACTGGTCTATATGTCTGTTTTGAGGCAAGTATCATACTGTCATGATGACTGTAGCTTTGTAGTATAATATGAAATCAGGGAAGTTGATTTATCCAGCTTCATTTTTATTTCTCAAGATTGCTTTAGTTCTTCAGGGTATTTTGTGTTTATGTACACATTGTGAATTTTATTTTTTGGTTCTAGTTATATTAAAAATAGCATTGATAATTTGGTAGGGATTGTACTGATTCTGTAGATTGCTTTGGGTAGTATAGTCATTTTGGCAATATGGATTCTTCCAATCAAAGAAAATGGTATATCTCTCCACCTTTTTGTGTTCTCTTTCAACACATTCTCCAGCATCTTATTGTTTTCTGCAAGTATGCCTTTTGTCTCTTTAGGTAGATTTATTCCTAGGTATATTATTATTATTACTTTTGGAATAAATAAGATAAATGAGGATGTTTCCTTATTTTTTCTGTTTTTTTATTGTTAGTGCATAGAAATGCAATGGATTTCTGTGTATTAATGCAATATCCTGCAACTTCACTAAATTCATTGATTAGCTCTAGTAGGTTTCTGGTGGTGTTTGTTGAGATTTTCTATGTATAATATCATGGCATCTGTAAACAGTGAGAATTTTACTTCTTTTACCAACTGGATTCCTTTCATTTCTTTATTTTTCTCTGTTTGCCAAGGCTAGGATTTCCAAACTATGATGAATAATAGTGGTGTGAGTGGGCACCCTTGTATTGTTCCTTATTTTAGAGGAAATGCTTTCAGTCTGTTGTCAAAGAGAATAATTATTGCTTTGGGTTTATTGTATATGACCTTTATTATGTTGAAGTAGATTCCTTCTATGCCGATTTTCAGGAAAGTTTTCAATTTTAAATGGGTGTTGGATTTTATTAAAATGTTTATCTGCATCCATTGAGATAATCATGTTTCTTTAATAATTCAATTTGTTAATATGTAGTATTATTGAATTGCATATATTGAAGAGTTCTTGCATCCTTGGGATAAACTGCATTTGATCGTGATACATGATACTTTTAGTATGTTGTTGAATTCTGTTTGCTAGAATTTTGCCGAGGATTTTTGCATCTATGTTCATCAGTGATTATGACATGTAATATTCCATTTTATGATATAATTCTGGCTTTGTTATCAGGATGATGGTGGCTTCATAGATTGAGTTTGGGTCTTTTCCTCACTCTGCCATTTTTGGAAAAATTTTAGAAAAATAAGTGTTAGCCCTTCTCTGAAATTTTTATAGAATTTTCCTGTGGCCCTGGGCTTGGTTTTTTGGAAGATTTTTGATCACAGACTCAATTTCAGTGCTTGTGATTGGTCTCCTCATATTTTCTATGTCTTCCTGGTTCACTGTTGGAAGGTAGTATATTCTAATAATTTGTCCATTTCTTCCAGGTTGTCCATTTTATTCTCATGGAGTAGCCCTCATAGTCAACAAAAGAGTCTGAAATGCAGTACTTCGGTGAAATCTCAAAAATGACAGAATGAACTTTGTCTGTTTCCAAGGCAAACCATTCAATATCACAGTAATTCAAGTCTATGATCCAATCACTAATGACAAAGAAGCTGAAGTTGAACAGTTCTATGAAGAACTACAAGATTTTCTAGAACTAACATCAGAAAAGCATGTCTTTTTAATCACAGGGGACTGGAATGCAAAGGTAGAAAGTCAAGAGATACATGGAGTAATAGGAAAGTTTGGCCTTGAAGTACGAAATAAAACAGGGCAAAGGCTAACAGAGTTTTGCCAAGAGAACCCACTAGCCATATCAATGGTCCTCTTCCAAAACCACAAGAGATGACTCTACACATGAACATCATCAGATGGTCAATACCAAAATTATATATATTATATTTTTTGCAGTCAAAGATGGAGAAGCCCTATACAATCAGCAAAAAAAAGACTAGGAGCTGACTGAGGGTCAGATCATGAACTCCTTATTGCAAATTTCAGACTAAAATTGAAGAAAGTAGGGAAAACCACTGGACCATTCAGGTATGGCCTAAATAAAATCCCTTACAATTATACATTGGATGTGACAAGTAGATTTGAGGGATTAGCTCTAATAGAGTACCTGAAGATCTATGGATGAGTGTCATAACATTATACAGGAAGTGGCAATCAAAACCATCCCCAAGAAAAAGAAATGCCAAAAGGCAAAATGGTTATTTGAGGAGGCCTTAAAATTAGCTGAGAAATGAAGAGAAGGGAAAGGCAAAGGAGAAATGGAAAGGTATATCCATGAGAATGCAGAGTTTGATAGAATAGCAAGGAAAGACAAGAAAGCCTTTATAAGTGAACAATGCAAAGAAATAGAGGAAAACAGTAGAATGGGAAAGACTAGAGATCTCTTCAAGAAAATTAGAGATACCAAGAGAACATTTCATGCAAATATGGGTACAATAAAGATAGAAACAAACAAACAAAAAAGATAGAAACAGTATGGAACTAAGAGAAGCAGAAGATATTAAGAAGAGGTGGCCATGGCTGATTCATGTCAATGTATGACAAAAAACCACTACAGTATTGTAAAGTAATTAGCCTCTAACTAATAAAAATAAATGAGAAAAAAAAAAAAAGAAGAGGTTGGCCAGAATACACTGAACTATACAAAAAAGATCTTAATGACCCACCCAGATAACCACAATGCTGTGATCACTCACCTACAGCCAGACATCCTGGAGTGCTAGTCAAGTCAGCCTTTGGAAGCATAACTACTAACAAAGCTAGTGGAGGTGATGGAATTCCCATTGAACTATTTCAAATCCTCAAAGGTGATGCTGTGAAAGTGCTGCAATCAAAATGGCAGCAAGTTTGGAAAACTCAGCAGTCACCACAGTACTGGAAAAATAGAGTTTTCATTCCAATCCCGAACAAAGGCAGTGCCAAAGACTGTTTAAACTACTTCATAATTGTACTCATCTCACACACTATCAAATAATAATTAAAATTCTCCACACTAGGTTTCAATAGTTTGTGAACAGAGAACTTGTTGATGTTCCAGCTGGACTTCTAAAAGGCAGAGGAACCAGAGATCAAATTTCCAACATCCACTGGATCATAGAAAAAACAAGGGAATTCCAGAAAAAAACATCTGCTTCTGCCTCATTGACTAGGCCAAAGCCTGTGAGTATGTGGATTGCAGCAAACTGTTGAAAATTCTTAAAAGAGATGAGACTACCAGACCACTTTACCTGCCTCCTGAGAAATCTGTATGCAAATAAAGGGGAAACAACAGTTAGAACCAGACATGAGACAATGGACTGGTTCCAAATTGGGAAGTGAGTACATCAAAGCTATATGTTGTCACCCTGCTTATTTAACTTATATGCAGGGTACATCATGTGAAATGCCAGACTGAATGAAGTACAAGCTGGAATCAAGTTTGCAGGGAGAAATATCAATAACCTCAGATAGTCAGAAGACGTCATCATTACAGCAGAAAGTGAAGAGGAACTAAAGAGCCTCTTGATGAAAGCGAAAGAGGAGAGTGAAAAGCTGACTTAAAACTCAGCATTTAAAAAAACTAAGATCACAGCATATGGCCGCAAAACTTCATGGTAAATAGATGGGGAAACAATAGAAACAGTGACAGACTTTATTTTCTTGGGGTCCAAAATCACTGCAGATTGTGACTGCAGCCATGAAATTAGAAGACACCTGCTCCTTCAAAGTAAAGCTATAACAGACCTAGAGAGCATATTAAGAAGCAGAGACATTATTTTACTGACAAAGTTCTCTATAGTCAAAGATATGGCTTTTCTAGTAGTCATGTATGGATGTGAGAGTTGGACCATAAATAAAGCTGAGCTCTGAAAAATTTATGTTTTTGAACTGTGATTTTGGAGAATTTCTTGACTGCAAAGAGATCAAGCCATTCAATCCTAAAGGAAATCAACCCTGAATATTCATTGGAAGGACTGACGCTAACTCCAATTCTTTGGCCACCTGATGTGAAGAACTAACTCATTGGAAACATTGAAGGGGATGACAGAGAATGAGATGGTTGGATGGCATCACTGACTCAACGCTTTTATTTTTTCTCCTCTGTTCTGCTCTGATTCAGTGATTTTCACCATTCTATTTTCTAGTTCACTTATATGTTCTTCTGAATGAGTTATTCTGCTATTTGTTCCCTCTAATGCACTTTTTTATTTTATTTTTTATGTTCAATTTTGTTTCTCTGTTCTTTACATCTTCTAGGTCCTTATTAAAGCTTTCTTGTATCTTCTCAATCAATGCCTCCTTTCTATTTATATTTTTCTCCATTATATTTCTGAGGTTTTGAATCACCTTTATTATCATTACTCTGAATTTTTTTCAGGTAGACTGCCTATTTCCTCTTCTTTTGTTTGGTCTGGTGGGGATCAACAATATTGAATCATCTGTTACATGTTTCCCAGCCTTTTCACTTTGTTTAATTTACTGTGTTCTGAGCCTCCTTCCACCAGGTTTCCAAGTCACAGTTCCTCTTTCTTTTGAAGTCTGTCCCTGGTGTGGGAGGTTGGATGAGCATCTTGTGAAGTTTTCCTAGTAGTAGGGACTGATTCCTTTTTTTGTTGGGTAGAACAGGATATTTTCTCTCTAAAGGACAATGTCTTGACCAATGATGTGTTATGGGGTATCTTCGAGCTTTGTATGATCTGGGGCAACCTTCTGCTAATGGATAGGGTTGTGATCCTCTTTTGGTAGCTGTTTGATGTGGGAATCTGGCACTGGAGCTTGATGTCCGTTGGGTGGGGCCAGATCTTACCTTTGAGATGGAGGTCTTTGGGAGAGTCCTCACTTATTAATATTTCATGGAGTCAATAGTTCTCTGCTGGTCCAGTGTCCTGGACTCATGTCTCCCACCTTGAAGGCTCAGGTCTGACACTTTCCTGGAGCACCAAGACTCTACAAGTCACAGAGCACAGAAAGGAAAAGAAACAAAGAAACAGAGAAAAAAATTAAACCAACCGATAAGCAAACAAACAGCAAAACAAAGACAAAACACCAAGACAAATGGTAAGAGCAACATTAATCAGACAGGAACACACAAAGAAACTCACAAACAGAAATAAAGAGAGGAATGAAAGAGGAACCAAAATGAAGAGAATAATCAATGCAATAGACAAACCCATATATGAAAACAAACATTAAAAACTAGTGTAGAAAAAATATAAAATAAAATCATGGAAAAATGCAGTATAATTAAAACATGTAGAAATAGGAAGAAAATGATTTTAAAATTGAAATATTAAAAAATAAAAAAGAAGAAAAAATAAAAACACTCTCCGACATAAACCACAGCAAGATCCTCTATGACCCACCTCCCAGAATATTGGAAATAAAAGCAAAACTAAACAAATGGGACCTAATGAAACTTAAAAGCTTTTGCACAAAAAAGGAAACTATAAGTAAGGTGAAAAGACAGCCCTCAGATTGGGAGAAAATAATAGCAAATGAAGAAACAGACAAAGGATTAATCTCAAAAATATACAAGCAACTCTTGAAGCTCAATTCCAGAAATATAAATGACCCAATCAAAAAATGGGCCAAAGAACTAAACAGACATTTCTCCAAAGAAGACATACAGATGGCTAACAAACACATGAAAAGATGCTCAACATCACTCATCATCAGAGAAATGCAAATCAAAACCACAATGAGGTACCATTACACGCCAGTTAGGATGGCTGCTATCCAAAAGTCTACAAGCAATAAATGCTGGAGAGGGTGTGGAGAAAAGGGAACCCTCTTACACTGTTGGTGGGAATGCCAGCTAATACAGCCGCTATGGAAAATAGTGTGGAGATTTCTTAAAAGACTGGAAATAGAACTGCCATATGACCCAGCAATCCCACTTCTGGGCATACACACTGAGGAAACCAGATCTGAAAGAGACACATGCACCCCAATGTTCATCACAGCACTGTTTATAGTAGCCAGGACATGGAAGCAACCTAGATGCCCATCAGCAGGTGAATGGATAAGGAAGCTGTGGTATATATACACCATGGAATATTACTCAGCCATTAAAAAGAATTCATTTGAACCAGTTCTAATGAGATGGATGAAACTGGAGCCCATTATACAGAGTGAAGTAAGCCAGAAAGATAAAGACCATTACAGCATACTAACACATATATATGGAATTTAGAAAGATGGTAACGACAACCCTATATGCAAAACAGAAAAAGAGACACAGAAATACAGAACAGACTTTTGAACTCTGTGGGAGAAGGTGAGGGTGGGATGTTTTGAAAGAACAGCATGTATATTATATATGGTGAAACAGATTACCAGCCCAGGTGGGATGCATGAGACAAGTGCTCAGGCCTGGTGCACTGGGAAGACCCAGAGGAATCGGGTGGAGAGGGAGGTGGGAGGGGGGATCGGGATGGGGAATACATGTAAATCTATGGCTGATTCATATCAATGTATGACAAAACCCACTGAAAAAAAATAAAGAAAGAAAGAAAAAAAAGAAAAGAAAGGATTACCTAATTGATATTGCTGTTGAATTCTTCACAGCAATAAATAAATGAAAAAGTAATAAAAAAAAGTAAAGGATTAATAAAAAATGAACAATGGAACAAAATGAAAAAGGAGAAATTCAAATGTATATATATATATATATATATATATACACACACACACAGAGAGAGAGTGGTGATAAGAAGAATATTATATTTAATATATTACATAAAATAATTTATATGATATTATATAGTATAATATTATATTAATATAATATATTATAATTATATAATATGAACTAATATGTAATTATAATATGTAACATTATATTATATATAATAGTATAATATAATATAAAATTAAAAGATGCTTGCCTCTTGGAAGAAAATCTATGACAAACTTAGACAGCATATTAAAAAGCAGAGACATTATTCTGCCAACAATGGTCCATATCATCAAAGCTATGGTTTTTCTAGTAGTCTTGCACAGATGTGATAGTTGGACTATAAAGAAGGCTGAGCATCGAAGAACTGATGGTTTTAAACTGTGGTGTTGGAGAAGACTCTTGAAAGTCCCTTTGACTGCAAATAGATCAAACCAGTCAATCCTAAAGGAAATCAATCCTGAATATTCATTGGAAGGGCTGATGTTGAAGCTCAAATACTTTGGCTACCTGATGCAAAGTGTCAATTCATTGGAAAAGACCCTGATTCTGGGAAAGATGAAGACAGGAGGAGAAGGGGACAATAGAGGATGAGATGGTTATATGGCATCATTGACTGACTCAATGGACATGAGTAAACTCTGGGAAATGGTGAAGGATAGGGAATCCTAGTGTGCTGCAGTCCATGGAGTTTCAAAGAGTTGGACACCAGGAATGAGTGACTGAACAACAACAATACTGTGACATCAGTTGTCTTTGCCACACAGTGTGCTCCAGTCATTCTGCCTACTCAGAAAGCCCTCCAATATTTCTCAGAAGGTCTCTGGGCCTGCTATGGGCACTGTTGGGTCAGTTCCTACTCATATCTGGCCTTGCTTGAGCTTGTTCCTTCTTCCAAAGTCCACGAATGCCCTCAACGTCTACAGTCCTAAGCTAATTGTGGAGTTTTATTCAATCGCACCTGCTCTTGCAGGAGTACATTGCCTTCTCTCTTTTGGTCACACAAACCCTGGTGCTCAGCTATGGTTCTTGCCCCACCTCTGCTTATAGGCCATGCTCTAGCATCAGTTCTCTGCCCAGAAAAAAATGGAGCAAAGGCCAAGGCCTACTAGGGCTCACTTGCTCAGTTGAGCTGGGGAAAGGGAGGGGTATTGTAGCCACAATTGGGATGTGCAGGGGGTGTCTGGGACAGTGGAGACCTGCCAGATGTTGCTCCATTACAGGGAGAGTCATGTGTTCTGCCAGAGGAATTGACCCCAGGTTGTGGATCACTAAATAGAACTAAACTGCATAGGCTCCCAGAAATTTATGAGTAGTGCCCTGCACCTGTTCACAGGTTGGCAATGGCTGCAATGTCCATCATGCCCTCCTCTGGGGTCACAGACTGCAGCCAACTTGACCCACATATTGCACTCACAAAGGCAGTGTCCTGTGTCTGGGAGCACATGGAGTTGGGAAGTCTGTGGAGTTATAGGGTCTCCATGAAAATGATTTCTTTCCTCTCTAGCAGACCTAGGTTTTCCTCTGGATACCCTAAGCTGTGTTGTACTAGCAGCCTTAGAGTAACTTCATGGCAGTCAACCTCAATCCTCTCCCTGTGGTCTGAACCCTAAAGCCCAAGTTTCAGCATCAGCCCCCACTTACCACAGAAGGCGTTCAAACAGCTTCTTGGCTGCAAAGTGCTGGGTAGCACTAATCTCTGTACCAAATTATCTCCACTTTGCTTTCCACTCACTTGTTTCTGTACTCCCCTCTGAGTTCCCAAAGCACCCCCCATCGCCATCGAATGAATGGATTTCCAAGCAGTTTTTCTCTTTCCAGCTCCCCCTTTGAGATGTAAGACCCATACATTTGTTTTCTTTGTCTCTTTATTTTCTTATTGCCTTTTCCCTACCACTTTATGTGGCATTTAGCTTGCCTTTTTGGAAGTCTGAATTCTTCTGCCACCATCCACCAGGTGTTCTATAGGAGTTGTTCCACATGCAGATAAATTTTTGATGTATTTGTGGGGAGGAAGATGATCTTCACCTCTTACTCTCTTGGACTTCAAGAAGATCAAACCAGTCAATCCTAAAGTAAATCAACTCTGAATATTCATTGGAAGGGCTGCATGCTTATGATGAAACTGAAACTCCAGTACTTTGGCCACTTGATGAGAAGAGCCAACTCATTGGAAAAGACCCTGATGCTTAGAAAGATTGAAGGCAGGAGGAGAAGGGGATGCCAGAGGATGAGATAGTTGGATGGTATCATCAACTCAATGACATGAATTTAAGCATACTCAGGGAGACGGTGAAGGAAAGGGAAACCTGGTGTGCTGCATCCCATGGGGTTGCAAAGAGTCAGACACTACTTAGTGACTGAACCACAACAACAACAAACTTAATTGTAATAGTTTACATTTTTTGGGGGGGGGGGGGGGTAATTTCTTCTCTATAGCTCAGTTCCCTCCCTACCGTTTTTATTGTACTGTTACTGACATATCAATTATACTTTATACATTTTAAAGCCATCATACTTTTATAATAATAAATTGTTTTATCAAGGTTGAAAGAAAAAAAAAAAGCTTTACACAAGTAAAAACACATATATACTATTAAAAGTTATCTATGTATTTATATTTACTTTGAAGAATTGATGCTTTTGAACTGTGGTGTTGGAGAAGACTCTTGATAGTCCCTTGGAATGCAAGGAGATCCAACCAGTCCATCCTAAAAGAGATCAGTCGTGAGTTTTCATTGGAAGGACTGGTGTTGAAGCTGAAACTCCAATACTTTGGCCACCTTATGTGAAGAGCTGACTCATTTTAAAAGACCTTGATGCTGGGAAAGATTGAGGGCAGGAGGAGAAGGGGATGACAGAGGATAAGATGGTTGGATGGTATCACCGACTCAGTGGACATGGGTTTGGGTGGACTCCGGGAGTTGGTGATGGACAGGGAGGCCTGGCATGCTGTGGTTCATGGTGTCGCAGAGTTGGACACGACTGAGTGACTGAACTGAACTAAATTGCCTCTATTGAAGATCCAGTGTGGTTATCTCTCTTGTTATTGTCATTTTTTTTCTTTACCTCATGCCTTAAAAAGCATATTACTCAGAGTTACCCAGAGAAACAGAATCAATACAGTATGTAAAAATGTACATAAGGGTATTTATTATGAGGAGTTGACTTATAAGATTCTGGAGACTGAGAAGTCTCATGATATGCTATCTGCAAGCTGTGGACCCAGGAAAGCCAGTGGGGTACTTTCAGTCCAAACCTAGAGATATAAGAAACAAGGAAGTCAATGGTGTAAATACCAACTTGAGTCTGAAGGACTGTGAACTAAAACCTCAAATTTTATGGGACACAGCAAAACCAGTTCTAAGAGAGAAAATTTACAGAAATAAAAACTTAAATAAAAAGAGAGAAAGAGAGAAAGCTATCAATAAAACAACCTAACATTATTCCTCAAGAAACCAAGGAGCTAGATAAAGCAGAACTATATAAGCCCAAAACTAGCAAAGGAAAAAAAATCAAAATATGTACAGAAATAAATAAAATAAAAATTAGAAAGTAGTTCAACAAACCTAGTAGTTAGTTTTCTGAAAATATAAACAGAGTTCAGAAACATTTAACTGCATTAAGAAAAGAAGACTCAAAGGTGATCCCAAGACGGCTGAGGAATAAGACAGGGAGACCACTTTCTCCTCCACAAATTCAGCAAAAGATCTTTTGAACGTTGAGCAACTTCCACAAAACAACTTCTGAACTTTGGTGGAGGACACCAGGCATCCAGAAAAGCAGCCCAATCTCTTCAAAAGCAGGTAGGACAAATATAAAAGATATGGCTGATTTATATCAATGTATGACAAAACCCACTGAAATGTTGTGAAGTAATTAGCCTCCAATTAATTAAAAAAAAAAAAAAAGATTAAAACAGGGCAAAGGGATTAGGGACAGAGACCCATCCTGGGGAAGGAGTCATGAAGAAAGAGTTGTTTCCACACAGTAGGATACCCTCTCACAGGTCTGACTGTGGGAAGCTTTGGAATCTCAGAGGGCAACATAACTAGGAAACAAACAAACACAGAATACACACCTAATAGTAACTAACAGCTGAGAAGCAACCCAGATGCTCAAGTTCACCAGCAGCGAGTGGGGGCTGGGCAGGGAGGTGCAGGCTACATTGTTGGACCTTAGGGTAAGGACTGGGTTTGAGTGTCTTGAGGACAATCTGACAGAGCTAACATGACATAGCAACCCAAACTGTGGGATCGCCAGAAAGACCAACAACAACAACAAAAAAGGAATTTTCCAATGAAAGACTCTAACTCCACATGGTGACCCCTGGCACCCTCTCAAAACAGAGGATTGTGCCCTAGCGAGTACCAAAGGAGAGCAAACCGGCTGCCATTTAAGGCCTTCGTACCTGGAGGCAGAGAGGCAGGTGTGCAACAGCCAGAGTCAGAGGGCAAGAGGCTTCTTCAATCCTGGCCCCTGAGACCACATCTTCTACCAAACTATGAGCAAGGTGCCAGTTGCTAATCATGTCTTCCTGGGATTCTGGATGGTTCACATCTGCCAGGAGTGTCATCGACTGAGATCAGCCCCCTAGATGAGACACGTGACATACCAGGGACTGAGTCCTCACAGTGCACCCAAGAAACCAAGCAGCCAGGGCTGGGGAGGTGCATAAAACACAAGGTTCACCTGGGACAGCGTGCTCACCAAGCACCCAGTCACCTTAGCAACTTGGACCTGGTAAGGGCACAAAACTCACAGCCAATCAGGGTCTATGCCCTTGCGGAGCACCTGTGAAGCTGGGTGGCTTAGCCCTGGGAAGTGCACAAAATGCAGGATCCTCTTGGGATGGTGTCCTTGCAGAGCACCCTGGAGTGGGAACCCAGGAAGTACATGCTACCTTGGCCTATGGCAAACACAGTGTGGTCCATCTACTACAGGTATTCCCCACACATGCCAGCGGTATTTGTTTGCAGTGTCCCTCTCCACAGCACAATTGAAAAAGTGAGCCTAAATAAGTGGCCACCTCCAACCCCTTATGTCAGGGCAGAAGTTAAACCTGAAGATACTTAGAAACAAGGAAACCAAAATAAAGAAGGGGGAACCTCCCCAGAAGTGACAGGTGCAGCAGATTAAAATCCTGCAGTTAATACTGAGATTTTTTATTTGAGAGGCAAATATAAACCTTGAGAACAAGTATAAGCTGGAACAAGGGACTATCTGACACTGGACTGACCCCATACTGCCCACAAGAGCTCTAGAGAAATTTCTAGATATATTTTTACTATTATAACTTTTTAATTAAAAAATAATTATTTATTACTTCTTTAACTGTCATGTTTGCCTACTACATTTCTTTAAAAAACTATTTTTAAACAAATTGTGTATATTTTTAAAAATATTTTTATATTGTAATTTTGAGAGTCTAACCTCTATTCTAGGTTTTTTTTTATTTTTTTAATCTTTGCTTTTTGTTATGTGTTCAATTTTGTACCTCTAAGAATTTAATCTTCAGTACCCATTTTCACTTAGGTATTTGATTACTGACTTGCTTGCTTTCTATTCTTTTGACCCTCCCTTTCCTCCTCTGGGTCACCACTTCCTCTTTTCTTATTCTCGCTTCTCTATATAACTCTGTGAATTTCTCTGGGTGTTCCTGGCTTTGGAGAATTTTTTAACTATTAACCTAAGGGGTTTTATCTTTTGAGTTGTTTGGATGGAGACATCTTGATTACACTGTAAGGGAATGACCTAAACCCAGAGTCAGGAGGCTCAACTCCAGAACGTTAGAGCATCAGAGAACTCTGAGAAATCTCTGTACCTACACTGAAACCAAACTCCACCAAAGAGCCAACAGGCTCCACAGCAATATATACCATACTAATTCTCCAGCAAAACAGGAACACAAGCCTGAACATTAAAAGACGACCTACCCAAAGCTATAGAAAACCCATAGACATCCCAAAACTCACTACTAGACACTTCATTGCATTCCAGGGAAAAAGAATCCAACACCACCCTTCAGAACACAGACAGTTCCCCTACCAGGAAACCCTGACAAGGCACTGGTCCAACCTCACCCACAGGAAGCAGAATCCACAATTCAGAGGAACCACAACCTTCCAGGCTGCAAAAAGGGCACCCCCAAAACAGCAAGCTAAACAAAATGAAAAGGCAGAGAAATATTCAACAGGTGAAAGAACATGATATAAAACCACTAATCCAAACAAAAGAGGAGGAGATAAGTGGTCTATCTGAAAAATAATTCAGAATAATGATAGTAAAGATGATCCAAAACCTTGAAAACAAAATATAGTTACAGATAAATAGAGACAAGGATTGAGAAGATGCAAGAAATGTTTGAGAAGGATCTAGAAGAAATAAAGAAGAGTCGGTCAATAATGAACAATGCAATAACTGAGATAAAAAAACACTTTGGAGGGAACCAACACTAGAATATCTGAGGCAGAAGAGAGGATGAGTAAGGTGGTAGAATGCTGGATTTAAATGAAGTAGAGAGGGAAAAAGAATAAAAAGAAAATAAGAAAATCTCTGAGACCTCTGGGACAATGTTAAACACCCCAACATTTGAATCACAGGTGTCCCAGAAGAAGAAGACAAAAAGAAAGGGCATGAGAAAATACTTGAGGAGATAATAGTTTAAAACTTCCCTAACGTGTGGAAGGAAATAGCCACACAAGTCCAAGAAATCCAGACAGTCCCAAACAGGATAAATCCAAGGCAAAACACCCCAAGACATATGTTAATCAAACATGTTAATTTTTGTTAAAAAATTAAACACCAAGAGGAAATATTAAAGGCACCAAGGTTAAAGCAACAAATAACACACAAGAGGATCCCCATAAGAATAGAAACTGATCTTTCAATAGAAATTCTTGAGACCAGAAGGGAATGGCAGGATATGCTTAAAGAGATGAAAGAGAAAAACAAAGATTACAACAAAGATTACTCTATCAAGCAAGGATCTCATTCAGACATGAAGGAGAAATCAAAAGCTTTATAGACAAACAAAAGCTGAGAAAATTCAGCACCACCAAAACAGCTCTTCAACTAGTGTTAAAGGATCTTCTCTAGACAGGAAACACAGAAAACATTTATTAAAAATGAACCCAAAACAACAAAGTAATTGATAACAGGATCACAATTATCAGTAATCACATTAAATGTAAATTGGTTAAATGCTCTGACCAAAAGACAAAGGCTGGCCGAAAGGATACAAAAACAAGATCCAAAAATATGCTGTCTACAATGAGACCCACCTCAAATCTAGGGACGTTTACATACTGAAAGCAAGATCCTGGATACAGATATTTCACACAAACGGAGACCAAAACAAAGCAGGAGTAGCAATACTCATATCAGATAAAATAGACTTTTAAATAAAGAACTGTGAGATGAGACAAAGAAGGGCACAACATAATGATCAAAGGATCAATCCAAGAAGATATAATAATTATAAATATCTATGCACCCAACATAGGAGCATCTCAATACATAAGGCAAATGCTAATATGTATGAAAAGGGAAATTAACAGTAACACAATAATAGTGGGGGACTTTAATATCCCACTCACACCTGTGGATAGATCAACCAAACAGAAAATTAGCAAGGAAACAGAAGCTTTAAATGATCTAATGGACCAGTTAGACCTAACTGAATTCTACAGGGCATTTCACTGAAAAACAATAGACTTCAACTTTTCCTCAAGTGAACATGGAAGATTCTCCAGGGTAGATCACATCCTGGGTCACAAATCTAGCCTTGATAAATTAAAAAAAAAAAAAATCATTTCAAGCATCGTTTCTGATCACAATGTGATAAGATTATATATCAACTATAGGGAAAACACTACAAAAAACACAAATATATGGAGGATAAACAACACAGTTTTGAATACTCAACAGGTCACGGAATAAATCAAAGAGGAAATCAAAACATGCATAGAAACAATTGAAAACAGGACAGCCCAAAAGTTATGGGAATCAGTAAAAGCTGTGCTATGGGAGGTTTATAGCAATACAGGCCCAACTCAAGAAGCAAGACAGACATGAAATCAACAACCTAACTTTACACCTAAAGCAACAAGAAAAAGAATAGTAGAACCTGAAAGTTAGCAGAAGGAAAGAAATCATCAAAATCAGAGCAGAAATACATGAAAAAGAAGCAAAGGCAACTATAGCAAAAATCAACAAAACTAAAAGCTGCTTCTTTGAGAAGATAAATAAAATAGACAAACTGTTAGCCAGACTCTTTAAAAAAAAAAAAAAGGGGGGAGCAGAATCAAATCAATAAAATTAGAAATGATAATGAAGGAATCACAACAGACAACACAGAAATGCAAAAGATCATAAGAGACTATTATGAGTAATTATATGCTGATAAAGTGGACAACTTGGAAGAAATGGAAAAATTCTTAGAAAAGTAAAACCTTCCAAAATCAAATTGGGAAGAAATAGGAAATCTTAGCAGACCCATCACAAGCACAGATATTGAAACTGTAATATAAAATCTTCCAACAAACAAAAGCACAGGACCAGTTGGTTTCACAGGTGAATTCTACCAAAAATTTAGAGAAGAGTTAACATATATCCTGCTCAAACCCTATCAGAAAATTGCAAAGGAAGGTAAACACCAAAACTCACTCTATGAGGCCACTATCACCCTAATACCAAAATCAGACAAAGATGCTACAAAAAAAGAAACTACAGGCCAATATCACTGATAAACATAGATGCAAAAGTCGTCAAGAAAATTCTAGCAAACAGAAGCCAACAACATATTAAAAAGATCATATACCATGATGAAGTGGGCTTAATTCCAGAGGTGCAAGGATTCTTCAATATTTGCAAATCAGTCAATGTGATACACCATATTAACACATTGAAAGATAAAAAACATATGATTATCTCAATAGATGCAGAGAAAGCCTTTGACAAAATTCAATACTCATTTATGATAAAAACTCTCCAGAAACCAGGCATAGAAGGAACATCCCTTAGCATAATAAAAGTCATGTATGACAAACCCACAAGTACTATCCTCAATGGTGAAAAATTGAAAACATTTCCTCTAAAATCAGAAAGAAGTGCCCACTCTCACCCCAACTATTCAACATAGTTTTGAAAGTCTTAGCACAGCTGTCAGAGAAGAAAAACAATAGTAATTCGGATTGGAAAAGCAGAAATAAAACTCTCACTGTTTGCAGATAACATGATCCTTTACATAGAAAGCCCTAAAGATACCACCATAAAATTTCTAGCACTAATCAATGAATATAGTAATGTTGCAGGATATAAAATTAATACACAGAAATCCCTTGCATCCCTATGCACTAAGAATTAAAATGCAGAAAAAGACAAATAAAAGAAACAATCCATGTCCTGGCTATTATAAATAGTGCTGTGATGAACATTGGGGTGCACATGTCTCTTTCAGATCTGGTTTCCTCAGTGTGTATGCCCAGAAGTGGGATTACTGGGTCATATGGCAGTTCTATTTCTAGTTTTTTAAGAAATCTCCACACTGTTCTCCATAGCGGCTGTACTAGTTTGCATTCCCACCCATTCACCATTGCAGCAAAAAGAATAAAATACTTAGGAAAATATATACCTAAATAAAGAAAAATGGTATATATAAAAAACTATAAAACACTGATTAAAAAGATCAAAGATGACACAAATAGATGGAGAAACATACCATGTTCCTGAATTAGAAGAAGCAATATCATGAAAATGAGTAAACTCCCCAAAGCACTCTGTAGATCCAGTGCAATCCCTATCAAGCTCCCAATGGTATTTTTCACAGAAATAGAATGAATAATTTCACAGTTTGTATGGAAACACAAAAAACCTTGAATAGCCAAAGGAATCCTGAGAAACAAGAGCAGAACTGGAGGAATCAACTTGCCTGACTTCAGACTATAGTACAAAGCTACAGTCATCAAGACATTATGGTATTGGCACAAATACAGAAATATAGATCAATAGAACAAAATAGAAAGCTCGGAAATAAATCCATGCACCTGTGGATACCTTATATTTGACAAAGGAGGCAAAAATATGCAATGCTGAAAAGACATTCTCTTTAACAGGTGGTGCCAGGAAAACTGGTCAACCACATCCAAAAGAATGATACTATAACACTTTCTAACACCATATACAAAAATAAACTCAAAATGGATTAAAGGTCTAAATGTAAGACCAGAAACTACAGAACGCTTAGAGGGAAAAATAGGCAAAACACTCTTTGAAATAAATCACAGCAAGATTTTCTATAACCCACTTTTCAGGGTAATGGAAATAAAAACAAAATTAAACAAATGGGGCCTAATTAAACTTAAAAGCTTTTGTATGGTGAAGGAAACTATAAGCAAGGTGAAAAGACAACCCTCAAAATGGGAGAAAATAATAGCAAAGGAATCAACTGTCAATTAATCTCCAAAATATACAAGCAGCTCATGCAACTTAATTCCAGAAAAATGAACATAATCATCCTCCAATTAAAATAAGCTAATTAATTTTAAAAACTCATTTTTCAAAACAAAAAAGAAAAGCAGGCTCAACTAAAATCAGAAATGAAAGAGGAAACATTAATAGGAAAGATCATTAGAAACCTTCTATGAACAATTATACATTAAAATTGTGTAAAATTAAAAAGGTTGTATTTCTAAAATCATATTAAAGATTAAAATAACGAAGAAATAGAAACTGTGGATATACTTATGACTAGTAAATATATTTACTCAGCAATTTTTAAATAACCTCACAACAAAGAACATATATAGGTCTAGATGAACTGAAATAAGCATTTAAAGAATATTTAACAACTACTAGTTTTCTGATAGCACCTTTAAGATTGTCTGTGAAAAGCTGAGGTCCACAACATTTTTGGGATTAGAGACTGCTTTTCCTGGAAGACCATTTTACAATGGACTGAGAGGAAGGTGGTAGTTCAGACAGTAATGTGAACAGTGGGGAGAGGCAGATGCAGTTTAGTTCACTCACCCAGAGCTCAACTTCTGCTGTGCAGCCAGGATTCCACAGCAGAAATTTTGGAGACCCCTGATGTATAGTACCCTGTCATGTGAAAACAATGAAGTTTTACTTATTTTCCAATTTGAATTTCTTTTATCTCTTTTCTTCTCTGATAGCCATTTTTGTGTGTGTGCTCGGTCACTCAGTGATGTCTAACTTTACAGTCCCATGAACTGTAGCTCACCAGGCTCCTCTGTCCGTGGAAATTTTGAGGCAAGAATACTGGAGCAGGTTGCTGTTTCAAGCCATTTCATGACACCCCAAAACATGCCACTGGATGTTCACTGCCCTTCAGAGAGACAAGATCTCCCACCCACCAGAACAAGGACACTAGTCCCTCCCCAACCAGGAAACCTTCACAAGGCTCTGGTCCAACTCCAACCACTGGGTACAGACACTACAAATAAGAGGAACTATGATCATGCAGGCTGCAGAAAAAAACACCCCCAATACAATTAATTGAGCAAAATGAAATGCCAGAGAAATATGCATCAGATGAAGGGACATGATAAAAACTCAAGAGACCAAACAAATGAAGAGGAAAGAAGCAATCTATCTGAAAAATGATTCAGTAATGATAGTAAAGACAATCCAAAATTTTGGAAATAAAGTGGAGGCACAGATAAGTAGAATGGAGGCACAGATCAAGAGATACAAGAAATGTTTAACATGGACCTAGAGAAATAAAGAATGCATAATCAACAATGAAAAGCACAATAACTGAGACCAAAAATACACTAGAGAGAATCAATAGCAGATAACTGAATCAGAAGAATGAATAAATGAGCTTGAGAATAGATGGTGGAAGTCAATGAAGCAGAGCAGAATAAAGTAAAAAGATTGAAAAGAAGTGAGCGACCTCTGGAACAACATTAAGTTCATCAACATTGAAATTATATGGGTCTCAGAAGAAGAAGAGAAAAAGAAGGGGAAAGGGGAAATGTTTGAGGAGAGTATAGTTGAAAACTACCCTACAGAGGAAAGGAAATAATGACCCAAGTCCAGTAAGCCCAGAGAGTCTCATATAGGATAAATACAAAGAAAAGCACACTAAGACACATACTAATTAAACTAATGAAAATTAAGCACAAAGAAAAATATTAAAGCAACAAGGAAAAAGCAACAAATAGCATATAATGGGGGCCCCATAAGGCAAACAGCTGATCTTTCAACAGAAACTCTGCAGGCCAGATGGGAGTGGCAGGATAATGAATAGAAACAAAAACAAACTACAACTAAGATTACTCTACCCATTAAGAATCTCATTCAAATTTGATGAAGAAATCAAATGCTTTACTCATAAGCAAAAGTTAAGAGAATTCAGCACCACAAAACCAACTTTACAACAAACACTGAAGGAAATTCTCTAGAGAGAAAAAGACTTACAAGAGGAAGAATATCTCAGGAGCAGGGCTTGAGTTCCCAACTGGTGATTGAGGCTTGGTCACAGTGATGAGAACACCAGATACTAGCCACTAGACCAGGGGCCAGTGACAAGAGTCTTGGCCCTTCTGCTTTATAGAAAAGTATTCCCACAAAGATTGAAGTAGTGAAGCAAATGAAACATTTAAGAGGAAGAGAGTATAATATGTGTGGATAGACACACAGGCGGACTCAGGGAGAGAGATGCTGAGTTGCACCCTTGTGGCACTTTGAGTTACTTTTGTGGGTTATTTCTTCTGGGTTTCCTTTGGCCAGTCATTTTTCTGCCACTTTATTTGGTGAATCATTTTGACTTGTCTGGTTCACAGTCCATATTCTGTGTATCTCAGGATCCTCCCATGTGTGTACACCCATCACTTAGCCAATATGGGTTTTACCTAAAAGGTGCCTGGGTAGAATAACTCTTGACATAAGTCTCTTTTGGCTTCCGAGGAACCTTTTCTGCACATGTATGATCAGGGAGGTCTTCTGACTTTGAAAACAAGAAATATGTGGTCTAGGCAGAACCCAGCTTTCTCCCTTAGTTGTCCTGTTTCAATCCATAGGGAGTGAATCTACAATTGCTTTACCCTGGAGGGGGTCATCTGCCTCTTGACTCAAATTGCCCCTGAGAGACATAACCACCCCCCAAAAAAAAAATCTTTTTTGGGAAGATGAAGGGTGAAAGTCTGATTTTGGTAACTTCTTCAAGCTGACAAGGGCCTTGTAGACCATACCTAGATAGGGTTACAGAGCTCTCATCCGGTCTCACTACAGGGGCCTCAGGGTGGCTTCTGGTGTTGTTTCAGCAGGATCTGCTGTGGGGAGTGGCTGGAGTCCCTACATTACTATTGTCTTGTGATGTCCTAGAGAAAGCAAACTAAGGACATAGAGAAGCAGGGGAAGATTATAAGAAGATGTAAACCTCCCATTGCTATGGCCCATGATAGACTTAGCTTCAAATAGACAAAACCAAGGGCTTCCCTGATAGCTCAGTTGGTAAAGAATCTGCCTGCAATGCAGAAGACACTGATTCGATTCCTGGGTAGGGAAGATCCACTGGGAAAAGGGTAGGCTACCCACTCCAGTATTCTTGGGTTTCCCTTGTGGCTCAGCTGGCAAAGAATCTGCCTGCAATATGGGAAAACCAGCATTCTGTCAACCCAGTGGAGGGAGTATTTGTGAAGTGAACCAGAGTTGTCTTTCCTTCCTGTAGATAAGGGAAATAGGCATAGGAAAACTAAGGAAATGAACGGCTTCACAGTATAATGACACCAGTTAGGGTGCTATTTAAATCACTCAGCATGGGCAGATAATTTCAGTAAATTCTGAGAGCAAGGGTGAGAGCAAAGAAGAAAATAGTTGTGTAAATTTACCAGAGTATATAAATCACTCTGTAAGTAGATTGAGTTTTGGGAGGCCAAAGGAAAATTGTAGCTATGGGTACTTAGCCTAAGGTCTAAGCTGTCTTTTTGTCTTTTCTGCATAGTAGCTTCAGTTATTGTAGTGACTCACTTATCCACCTGGAATTTTCAGGTTGTTTTGGGTCCTCTTTACCAGCTGAGCCATCTCCTGGAGAAGGGGAAGGCTACCCACTCCAGTATTCTGGCCTGGAGAATTCCATGGACCGTATAGTGCATGGGGTCTCAGAGTCAGACACAACTGAGTGAATTTCACTTTCACTGGGCCCTCTGGATCCTGTGGAAACTTTGAACCAGGGGTGAATTAACAGGGATGGCTGGAATGTGGGTCTTCAGTTTCCTGTAACATATCAGTAGGGACAGGTTTAATCCTGGACAGATGAATCCAGCTGGTGACCCCTGGAATTTGATTGCTTCATTGTGCTCAGTAGGACTTGGCAAGAATCCTTGCATTTTGGAAGTAGCTGGTTAACAGGGGGCTCATTTTTCCATGTCTTTAAAATTACCTGACCTCCAGATTTTACAACAAGGTACCTGGAACTGTCATTTGGAGTGGGCTGCACTCTATTGTCAGTTTCTTGTATAGCCTTCTGGACCCGATTCAAATTTACAATGTAAAGATGAGTCTGGGTCAGTTAGCACGTCCAGAATAAGGAATGGTCTTCTCTATGTCATTTCAAAAGGGCTTAACTTAGTGGTGGTTTTAGGAGCTGCCCTGACCCTTAAGAGGGCTATTGGCAACAGGCAATATTGTGCCTCTAACTTTTCCTGAGAGTTTGCCCAAGGTTTTCTTTAGTGTATGATTAGCCTGTTCTACTTTTCTTGAGGACTGATGTCTCCAGGATGAATGGAGGTGGTATTTAATTCCTAAAGCCTGCAAAAGATGTTGCATGACCTTTGCGACAAACAAAAGTCCACTCTGAAGGACACAGGGCAACCTGAGTTGAGGAATAATTTCCTTTAGGAGTGCCTTAGTCACTTTTCTTAGTTGCCTTTTCTGTTCTTATTTGAAGCCCTGGAAGGAGAGCATCTAAGTGAAATGTATTTGCTAGTCCTTTCCTGGGTAAGTCTCTCATCATTAGACTGGACTGGGCTAGAAAGAGGGGAGGCTTGACGTTGCCTCCTGGAATATGGGTGGCTCAAAGGGCACAGATTCAAGTGACTCTCTCATCTCTGGGAATCCTTTCCCTTAAAACTCAGAAAACAGTCACAGATATTGCATCTCTGCTCAGATAGAGAGACTCATGTAGCCCTGTAATAATTTTCCATTGGTCAGAGAGAGGTAGGAGCAATTTCTAATCTATATGTCACCAGCCATCTGTTCCCTTAGTTCTCCCTCCATCTTGTGCCCGGTTCCCTTCAGAAGTCAAATACCTGGGTGTAATGTTAGAAGAGGCAAGGGATGGGATCAAAGCCATTTCATTTATGGGCATCAGGGCTGCTTTCTTTGCTTCCTAATTTGCCCTGTCATTTCCTTGGAAAATTTGAGAATTTCCCTTTTGGTGCCCCAGGCAGTGAATGGCTGTTACCTGTTTTGGTTTTTGAACCAGTTCTATGAGGTGCAAAATCTCAGTTCCATATTCTATAGGGGAGTTTCTTGTATTTAGAGGTCTTCTCTCTTTCCAGATAGCTGCGAGGGCATATAAAACAAGGAAGGCATATTTTGAGTCTGTGCATATATTTATAATCTTTTCTTTCCCTAGGATTAAGGCTCAGGTTAGAGCTACAGTTCAGCCTTTTGGGCCAAGGTATTAGGTGGCAAAGGTTTTGCTTCTATGATGGTATGAGCACTCACAAGAGCATACCCTACCCTCTTGACCCCATCTCTAATGAAACTACTGCCATCAATAAGCCATTCTTCCTCAGGATTTTTTATGGCTTGCTCTGTTAGATCAGACCTGCAGGCATAGACCTGGTCAAATTTTGAGACAAGAATGTGTTAGCCCTGGGCTTTTGATGGGTATTAAAGGCATGCGGTTAAGAGTGTGGCAAGTTTTGCAGGTTTTGGTTCTCTGAGGAGTCAAGGAGCAAGGCCTGGTACTTTATAAGGCAGCCTCCAGCTAGCCAGTGGTGGCTTTTTATCTCTAGAATCCCTTGTACTTGATGAAGAGTCTGGACTTTAAGGAGCTGCCCAAAGATAAACTTGTTAGCTTCTTCCACCAATAAAGTGGTGGCACTACTGCCTGCAGGCAGCCAGGCCAACTTTGGGCCATGGAGTCTAGTTGGTTGGAAAAGTAGGGTTAACAACTGGCAGAATAGAAGTGCTGCATGGAGACTGGCAGGGCACCAAGAGGTTATGCCATAGGAATTTATCCATGAGAGATTGTAAACCCTTCTTCCCTTCCAACTTTATAAAATATTGTTTCTTGTTAGGATAATTGGTTTCTGGCCTAAGACTAATCCTTACAGTCTGAGTATTTATGGTCCTTCCAGGGATTCTTTTGTGCCATACTGAAGGGTCTACTGCTTGTAGAATGTAGCCAGGAATAGAATCTTTCTTTTCTGATTGGTCTGTCTTACTCAGAGTTAAAGGGCTGCTCAGGGCTTCCTAACCAGAGTATGGCCCTGAGGGAACTCAGAAGGTTCCTCCCAAGGACAGGAGTAGGAAACTGAGGCCCAATTAGAAGGGCATACAAGATCAACTGCTGCTTGAATTGGCAAAGTGAGAGCGCCAGTGAAATAATGGGTGCAATGCTTTCCATTGATACGAGTCACAGTACAACTTGAGGAGAGGTCCAGCATGAGAAATTAAAACAGAATAAGTGGTTTCTATTTCAATTAAGAAATCAACTTTCTTACCTGCCAAGTCAAGGACTACCCAAGAATCCTCAATGAAGATAGACATCTCATTGGGAGGAACCACCAGAATCCCTGGGCTGCCTCAGTCATCCAAGGATGACTCAGTCCATCTCAGGAGCTGGAAACCACCCCCTCCCCTTCAGGACTGAGGGCAGTCACTCCTCCAATGACTTGTTTGTTTGCAGGCTGGGCATGGACTGTGTGGCTCTTTCTGGCAAAGAAAGAGCAGAAAGATTTGGATCTAGTGGCCAGTTGACTTGCATTTGTAGCATTGCCCCTTGTTGGACTTGCCTCCAGGTAGATAGTTGGACTTTCTCAGTCCCCTTGAGTTGTCCTGAGATTGCAAGGCATAGCTGACATCAGTGGCTATTAGTTATTCATTAGCCCTGACCTGTCTTTTCTCATGTTGGGTCCTCTCTTTTTCCTGAGCTTGATCTCAGTTATTATATACCCCAAAGGCCACATCTAGGAACTGGGATATGGACATTTGTGGGACAAATCTGTAACTTTTGAAGTTTCTGCCCAAAATCAGGGGTGGACTGGCTAAGTGGGAATGCCACCAGGAGCAGGAAGAGCTCAGTTTGGAGCAGGAAGGGCTAGGTTTCCCCTACAGGAGATATGGGAGAGCTTAGAAATGAGTCATCTAAAATTTTGGGAGAGTCTTCTGATTCTCCAGGTTTTAAATTATGAGAGCTATATAAGGTGGGATTTTGGTAAAGGACCATGAAGGCCTGAACATAGGGAATCTCACTCCACTTTTCCATTCTGTGGCAATAAAGATCCAATTGCATAATGGTATTATAAGTTAGAGACCTGTTTCTTCATTCCTCAATTTACACAAAGGCCAGCCACTGCTACAGTAGAACTTAAGTTTCTCCTTTTTTAACCCTTTGGTTTTAAAGAATTTCCAACTCTTAAAAATACTCTCCAGAGGTGTTTCATCTTGCTTGGAGGGGGATACTTTCACATTGAGAAACCTGTAACTGAGAACAAAGCAGTGCTCCTAGAATGGAATCCAGTATCCTGGAAACACTTACCAGGAGGCTTTAATCTGAAGGGGTTCAGTGTGTGTGTGTTATGTGCTAAGTCGCTTCAGTTGTGTCCAACTCTGTGCAACCCCATGGACTGTAGACTGCCAGGCTCCTCTGTCCATGAGATTCTCCAGGTAAGAATACTGGAGTTTGTTGCCATTTCCTTCTCCATGGAATCTTCTTGACCCAGGGATTGAGCCCATGTCTCTTACATTGCCTAAATTGGCAGGCAGCTTGTTTACCACTAGTGCCACATTCCCCAAATTCCCTTCGAACCTGATGGGTTTCAAGTGTCTTCTACTCTCCCATCAATTTCTGACCAGACATCTCTGGATGCTGTGATACCCTGCACAGGGCACCCAATCCAGCAAACATGGAGCAGGGCTTTCCAGTGTAACCTGTTTGCGAGGACTTTCCTGTGGAGAGATCCCTTGTCTACAGAGCTTATGTCCTATGATAAGTCTAACTATGTTGGAGTGTATTCCTCGAGACTGAACATCTACAAAGTTTATAATTCAGACATCTGAATAACAGCCAGGCTTATAGGCTGTGGATAGCTGTATGGAGGCCGCCAAAGCCTAGAGTGAAGGGATTCCAATAGATGCAATGAGGAACCTTTGGAGAAGCTAGAGTTTATTACTGTGGAAGACAGCACAGGGTTCATGGCCTGAGGTTAGGCAGGCAGAGAGATTCTTGCAGTAGATTTCTGAGCATAAAGTGAGGTAAGAGACTAGAAAACAGAAGAACCCCAAATCCTTTGCCCTATCTTCTTGGCAGCTAGTATAGAATTGGGAATTGTCTGATGGTTTTATCTGACACAGCACCTAGTTTGACAGTAGCGGGGATGCAGTTTAGGAATGATATCTAGGAAATCATTTCCTAGAAGGGTGCAGAGATAAGTGAGAAAGAGAATTTGTTGTGCCAATAAAGTGGGAAAGAAAACCACAATGGAGGCTTCCTCAAGGAATAGTGAGGGAGGGAGAGCAAGGGTGAGACAGCAAGACCAAGAGAGACAGAGATCCCTTGGGCTCCTTCATAGTTGGAAATCAGATTTCCACCATATTGAAGAGGACAGCACCAGCTGTCATCCAAGCATTATTTGAATCGGCATGGCCTGGGGAGTTCCTCTGTCACCCCCAATGTTGAGGGGAGTTACAATGCCATGAGCAGATAGAGATTATGCCCTGCGGTCTTAAAAAGAAAGCAAATTGGAGAGCAAGAGAAAGAAGATAAGAGCCAAAATGAGGGGTCTAAAGCCACAACTGAGTGAGGCCTATGGATTACCTTTCTGAATTCCTAGGTTTTGGTGCCAGATATGATCTCAGGAGCAGGACTTGTGTTCTCAGCCAGAGTTTGAGGCTGGGTTGTGGTGATCAGTTCCTAGTCACTAGACCTGTGATCAGTGACAAGGGCCTTGGCCCTTCTGCTTTGCAGAAAAGAATCCCCAAAAGGATAGAAAGTGGCAAAGCAAGTAAAGTATTTAGTAAGAGGAAAAGAGTACAAATCATGTGGATAGGCACTTGGATGGACTCAGGGAGAGAGTCACTCAGTTGTGCCCTCATGGCATTTTGAATTACTTTTATGGGATATTTCTTTTGGGTTTCCTTTGGCCAATTATCTTGATTTTCCTGGTTCACAGTCCATCTTCAGTGTATCTCAGGATCTTCCCATGTGTGTGCACCCGTCTCTTAGTCAAGGTGGATTTTACCTAAAAGGTGTCTGGGTAGAACATCCCTTGACATAAGTCCTCTTTGGCCTCCAAGGAGTCTTTTCTGTGCATGTGTGATCAAGGAGGTCTCCTGATTTTGAGAATGAGAAATATGTGGTCTGGTCAAGGCCTAGCCTTCTCCCTTAATTGTCTTGTTATTCTCCTCTTGGAGTTTCAGTCCATAGGGAATGAATCTTCAGTCACTTTAACCTGAGGGAGCCCATTCTGCCTCCTGCCTCAAAAAGACCTACAAAAACAAATGCTATACAATAAAGTAAATGATAATAGGGTCAAACATATCAATAATTGCCTTATACATAAATGGATTAAATTCTTCAATCAAAAGACACAGACTTACAGAATGGATACAAAAATAGGATCCATATATATGCTATCTACAAGGAACACACTTCAGATATAGGGACACATACAGACTGAATGTGAGGAACTTTAAAAAGTAATTCCATTGAAATGGAAATAAAAAGAAGGATGGAGTGGCAGTACTCACATAAGATAAAATACACTTTAAAATAAAGACTGTTACAAGAGGCAAGTAAAGACACGAGATAATTATCAAGGGATCAGCCCATGAAGAAGATATAACAATTATAAATATACATGCACAAAACATAGAAGCACTTCAATACATATGACAAACATTAGCAACTATAAGAGGGGAAATTGACAGTAACATAATAATAGTGGGGTATTTTAACATCCCATTCACACCAATGCATAGGTCTTCTAGATAGAAAACAATGAAACAAAATCTTTAAATGATATATTGGACCAGTTGGACCTAATTGATATCTATAGGACATTTCATCCAAAAAATAATAGAATTAACCTTTTTTTTCTCAAGTACACATGAACCATTTCTAAGATTGATAACAAATTAAGCCTTGGTATTTTTTTAATTGATATTTTATCAAGCATTTTTTTTTCTAAAACACAACACTATAAGATTAGATATCAAATATAGGGGAAAAACCTGTAAAAATACAAATATATGAAGGATGAACCATATGGTTTTGAATAGCCAAGAGGTCATTGATAAATTAAAGAGGGAATAAAAGAAATACCTATAAACAAATGACAATGAAAACACAACTACTGGAAACCTAAGGGATTCAGGAAAAGCAGGGCCAAGAGGTAAGTTTTTAGCAGTACAAGCTAATGTCAAGAAACATGAGAAACATCAAAGAAAGAACCTAATGTTATACTTAAAGCGACTAGTAAAAGAAGAACAAAAATCCTCAAAATTAGTGGAAGGAAAGAAATCATAAAAAATTATAGCAGAAATAAATGAAAAACAAAGGAGACAATAGTAAAGATCAATAACACTAAAAGTTTGTTTTTCAAAAAGATAAACATAACTGACAAATCATTAGCCAGACTCATCAAGAAAAAGAGGAGAAGACTTAAATCAATATAATTAAAAATGAAAAATTACAACTGACAGCACAGAAATACAAAGGATCATAGGAGACTACCATGAGCAACAATATGCCAATAAAATGTACAACCTTGAAGAAATGGACAAATTCTTAAAAAAATATATCCTTCCAAGACTGAACCAGGAAGAAATAGAAAATATCAACAGACCAATCATAAGCACTGAAATCAAAACTGTGATCAAATGTCTTCCAGCGAATAAAAGCCCAGAGAGAGATGGTTTCACAGGAAACTTCTACAAAATGATTAGAGAAGAACTAACACCTATTCTACTCAAATTATTCCAGAAAATTTCAGAGGAAAGAAAACTTCATAAGTCATTTTATGAGGCCACCATCACCCTGATACAAAAATCAGACAACAATGCAACAAAAAAGAAAACCAGAGGATAATATTATTTATGAATATAGATGCAAAAATCCTCAACAAAATTTTATCAAACAGAATCCAACAACAGATTAAAAGAATCATACACCATTATCAAGTAGGGTTCATCATAGGGATGCAAGAATTCTATATATGCAAATCAATGTGATATGTCAGATTATTAAAGTGAAATAAAAATTGTATAATCATCTCAATAAATGCAGAGAAAGCTTTTGACAATATCAATAGGCAATAATGACAAAAAATCTCCAGAAAAAATACAAAGAAGGAACCTAACTCAACATAATAAACGTCCTATATGACAAACCCAAACAAACATTATTCTGAATGTTGAAACACTGAAAACATTTCCTCTGATATCAGTAACAAGACAAAGGGGGCCATTCTCACCACTATTATTCAGTATAAGTTTGGAAGTCCTAACCATGGCAATAAGAGAATAAAAAGAAATAAAAAGAATCCAGATTTGAAAATAAAAATTAAAGCTCTCACTGTTTGCGGGAGGCATGATACTGTACATAAAGATGCTGCCAGAAAGTTATCAGAGCTAATCAATGAATGTGGTAAAGTCACAGGATATAAAATTAATACAAGAAATCTCTTGCATTCCTATATTAACAATGAAGTATCTCAAAGAGAAATTAAGGGGGTAAAATACCATTCACTATTGCAACAAAAATAATAAATTACCTAGGAATAAATCTATTTAAAAAGATCTATACACTGAAAACTGTAAGATATTGATGAAAGAACGCAAGGACAACACAAACAGATGGAGAGATATGCCATGTGCTCATGGATTAGAAGAGTCAATGTTGTGAAATGACTATACTACCCAAAACAATATGCAGATTCATTGCAATCCTTATCAAAATAGCAATGACATTTTTCACAGGACTAGAACAAAAAAAAATGTACAATTTGTATGGAAACACAAAAGACCCTGAATAGTTAAAGCAATCTTGAGAAAGAAAAACTGACCTGGATGGATAAACCTTCCTGACTTCAGACTATACTATAAAGTTGCAGTCATCAAGACAATATGGTTTTTGCACAAAGACAAAAATATAGACCAACAGAACAAGATAGAAATCCCAGAGATAAACCCATGCACGTATGGACACCTTGTCTTTGATGAAGAGCAACAATGTACAATGGAAGAAAGGCAGCCTCTTCAGCAAGCAGTGCTGGGGAAACTGGAGAGCTAAATGTAAAATAATGAAATTAGAATACCTCATAACACCATACTCAAAAATAAATTTAAAATGGAATAAGGAATTAAATGTAAGACCAGAAACTATAAAGGTATTAGAGGATAATTTAGGCAGTATACTCTTTGACATATATCATAGCAATATCTTCTTTGACCCACCTCTTAAAGTAATGGAAAGAAAAGGAAAAATAAACAAGTAAGATCTAATTAAACTTAAAAGCTTTTTTCACAGGAAAGGAAGCAATAAACAAGATTAAAATACAACCCTCAGAATGGGACAAAATAATTGCAAATGAAGCCACCAACAAAAGATTATTCTCCAAAATATAAAACAGCTCATACAGCTCAATATCAGAAAAAGAAACAGCTCAATGGAAAAGTGAGCAGAAGATTCAAACAGGCATTTCTACAAAGAAGGCATACAAATGGCCAATAAAACCATGACAAGTTGCTCGACATCACTATTAGAGAAATGAAAGTGAAAACTGCTATGAGGTATTACCTCACAATGCTGAGACTGGCCAAATCAAAAAATTCACAAACAACAAGTGCTGGAGAGGATGTGGAGAAAAGAGAACCCTCTTGCACTGCTGGTGGGAACATAAATTGATGCAGCCACTATGGAGAACAATATAGAAATTCTTTAAAAAGCTGGGAATAAAACTACCACATGACACTGCAACCCAATTACTGGTGTAAATCCTGAGAAAATCATAATTGGAAAAGACACAATACCCCAATGTTTATTACAGCACTACTTACAATAGCTAGGACATGGAAGCAACCTAGATATCTATCGACAGAAGATTGGGTAAAAAAGCTGTGGTACATTTATACAAATGAATATTATTCAATCATTAAAAGAAACAAATTTGAGTCAGTGGTAGTGAGGTGGATGAACCTAGAGCCTGTTATACATAGTGAAGTAAGTCAGAAAAGCAAACATTGTACATTAATGCATATATATGGAATATAGAAAAATGGCACTGATGAATCTATTTGCAGGGAAGGAATGGAGATGCAGATGTAGAGAATGAACTTGTGGAAAGAGTGGGGGAAGTTGAGAGTGTGATGAGTGGAGAAACTAGCATTGACATATATACATACAGTTGTATAAAATAGAGAGCTAGTGGGAAGCTTTTATATAACACAAGAAGCCCAACTTAGTGTTCTGTGATGACCTAGAGGGGTGAGATGGGCAGATGGGAATGGAGGCTCAATCAGTCATAATTATGACTGATTCACATTGGTATATGGCAAAAACCAGGACAACATTGTAAAACAAACTTCCTCTGATTAAAAAATAAATCTTAAAAGAAATGGAGAGGAGACATACAGATGAATAATGAACATATGAAAAGATACTCAAAACTGTGCATTATTGTTGTTGTTCTTCAGTCCTTCAGTAATATTTGAATCTTTGTGACCCCAAGGACTGCAGCACACCAAGCATCACTGTCCTTCACCATCTCCCAGAGATTGCTCAAACTCATGTTCATTGAGTTGGTGATGCTATCCAACCATCTCATCCTCTGTCATCCCTTTCTTTTCCTGTCTTCAATCTTTCCCAGTATCAGGGTCTTTTCTAATGAATTGACTCTACGCATCAGGTGGCCAGAATATTAGAACTTCAGCTTCACCATCAGTCCTTCCAATAAATATTCAGGATTGATTTCCTTTAGGATTGATTGGATTGATCTCCATAGTCTAAAAGGGACATTCAAGAGTCTTCTTCAACACCACAGTTCAAAAGCATCAATTCCTCAGTGCTCAGTCTTTATGGTTCAACTCACATATCCATACATGACTACTGGAAAAACCATAGCTCAGACTATATGGAAACTTGTTGGCAAAGTAATGTCTCTGCTTTTTAATATGCTGCCTAGGTATGTTATAGCTTTTCTTCCAAGGAGCAAGTGTCTTTCAATTTCATGGCTGCAGTCACCATCTGCAGTGATTTTGTAAAAAAAGGAAATAAATTATGTCATTGTTTCCATTTTCTCCCCATCTATTTTCCATGAAGTGATGGAAGAAGATGCCATGATCTGTGTTTTTTGAATGTTGAGTTTTAAGCCAGCTTTTTCAATCTCTTCTTTCACGTTCATCAAGAGGCTCTTTAATTCCTCTTTGCTTGCTTCCATTAGGGTGGTGTCATCTGTGTATCTGAGGTTACTGATATTTCTCCCGGCAATCTCACTTCCAGCTTGTGCTTCACCCAGCCCGGCAATTTGCATGATGTATTCTGCATATAAGTTAAAAAAGCAGAGTGACCATATACAGCCCTGATGCATTCCTTTCCCAATTTGGAACTAGTCTGTTGTTCCATGTCCAGTTCTAACTGTTGCTTTTGACCTGCATGCAGATTTTGCAGGAGGCAGGTAAGGTGGTCTGGCATTCCTATCTCTTGTAGAATTTTCCATAGTTTGCTGTGATCCACACAGTCAAAGGCTTTATTGTTGTCAATGAAGAAGAAGTAGATGTCTTATCTGGAATTCTCTTACTTTTTCTATAATTCAATGGGTGTTGGTAATTTGATCTCTGGTTCCTCTGCCTTTTCTAAATCCAACTTGAACATTTGGAAGTTCTCAGTTCACATACTGTTAAGCCCAGCTTGGAGAATTTTGAGCATTACTTTCCTAGCATGTGAAATGAGTACAATTGTGTGGTAGTTTAAACATTTTTGGCACTGCCTTTTTTTGTTATTGGAATGAAAACTGATCCTTTTCAGTTCTGTGGTTACTGCTGAGTTTTCCAAATTTCTTGGCATATTGAGTGCAGCACTTTCACAGCATCATCTTATAGGATTTGAAATAGCTCAACTGGAATTCCATCGCTTCCACTAGCTTTATTCATAGTCTTGCTTCCTAAGGACCACTTGACTTCACACTGCAAGATGTCTGTCTCTAGGTGAGTGATCACACTGTCGTGGTTATCCCAGTCATTGGGACCTTTTTGTATAGTTATTATGTGTATTCTTGCTACCTATCCTTAATATATTCTGCCTCTGTTAAGTCCTTTATTGTGTCCTTTACAGATAAGTCCTATATCTGTCCTTTATTGTGTCCATCTTCGCATGAAATGTTCCCTTGGTATCTGTACTTTTCTTGAAGAGACCTCTAGTCTTTCCCATTCTATTATTTTCCTGTATTTCTTTGCATTATTCACTTAGGAAGGCTTTTTTTTACATCTATCCTTGCTATTCTTTGGAACTCTGCATGCATATGGATATATCTTTCCTTTTATTCTTTGCCTTTCACTTCTCTTCTTTTCTCAGCTATTTGTAAGGCCTCCTCAGACAATCATTTTGCCATTTTTCATTTCATTTTCTTGGGGATGATTTTGATCTCCACCTCCTATATAATGTTACAAACCTCCATCCATAGTTCTTCAGGGACTCTGTCTATCAGATCTAATCCTTTGAATCTATTTATCACTTTCACTGTTTAATCATATGGGATTTTATTTAGATCATATTTAGAGAAATTCAAGTCAAAACTACAATGAGGTATCACCTCACACTGGTCAGAATGACCATCAGCAAAATATCTACAAACAACAAATGCTCAGCCTAGCAATCCCACTATTGGGCATACACATTGAGAAAACAGTAATTTAAAAATATGTATATACCACAACGTTTGTTGCATTACTACTTACAATAGCCATGATATGGAAGCAGTCTAGATATTTATCAACAGATGAATGGATAAAGAAGTTGTGGTACATATGCACAATGGATTGTTACTCAGCTATTAAAAAAGGAATGCATTTGAGTTGGTTCTAATGAGGTGGATGAACCTAGAACCTATTATACAAAGTGAAGTAAGTCTGAAAGAGAAAGACAAATATAGTGTATTACCACATATACATATGGAATCCAGGAATATGATAGTGATAATCTTATTTGCAGGACAGCAAAGGAAACACATACCAAAAACAGACTTTTGATCACAGTGAGGGAGGGAGATGGTAGATGAAAAGATAACTCAAAACTGCTAATCATTAGAGAAATTCAGATTAAAACCATGGTGAGGTTTTAATTCACATGGATCAGAATGGCTATCACCAAAATATCTACAAAGAATAAATGCTAGAAAAGGTGTTGACTAAAAGCAACCATCTTATACTGTTGGTAGGAATGTAGGTTGGTGTAGCCACTATGCAAAACAGTATGGAGGTGCTTTCATAAACTAAAAATGGACCTACCATATGATTCAGTAATCCCATGCCTAAGCATATATACAGAAAAGACAAAAACTGTAATTCAAAAAGACTCATGCACCCTAATGTTCATAGCACCACTATTTATAATAGCCAAGAAATGGAAGTGATCTAAGTGCCTATCAACAAGTGAAAGGATAAAGAAAATATCATATATCTATATATCTATCTATCTATCTATATCTATCTATCTATCTATCTATCTATCTATATATATATATATATATACACACATACAGTGGAATATTATTCATCCATTAAAAAAGTGAATTATTGTCAATTTCATAACATGGAGGGACCTAGAGAATATCATACTAAGTGAAGTAAGTCAGACAACACAAATTTTGTGTGGTATCACTTATATGTGATCCTAAATGTAATCCAATGAATTTATTTACAAAACAGAAATGGACTCACAGACATAGAGACAAACTTACGATTACCCAAGTGGAAATGGAAGTGAGGTAGAGATTAATGAGGAATATGGAATTAACTGCTACACATTATATAAAATAGAGAAACAACAACGATTTACTGTATAGCACAGTGAGTTATATTCAATACCCTATAATAACCTATCATGTAAAAAATCTAAAAAGTCTATACATAACTGGCCCATTTTGATGTACATCTGCAACTAACACTATATTGTATTTCAAATATACTTCAGTAACAAAATAATGTAGCACTTAGATTCACATGTGGAAAATTACTGTTTGTTTTTTAACTAGTGATTTTAAGGATCAGTGTTAGAGCTTAATAGACATTCCTCTGCCAGGCTTCTATCTTGACATTCTGATTCAGTATGGCTAATACAGAGCCCCAAATCAACATATAATAAAGTTTCCAATTGATTTTGATGGAGATGTTCTGTGTCGCACATCAAATGTCATACAGTAGGGGTCAAAATGACATATGGAAAAAATGTACATTAGAAATCAGGAGATTTAAATGTCTGTCCCATCACTATGCTCCTATGAGATTCTTTTTCATTCTTAGGACTTCATTTTCCTCACCTGTTGAAGAGTGGCTTTAAAATCCATGGTCTCTGTTTTCCAAATGTCTCCTTCTCTGAAAATGGATAGACTAATAATAGATTAATAATTATGTATATCTATGTAAGCCTGGAAAATCCCATGGATGGAGGAGTCTGGTAGGCAGCAGTTCATGGGGTCGCTAAGAGTCGGATGCGACTGAACGACTTGACTTTCACTTTTCACTTTCATGCTTTGGAGAAGGAAATGGCAACCAACTCCAGTGTTCTTGCCTGGAGAATCCCAGGGACGGGGGAGCCTGGTGGGCTGCCGTCTATGGGGTCACACAGAGTCGGACACGACTGAAGTGACTTAGCAGCAGCAGCATGTAAGCTATATAATTACTTATCTCGTAAGGAGTACTTTTAGTGGCTACACAGTCCTATGTAATCTGTGTTGTGGATATCTCTCAACTGTAAAGTTTGGCACTGCTGCTAAGTCACTTCAGTTGTGTCTGACTCTGTGTGACCCCATGGACTGCAGCCTACCAGACTCCTCCCTCCATGGGATTCTCCAGGCAAGAATACTGGAGTAGGGTGCCATTGCCTTCTCCAGAGTTTGGCACTAGAGTCTAGCAAATATTTATAAAAAGTGCTTCTTAGCAGGTAATGGGGCTAGTCTTAAGTCAGTTGGTTAATATAAAGTGTGGTGTCTAGATAGGCAACATCAATATCACCAGCAAACTCTTTATATCAATAACTTAAAATGATCAGGCCATACCTCAGACCTACTGAATTAATAATAATGGGATTGGGTCCAATATCTGTGTTTTAAACACTTCTTGAGGTTATTTTCATGCATCCTTAAGTTGGTAATCCATTGAATTAATTTAATACTAGATACTAAGACTGTGGCTGCAGTTTCCTCAGTTAGGCTCAGTTGTTTTATTCTGTTCAATGGTCATATGATGCAAGTTAGGCATTTGCTGTCTCCAAGAGACAAAGAAGCAATAGCAATTTTCTTTATTCTCAAATAAAAGCTGACTCCAAATACCAACATTTACTCGACACTGTGAATGCTTGCTTATTCTTTTGGTAAAGGTTTTCTGCTGTGCTTTAATGTTGTAAATAACATGTACTTGTAGTTAAGATGATTTCACTAGAGCCTGTGAAAGAATTCAATATGAGCACATATTCTCAGTCCTCTCAAGACCTTCCATTGCACACTAGGGATAAAGCTCTGGGATTACTTAGGGCTAGAATGAGACAATGTGTGTCACTAATTTCTCCTTCTAATTTTGTGAGGTTTTTATTTAGCTTGAAGAAATAAATAAGATAAGAAATTATAGTGTAAATAAATGCAAAAGAAAAATGGATAAGATGGATAGAGATTTAAAGGAAATAGCAGATGAAGAAGAATGATGTTCCTCCCCCATTCTGCCTTTCCCCACAAAATTAACTTAAAAATATTTATTGTGTACCTACTGAGTATAAAACCTGATACATTGTATAGTTATGCAGCATTTTAAAATATTATATTGTTATAATGGACTGAAATATATCCCTCTAAAATTCATGCGTTGAAACTATATTTGGAGACAGGACCTAGAAGAAGGCAATTAAGGTTAAATGAGGTCTGCTTCAACAAAGAAATTGAAATAATATAGCATGCAGATTCACATATGGGACTCTGATTTGATAGGGTTACTGTTTATATAAGAACAGTCTCCAGAGAGCTCACCTTCTGTTTTTGAACCATTTGAGCACACAGTGAGAAGGTGACTATCTGCAATCAAGAAAGAGCTCTCACCTGAAATCAAACCTTGCTGGAATCTTGGTCTTTGCCTTTCCAGACTCCAGATCCATAAGGAAATAAATTACTCTTGTTTAAGCAACCCAGGCTAGGATATTCTACTATGGCAGCAAGATCTGACTAATATAGTTTCCCTTTACAAATCTCTTTTTAAAGGCTAATTCATCTAATAATTAGGGCCTTCCTATGAGATAAGTGTTTCTAGCATTTCAGTTATACAGATTAGAACACTAAAGCTCAACAATTTTATCAAAGTCAAGCATTTAGAATGTGGCAGAACTCAGAATCAAATCCTTCCAACTGTCACAGGATGGTCTAAACTAGCATAGAATATAAAACAACACATTGTTGGGGGAAAATTAAAATGTTCTACCCTTCCAAAACTTGGAAAACAAATGTAACCCAAAAAGTAAAATACACAAAAATATCTACATAAAGTCATTTAATATTAATACTATTAATACAAATTTAAAATGCAATCTTGCATTTGTTTCAATAACAGAAGTTGGATAATTTTGAAAATAAACCCTCTGAACTATTACATCACACCATGAGTTTCTCAAGCAACATCAGTGAGGGTGCCCACTCTCACCACTACTATTCACCATAGTTTTAGAAGTTTTGGCCACAGCAATCAGAGCAGAAAAAGAAGTAAAAGGAATCCAGATAGGAAAAGAAGAAGTAAAACTCTCACTGTTTGCAGATGACATGATCCTCTACATAGAAAACCCTAAAGACTCTACCAGAAAATTACTAGAGCTAATCAATGAATATAGTAAAGTTGCAGGATATAAAATTAACACACAGAAATCCCTTGCATTCCTATATACTAACAATGAAAAAACAGACAGAGAAATTAAGGAAACAATACCATTCACCATTGCAACAAAAAGAATAAAATACTTAGGAGTATATCTACCTAAAGAAACAAAGGACCTATACATAGAAAACTATAAAACACTGATGAAAGAAATCAAAGAGGACACAAACAGATGGAGAAACATACCGTGTTCATGGATCGGAAGAATTAATATTGTCAAAATGGCTATTCTACCCAAAGCAGTCTATAGATTCAATGCAATCCCTATCAAGCTACCAACGGTATTTTTCACAGAACTAGACCAAAGAATTTCACAATTTGTATGGAAATACAAAAAGCCTCGAATACCCAAAGTAATCTTGAGAAAGAAGAATGGAGCTGGAGGAATCAACCTGCCTGACTTCAGACTCTACTACAAAGCCACAGTCATCAAGACAGTATGGTACTGGCACAAAGACAGAAATATAGATCAATGGAACAGAATAGAAAGCCCAGAGATAAATCCACGAACCTATGGACACCTTATCTTTGACAAAGGAGGCAAGGATATACAATGGAAAAAAGACAACCTCTTTAACAAGTGGTGCTGGGAAAACTGGTCAACCACTTGTAAAAGAATGAAACTAGAACACTTTCTAACACCATACACAAAAATACACTCAAAATGGATTAAAGATCTAAATGTAAGACCAGAAACTATAAAACTCCTAGAGGAGAACATAGGCAAAACACTCTCCGACATAAATCAAAGCAAGATCCTCTATGACCCACCTCCCAGAATATTGGAAATAAAAGCAAAACTAAACAAATGGGACCTAATGAAACTTAAAAGCTTTTGTGCTACAAAGGAAACTATAAGTAAGGTGAAACGACAGCCCTCAGATTGGGAGAAAATAATAGCAAATGAAGAAACAGACAAAGGATTAATCTCAAAAATATACAAGCAACTCCTGAAGCTCAATTCCAGAAAAATAAATGACCCAATCAAAAAATGGGCCAAAGAACTAAACAGACATTTCTCCAAAGAAGACATACAGATGGTTAACAAACACATGAAAAGATGCTCAACATCACTCATTATTAGAGAAATGCAAATCAAAACCACAATGAGGTACCATGACACGCCAGTCAGGATGGCTGCTATCCAAAAGTCTACAAGCAATAAATGCTGGAGAGGGTGTGGAGAAAAGGGAACCCTCTTACACTGTTGGTGGGAATGCAAAGTAGTACAGCCGCTATGGAAAACAGTGTGGAGATTTCTTAAAAAACTGGAAATAGAACTGCCATATGACCCAGCAATCCCACTTCTGGGCATACACACGGAGGAAACCAGATCTGAAAGAGACACGTGCACCCCAATGTTCATCGCAGCACTGTTTATAATAGCCAGGACATGGAAGCAACCTAGATGCCCATCAGCAGATGAATGGATAAGGAAGCTGTGGTACATATATACCATGGAATATTACTCAGCCATTAAAAAGAATTCATTTGAACCAGTCCTAATGAGATGGATGAAGCTGGAGCCCCTTATACAGAGTGAAGTAAGCCAGAAAGATAAAGAACATTACAGCATACTGACACATGTATATGGAATTTAGAAAGGTGATAACGACAACCCTATATGCAAAACAGAAAAAGAGACACAGAAATACAGAACAGACTTTTGAACTCTGTGGGAGAATGTGAGGGTGGGATATTTCAAAAGAACAGCATGTATACTATCTATGGTGAAACAGATCACCAGCCCAGGTGGGATGCACGAGACAAGTGCTCCGGCCTGGTGCACTGGGAAGACCCAGAGGAATCGGGTGGAGAGGGAGGTGGGAGGGGGGATCGGGATTGGGAATACATGTAAATCCATGGCTGATTCATATCAATGTACGACAAAACCCACTGGAAAAAATAAAAAATAAAAATAATAAAAAAAAATAATAATTAAAAAAAAAAAAATTCCTGTAAGTGATACAGATAGACTACATATAATTCCTTCATTCAAAGTACTTTTAACCTCGTAGTCCAGAAAAGAGTCAGATAAGCAAATAAGGTTCAAACACAAGACAGAATATGACAAATATATTAAAAAATATATATTTGAGTTGTTCAAAGGGGAGAAATCATATTTGTTTGGAGAATGTTGTTTAACTCACATGTGGTAAACACTGATTTCAGTGTTAGCTAGTCTTATTGGCCAGCCCAAGGACTCCATACTTGATTATATTCCAAGCATCTTAGATCAACCTCCAACCAACTCTTCCAAGAAAATGTATCCTACATAATAAGGGTGCAAAATGGATATTTAACTGCATATTTTGTGAGAATAAAGGATAGATAGCTTACATTTTATACCACATTGCATATGTTTTCAGTCCAGTTTGGTTCAGTAGCTCAGTCGTGTCCAATGTTTTGCAAACCCATGGACTGCAGCATGCCAAGCTTCCCTGTCCATCACCATCTCCCAGAGCTGGCTCAAACTCAAGTCCATTGAGCCGGTGATGACATCCAACTATCTCATCCTCTGCCATCCCCTTCTCCTGCCTTCAATCTTTCCCAGCATCAGGATCTCTTCTAATGAGTCAGTTTTTCACATCAGGGGGCCAAAGTATTAGATCTCCAGCTTCAGCATCTGTCCTTCCAATGAATATCCAGGGTTGATTTCCTTTAGGATTGACTGGTTTGATCTCCTTGCAGTCCAAAGGACTCTCAAGGGTCTTCTCCAACACCACAGTTCAAAAGCAACAATTCTTCAGTGCTCAGCTTTCTTTATGGTCCAACTCTCACATCAATACATGACTATTAGAAAAATCATAGCTTTGACAAGACAGACCTTTATTGGAAAAGTAATGCCTCTTCATTTTAATATGCTGTCTAGGTTTTTTTTTTCTTCCAAAGAGCAAACATCATTTAATTTCATATCTACAGTCACCATCTGCAGTGATGTTGGAGCCTAGAAAAATAAAGTTTGTCACTGTTTCCATTGTTTCCCCATCTATTTGCCCTGAAATTATGGGGCCGGATGCCATGATCTTAGTTTTAATAATCCCCAATTAGATATGTTTTCTCTACATCAGAATCCCTTCCTTTTCAATTGCCACCTAACCCAGCCACCTTTTTATAATTGATTTTTTTTTTCCAGAAAAGCCTTAAATATCTCCTATTCAACCCCCTCTCTACCCCAAGGCCCTTGGACTTCTGCTCTAGGTATATGTGTACAAATATTTCCTCTTTTTATGTAGAGAAAAAGCTCTGTCCAGACTCTTAAAATCTTGAATTCTTTATATCCATTATTCACAGTCTTTTACAAATAAACATATCCATAAGAATATTGACCTCCACAGAAAGGAGAGATTCCCAAGAACATGTGTTCTTCCCTTGATTAAGAAGAATTGATCAATGGATATCCAGGATTTGGCATAAGTCTTAGTATGTAAGACAGCTTTAGATATTTCAAAACTTTCTGAGGTCAGTGACTGAGCATTAGCACAGACTTAGAACTAAGAAGCATCTCTCAAGAGAATTCTGAATGCAAAGAATTGTTTAACTTTTTAAGGCAATGAATATCAACTAAAAGTTTTTGATCAAGCAATGCCATAATAAGACCTGGCAGGATTAAAAGTGAGAAAAGATGGAAGAAGAAGAAACTGTGAAGGTCACTGATGTGCTTAGTATCCAAACTACACAAAATATGAAAAAAATCAGCAATTTATTAATGTATTTAATAAACTATCATTGAGCACCAACTGCATTAGGTATTAGAAATAGCTTGCTGTGTTAGACAGTCAGAAATTAGAATCTGTGTCTGTTGCTGATATCCTCATTGGAGGGTAGCCTAGAAAACATGAGCTATATAGAGCCAGGGCAGAAGTTGGAAGCACATCTCATGACAAATCTGTTGATATGTGTAGTCAGTGGATGGAGACCAAGGGTTAGTGAACTTTTCAGGGCTGGGAAAGCCTTTCCAAAACAAAGAGATCCAGAGGCAAATAATTGGAAGTAAGGCACAAAGCCAAAGGATAGGAGAACTAGTTAAGGAATTGAGAATAAGAAAGAACCAATTGAAGTGAGTAAGTCTGAAAGCATTCTGGGAAAATATCTGGTACAGAACAGACTGAATGTATCATTTGAATAAAATTAATTCAAAGAGCTACAGAGTAGTTGATAAATCCATGGAAGCTACACCTGAAATATAATTTCTTGTTTAAATTCAGTTAATTAAAGTTAAATGTACATAACATAGAAGTTTTCCTTTACTCTACCTAATTATATTTGAAAATGAATGTCCTCATATCTGTCTAGTATCTGAAAATTTCCTAAGATCTTTTGCTTGTATTTTATCATTAACTTGTTCTGTGCTTAGTCACTCTGTTGTGTCTGAATCTTTCTTACCCTGTAGACTGTAGCCTGCCAGGCTCCTCTGTCCATGGGGATTCTCCAGGCAAGAATACTGGAGAGGGTTGCCATGCCCTCCTCCAGGGATCTTCCCAAATCCGGGATCAAACATAGGTGTCCAGCATTGCAGGTGGATTCTTTACCACCTGATCCACCAGGGAAGCCCATCATTCACTTATAGTAGCCCTATTAGAATGAAAATTTCACATTTGTCTAATGGAATTGGGAGGTAAATAAGGTGCAGAGAGGCTAAATAAGGTTTAGTAGCTGATAGAACTTGGACCAAAACAGGTTTGAAAAAAAATATTTTGATCACATGTGACAGCAATTGAAATGCACCACTCAATTCTCAGATTGTGGTAAGTATATATGACTGACAACCCTGACATTTATTTGGATTTCTGCTATATTCACATTATGTCCACATATCTATAGGTTTCTTCCCATTCAATGACTGAGCACAGTAGGAGTAGTAGTATAGGCCCATTTCTCTAGAATCCTCTATGTGGCAATATTAACTTGAGGTATTATCTCCATAAACCTATTCAGAACTTTCTTTAAAAAAATGCTGCAGTCTGAAACTCCTCTTATTCAATTCTCCTTCATTTGTTTTCTCCTTTCATTAATGTCAGATGCACATCAGAGTGTGAAAGCTATCCTTAACTATTTATGTTCCTTCCACTTTTTCCATTATAAGTCCTTCTCCCTCTTGCCAGTAAGTCCCTTGTACTTGAACTACAATCCCACCTTGGAATATGTTTCTCAGAACAACCAAGTGGATGTATATAGTACCAGTAAGAAAGGGTTTGAGTCACTCATATCTCAGCTAGCAAAAAGGACTCCATGCTTACTAGTAGGTAGGGAAATTATTGTCTTTGGGGAAAAGTAGCAATCTAATTGCTGATGATTTCACAGGTAGAATATCCTTACATTTGCAAACATTTCCAGTGCAGAATATCTTTATATCTTAAAAAAATTAAAAGCATTTGAAATAATTGAAAAAACAATGGTCACAAGGACAATGAAGTTGTTTACTTATTGCTAAACAGTTTTGATACCATCCATAGGCATAGTGAGAAACTTAGATCAGCTAAAAATCTGTTAAAGACTAAGTGTGAACATTCTTTAACAACATTCACAAAAATAAACACAAAATGGCTTAAAGACCTAAATGTAAGACTAGATATTATAAAAATCTTAGAGGAAAACATAGGCAGAACACTTTTTGACACAGAGTAATGAAAACAAAAATAAACAAGTGAGACCTAATTAAACTTAAAAGCTTTTTCTCAGCAAAGGAAACCATAAACAGAATGAAAAGAAGACACTTCGAATGGGAGAAAATAGATCCAAATGAAGCAACTCACAGGGGGTTAATCTTTAAAATATATAAAAAAATCTTTTAGCTCAGTATCAAAAAAAAAAAAAAAAACACCACCACCACCACCACCAACAACAACAACAACAAAAAAAAACAATCAACCTAATAAAAAGTGGGTGGAAGACCTAAATAACATTTCTCCAAAAAGACATACAGGTGGGCAACAAATACATAAAAAAGATGCTTAACATCATAATTTTAGAGAGATGCAAATCAAAGCTACAGTGAGGTATCACCTCACACTGGCTAGTATGGTCATTATCAAAAAGTCTATAAAGACTAGAGAGAGTGTGAAGAAAATGGAATACTTCTACACCACTGGTGGCAATGTAAATTGGTACAGTCATTCTGGAGAACAGTATGGAGAATCCCTCAAAAATTAAAAATAGAGCTGCTATATTATCTTGCAATTCCACTACTGAACATATATCTGAAGAAAATCATAATTCAAAAAGATACATGCATCTCAGTGTTCATTGCAGCAATATTTGTAATAGCCAAGACATGGAAGCAATGTAAATGTCTATTGAAATTAATGGTTAAAGAAGATGCAGTACATATATTCAATGGGATATTATTCAGCCATTTAAAAGAATGAGTTTGAGTCAGTTTTAGTGAGGTAGATTGTCAGGAAGCATTTAACAGGAGGCTTCCTGTGTGCTGTTTTGGATCTGTCAGGAATCTTCTGTTCCTTATTAATTCCTGAATATTCAGAGGAGGGGCAAGCCTTTCCAGGGCTGAGGAATCCAGGCATTTCCTTTGTTAGTTTTTCAATACAGTGATAAGTACCCTCTTCCTTCTTATGAACCATACGGTAAAAGTGATTGTTTACAACTGTCTTTGATAAGGATCACCTTATGTTTTGTAAGTCTGGAATTATAATCGTTATCTTTGCTGAGAATAACTACCTTGTAAGACAGTATATATTCCCACACCATGTTGATTAAAGCACCTTTGCTCCATCAGAGCTTGGGTCCCCGTGTCTGTCTTTCCTTCTTTCTCTTTCTTTCGCTCTCTTTCAGGCTAATTCCTTGGAGCGTGGAAGACCGTTGAGCTCACTTTCTTGCCGGGGCTTCTAAGACCTGCTCGAGAAGGCACATTGTGCCTTCACCCTCTCGAGAGGGCGCCTGGTGCCTACGTGCACCATGCAAGCTCTGTGCAAAGAGTTTTATTGGCCCTCCACGTAAACTGGGGGATATCAGCCTCTTTCTCTCTCTTTTACTTAAGTTATTGTCGACTCCAGACCACCAGGTTCTGGTCCAATAAAGGACCAACGGTAGATGAACCTAAAGGCTGTTATACAAAGTGAAGTAAGTCAGAAAGAAAAAAAGCAGATATCACATATTAATATGTATATATGGAATCTAGAAAAATAGCATTGATGTACCTATATTCAGGGGAGTAATGGAGATGGAGATGTAGAGAACAGGCTTGTAGATACAGTGGGGGAAGGAGAGAGTGGGACAAATGGAGAAAGAAGCATCAACATATATACACTATTATGTGTAAAATGGTTACCTGGTGAGAAGTTGCTGTATGGCACACGGAGCACAGACTGGCCCTCTGTAATGGCCTAGAGGGGTGTGATGGGGAGGGAGGTGGGAGGTGGGGTTCAAAAGATAGGGGACATATGTATGATTATGACTGATTTGCATTGTTATATGTCAGAAACCAACACAACATTGTAAAGCAGTTTTCCTCCAATTAAAAAAATAAATTAAAAAAGAAAAAAAAGTAATTGAATGACACCTTAAAAAAAGAATAAAATAATGTCATTTGCAGCAATAAGGATGAACTCGGATTACCATACTGAGTGAAGTAAGCCAGACAGAGAAAGATAAATATCATATTGTGGTGAAATTAACAAGATGACACCTGACAGGCTTTCTCATTCCAGACTCTCATGCCCTCTCACCCCATATTCTGCAAACAATGACTTTGCACAGTTATGTAATGACTGAGATCACTTATAGCCCTGCACATGAAAGTCATGAGGTACTTGCTTGGTCACAGACTACTTTGTGCAGTACACCAGTATGAGCTTCACCATGAAAGCCCTGGGTACAGCTGCACTGGGGCTACATTGGAACAGCATCATGGTCATGTTATGTGAGGTTATGTTTTGGCTGTAATGGCTATGTTATGGTTGATGCTACAGCTGCTTCACCAGCCAGGAGAGAGGCTGTGTTATGGCTGCCATGACAGCTAGGAGGGAGTAAATATATCCACAGTTTCTACGGCTCCTTGAGTCTTCTTCTAGCCTGTTAGCTCATGCCTTGCCTACCCTGGGTTCAGTGAACAGTTTGGGCAGTACGAACAGAAACAGCAAGACAACTGGCATCATGAACAGGATCAGCGACACAATTGACATAGACAACAGGATACCCAGCAGGTAGGGGTGCCTGAGGCTCCACGGGATGGAGGAAGCCAGTGTCCACCAGATAGCATGTGGTACCATGTGGCTGTGATCATTTTGGCATGGGCTCTGGTGAAAGACTGGAAGCACTGAAAAGGCATTACTAGCAGTCAGTTTCTGTTTGCTGAACAAGCAATGGGCACTGTGGGGTGCATTTTCCTGATTGCCTTGAAGGTGAATATGGATCATTCCTTACCCAATGCTGCGCTGGTGCACAATGTGCAGAGATGCTTCGAAGAACTAAAACAGTGCCCTAAAGAACCCAGCATGTCTGACAGCAAGGCAGCAAGTGATGGTGATGAAGAACATTATGAGACCATAGGTCCTCGCTTGGTAGAGAGGCCCATGGTACAGCAGAAAGTGAGGCATGAGCAGCCTATGGCCCAGGATGGGCATCCTCAAGGGGCCCCCGATGTGACTAAGTTCACGATATATCAACCATATACCCAGGCAGAGTTGGTCGACTTGAGTACACAGTTTCAGCAAAAGCAAGGGGAATCCTTGGCAATATGGCTATTGTGACTTTGGAATACAGGAGTGGACAGTATCATGTGTTTTGGGGATGAAATATAATGGTCAGCAGCCATAACCACTCACTCCTCATTGAGACAAAGATTGCAGAACACTAGACAACTCATGCAAGGGGCTCCTAACCAAATGCACACTCTCATGGAATGGATTAATACTACCATCTGCACCTTGTGGTTGAATATGTGAAAGCGCCTGGATACTGTGAGTAAATGGCATACCTATGTTGATTTGATCCAAGTGATGAGAGAACTGGTCATGAAGCAGTTGATATTTAATCCACACACCCAAGGCCCAGATGACTAGTCTTTTACTGGTGACATTCCAGACATCATTTCAAACAATGCCCTATCTACCTCTTTTGGATCTTTGACTGCTATTCTTGTGCCCTATGTGGGGCACCCTATCTATGAGGTGACCTCGATGGTGGTTAGTTTGAGAGAAATAAAAAGATGGTGGCAGGGAAAGGGAATGAGAACTGTGAAGACCCCAAAAGGGGCCTGAGCTGGTAAACTACCCATCCAGGTGACAAGAATGCAAATATGGGCTGATTTGCTAGCAGCATGAGTTGGCAGAAATAAAATTGATAGAGAGCCTAATGTTCTGCTCCTACAGCCATGGAGGCAACTGAGACCAGAGTAGCAGTTTATCAAGTTCGGGAAGCACCCACAGCAAGAGATATGGGTGGTTCAGTTAGAAGATTACATGGTGCCTGAGGATGTTCTTTTCCATGATGTTTTTTCCCTCTTTGAATAGGGCTCAGACCAAGGTGCCCTCCTGAAGAGCCCAAGCAGGGACCGAAGGCCCCATGTAGAGCTTGCAATTTGTTGTTCAGTAGTTAATGTACAAAGAGTAATGGCCCTGGTTGACGTTGGTGCTGATTGTAGCCTTGTTTATGGTAGGCCAGAGCAGTTTCCCTATCCTAGTGAATACATTGATGGCCACGGCAGCCAAACAATGTAGATTTAGACTGTAAATCTTTAAGCTGTGAACTAGATTTTTAACAGTGTACTGCAAAGTCTGTGTCCTATGATGTACTACTAACCTCTGATTCTCTTGCAGATTTGCTGCTGCTACTAAGTCGCTTCAGTCGTCTCCGACTCTGTGCAACCCCATAGATGGCAGCCCACCAGGCTCCCCCTTCCCTGGGATTCTCCAAGAAAGAATACTGGAGTGGGTTGCCATTCCTTCTCCAAAGCATGAAAGTGAAAAGTGAAAGTGAAGTCACTCAGTCATGTCTGACTCTTAGTGACCCCATGGACTGCAGCTCACCAGGCTCCTCCATCCATGGGATTTTCCAGGCAAGAGTACTGGAGTGGGGTGCCATTGCCTTCTCCACTGCAGATTTAGAACAGTGTAAAAGCATTTGGAATCAGGTAGGTGGGCTGTGAATGGCACACACACACACACACACACACACACACAAAACCCTCCTTGAAGGTATGGGTCCAGAACCTGTTGGTAATTGTGTGGGGCCTTAATAAAAAACCTTTGCAGGGGTGGAGTTACAGCTGTACAGGCTTTCCTGCAATTTCACAAGGACAGAGAGTGGGCTGAACTTGGCCATGGAAGATGAAGGAACTCCAAATGCAGTGGGTGGCTCTTCCAGTCCCATGAGAGCAAAGACTGCAACATGAGTTCCAGGTGATACCTGGCATTGGGTTTTGTTATGTATTGGGGAAGTAACTGGTGATGTAGACTCTACTGCTGTTATGGGATGTGGGTTCAAGTGGTGGCATTGTGCACTAGAAGGATGCTGCAGAGGGAAGAACCTACATAATCTGTGGGATGAGAGACCTTGAAGGGGTGGAATGTGGGGAAATTAACAAGAAGATGCCAGTCAGGCTCTCTCACCCCATGCTATCATGCCTTCTCATCCCATGTTCTGTCAACAATGACTCTGCACAGTTATGTAATGGCTGAGATCACATATACCACAGCACATGCACATCATGGCTTACTTGCTTGGTCACAGGCTACTGTGTATGGTACACCTGTATGAGCTTCACCATGAAAGCCCTGGCTACTGCTGCATTGGAGCTACAATGGAGTGGCAAAATGGTTATGTTATGGCTCCGTTATGGCTGTGTTATGGTTTTGTTGTGACCACTGCTTTGGCTATTGTGTCAGCCAAAAGAAAGGCTGTGCTATGGCTGCCATGCTGGCCAGGAGACAATAAACGTGTCTGCAGTTCCTATTACTCCCCGAATCTTCTTCCAGCCTCTTAGCTCATGCCTTGCCTACCCTGGGTTCAGCAAACAGTGCAGACAGTGTGAACAGGAACAGCAAGACAATTGGTGTCACGAATAGGATCAGCAACACACATATAGTATCACTTGCATGTGGAATCTATACACACACACACACACACACATACAAATGAACTTATTTACAAAACAGAAACAAACTCCCAGACTTTGAAAACAAACTGATGGTTACCAAAAGGTAAAGGGAGGGAGGGAAAAATTAAGAGGTTGGGATTAACAGATACATACTACTGTAAAATAGATATGTAAAATAGATAATCAACAAGGACCTACTGTATAGCACAGAGACTTCTACTCAATGCTCTGCAATAAGCTATATGGGAATAATATCTGAAAAAGATTCGATATATGTATATGGACCTGAGTCATTTTGCTGTACACCTGAAACTAACACAACACTGTACATCAACTATACTCTAGTATAAAATGAAAAGTAAAGAAAAATCTAAGTGTGAAAACCAAAAGGTTTCTTTGGTAGCTTATAGGAATACACATTTTCTGTGTTGAAAGAGTGGTCATAGCTAAGGTACAGAGACTGAATTAAATAGTAAGGCAGAGACTCAGAACATTTAAATTCTCAGCAAGACAAGTCTGTTATGGTAATACGAGTCTCCTGTTTGAGATTTTGAAATGTGGAATGGGTGCATCTGGATTGAAGTCCTGGAGTACTTTGACTCTATAGACTTCCCTGAATCCTCTGAGCTTCCTGGTATTTACCACCTCTCCCTATTTTAAGCTAACATTTCTCTAGCATTAGCTGAAAGGACCAGTGGAAATAGGGAAAATTCACAGTTAAGGTGGCTATTGGAAGTTTGAAGAAAATGGAGTACTTAGATATTTAAATGATTATTAGAAAAGGCCTGGATTGACATTGATGCCTGGAGATCCAAGAGATAATCACAGCCACCTTGTTAGAGTGGAGGCATACAAGAGTCAGGTAATGAATGGAGTCCTACCCGAAGTTCAGCTCAAAGCCAGCCATCTGCATCCATGAACCCACCTAGTAGTCATTTCCCCAATGTGTCTCCAAATGTATAACTGGAATACTTCTAACTGAAGTAACCTCCAATTTGAGTCTTTAGCATATAGAATAAAATTATCTAGTGTAGAAGGCCAGATAAAAACCTCTGCAGCTCCATTTGCTATGATCATAAACAGAAAAACAATCTCTCTTCCTATGGGAGGTGACTATTTTAACTAAATTACTTTGGATGAGGTATGGTGAGACCAGATATATATCAAAAGTGAGAAATAAGAAAGGGTCTTAGTGTGGTATACAGTTACTGCTAGATAGTCACAGGGAACTGGCCCAAGGATTCTCATTGTACATTAAAATCCACAGATGCTCAAGTTCCTTATAGAAAATGACATATTATAGTCAGCCCTTCATATCTGAGAATGTGGAATCTGTAGATATTCAAGGTTGACTATACTTAGTTTCTGGGGAGAATGTAGATATCATTGCATGGCTTCTCAGGGAAACAACAGGATTGGTTAGGAGGCAGAGGGAGAGAGGAAAACTTTAGGCAAGCTCCTTATTGTGGTTTTCATAAGAAGAAATGGGGGAGGAAGTGCAAGCAGCTTTGAGATTGATTAATTTGAACAATTTCATCAGGCTATGCATTGGGATGTCCCTTGTTGCCTAGTAATAGGCCCTGGGGTAGTTAGGATAGGTGTATTGTGACTCAAAGTGTGAAAGCACAATAAGGAAGGTGGTTAAGGTTTTGGATTTAATCAGATGCTCAAGAAGACTAACTGACTATCCCTGGGACAGGAACTCAGAACTGATGCAAGACAGCATTCATAAAGCTATATTATAATGGCAGATTATTTCCATTGTTAATAACCTAAAACATGCAGCATTCTTGGTTCTGTGTATCTTGGTTGGAGCAGTAATTTATTCTTGAAGGATGAATACACTGACAGTGTTTCAACTAGTGTGACCATCTGAGAGGCTTATGAAATATTTAATCCATAGTCAGAAAATTCCACACAACATGTCATTCTACTAGGGGACATCTTTCACAGTGAAGAAGAGAAAGAAATGAACCTATGATCATAGAATTCATCAAATGTATTGTATACCAAACCATACAGAAGAATTTGGCCTAATACAGTAATTAGGATAGCTTGCTGAAGGAACCAATGAATTGTCAGGTCAGAGGAAGTACTTTGAAACAATGGGGTTTCATCCTGGATTACACAAGTTGAATGCTCATTCAATCATAAATCTCGGTATGCTGCTGTGTCTCCAACAGGATCAAAAATTGAAATGAGAATGATTCCACTCATTATCATTCCCAATGTCTCATGGAAGATTTTGTGTTTTCTCAATCTTACAAAGTATATAAAATTAAGGATTCTGGTTGTCAAAAGCGGGGACACTCTTGTCATGAGAAAGCAAAAAGTCCCATTGAACTATACATCACAGCTTCTACAATGGCACATTGGACTCCTCATGTTCAGAGACCAACAAGTAAAAAAAGGAGTTTCCATTTTGTCAGAGGTAAATGAACCTTAGAGCTCAACATTCAGAAAACTAAGATCATGGCATCTGGTCCCTTCACTTCATGGCAGATATATTGGGAAACAGTGGAAACAGTGGCTGACTTTATTTTTCTGTGCTCCAAAATCACTCCAGATGGTAATTGCAGCCATGGAATTAAAAGACTCTTACTCCTTGGAAGGAAAGTTATGACCAACCTAGACAGCATATTAAAAAGCAGAGACACTACTTTGCCAACAAAGGTCCATCTAGTCAAGGCTATGATTTTTCCAATGGTCATGTATGGATGTGAGAGTTGGACTATAAACAAAGCTGAGCGCTGAAGATTGATGCTTTTGTACTGTGGTGTTGGAGAAGACTCTTGAGAGTCCCTTGGACTACAAGGAGATGTAACCAGTCCATCCTAAAGGAGATCAGTCCTGGGTGTTCATTGAAGCTGAAACTCCAATGCTTTGGCCACCTGATGCGAAGAGCTGACTCATTGGAAAAGACCCTGATGTTAGGAAATATTGAGGGCAGGAGGACAAGGGGATGACAGAGGATGAGATGGCTGGATGGCATCATCGATTCAATGGACATGGGTTTGGGTGAACTCCGGGAGCTGGTGATAGACAGGGAGGCCTGGGGTGCTGCAATTCATGGGGTCACAAAGAGTCGGACAAGACTGAGTGACTGAACTGAACTGAACTGAATCTGATCAGCATGAAGAGGTATGGCTGCTATTATACAACAGGGACAGAAATGAACACATGTAGAGCCCAGGTGACCTACTTCAGAATGCTTAGAATTATTTTGTTCAATTGTAATTATGGAAAGATATGTGCAATAACCCCTACCTGAGAAGGGCATAGCTATCAAAGAATCAGACCTCTAAAAAAATTAAGATTTTAGGATACCCAGATAAGCCATCAAAACCTGCAGGAAGTAATAGGTGAAGGAGAAGGGAAATTATAATGGAGGAGAAGGAGAAATACAATTTGTGGTCCATAGAACAACTGTGGTGATAAGGGTTATAGTTTGTTTTACTGGCCTTATCTCTTTAGGTTTACCCTCAGGAAGCAAGTCTAATGCTGTAGTAGTATCCTATTGATATTTTAAGAAATTACCACATGCATGAGTGCTCAGTCCTATCTGACTCTTTTCAATCCCATCAGAATCCTGTGTCCATGGATTTCTCCAGGCAAGAGTACAGGAGAGGGTTGCCATTTCCTCCTCCAGGGGATCTTCCCAACCTAGACATTGAATGTGGGTCTCTTGCATCTCCTGCATTGGCAGGCAAATTCTTTATCACTGCACCACCTGGGAAGCTCACATAAACTACCACACAATGGCTTAAAACATCACACATTTATTATTTAATACTTTATGGAAGTAGTCCAAAATAGCCAAACTGGGCTGAAGCCAATGAGTCAGCAGGGTTATTCCTTCAAGAGGATCAAGTGGATAACCTGTTTTCTTGTTATTTCCAGTTTATAGATGTTACCTGAATTACCTGGCTCAGAGTCTCATACTCCACCTTCAAAACAAGAAGTGTAGCAATTTTAAGTCTCTGTCTCTGAGTGTTTCCTCTACTTCTTTTGTCACATCTTCTCTATCTCACTTTTAACAACACATTGCCTATTCACCCTATGCTTCCATCTGACTCTGACACTCCTACCTCCCTCTTATAAGGACCTCTATGTCTATACTAGGTCAATTCAGATAAACCAGAATAATCACCCCAGTTCAACATCCTTAACTTAATCGCATTTACAAAATCCCTTTTGCTATGAAAGGTAGCATATTCAATTTCTGGAGATTAGGATGTGGATGTTTTGAGGGGTGGCATTAGTCTATCTTCCACAGTCTACCACCTGGGCACCAGAGATTTATGTGTATCAAACATGCGAAATACATTCATCTATCCCTCTAAATTTCAATCTGTTACCATTAGTGCCCATTTTCTCTAATAGCCCTAGTCAAAGCCAGGTTCTCTGTCTCCCAAAGCCTAATTTCTTCCTTTGCCACATCCCTACCTTAACCTAGAAAAGAAGAAATTTTCTATATCAATACACACGCACACATCTTCCAAGGGAGAAGGATATATCTCGTTAGGGAATGATGTTGTAAGATTTAAATATAAGGGTTTTACTTCCCTCCCATTTGCTGGCCAGGCTTCTAAGTGCTAGACTCAGGAAAGATGTAGACTTGTAATCAAATAAAGGAGAGAAATGGTGTGGACCTAATGGAAGCAGAAGACACTAAGAAGAGGTGGCAAGAATACACAGAAAAACTGTACAAAGAAGATCTTCATGACCCAGATAATCACGATGGTGTTATCATTCACCTAGAGCCAGACATCCTAGAATGTGAAGTCAAGTGGGCCTTAGGAAGCATCACTATGAACAAAGCTAGTGGATGTGATGAGATTCCAGTTGAGCTATTTCAAATGCTAAAAGATGATGCTGTGAAAGTGCTGCACTCAATATGCCAGGAAACTTATGTGAAAAATACAGCAATGACTCAGGACTGGAAAACAACATCTTTCATTTCAATCCCTAAGAAAGCAATGACAAAGAGTGTTCAAACTACCACACAATCGAACTCATCTCACACGCCAGCAAAGTAATGCTCAAAATTCTCCAAGCCAGGCTTCAACAATATGTGAACCGTGAACTTCCAGATGTTCAAGATGGTTTTAGAAAAGACAGAGGAACCAGATATCAAATTGCCAATATCTGGTGGATCATCAAAAAAGCAAGAGAGTTCCAGAAAAACATATATTTCTGCTTTATTGATTATGCCAAAGCCTTTGGCTGTATGGATCACAATAAACTGTGGAAAATTCTGAAAGAGATGGGAAAACCAGACTACCTGACCTGCCTCTTGAGAAATCTGTATGCATGTAAGGAAGCAACAGTGAGAACTGGACATGGAACCAACAGACAGGTTCCAAATAGGAAAAGGAATATGTCAAGGCTGTATATTGTCACCCTGCTTATTTAACTTATTCGCAGAGTACATCATAGGAAACGCTGTGCTGGATGAAGCACAACCTGGAATCAAGATTGCTGGGAGAAGTATCAATAACCTCAGATATGCAGATGATACCACCCTTAAGGAAGAAAGCAAAGAAGAACTAAAGAGCCTCTTGATGAAAGTGAAAGAGGAGAGTGAAAAAGTTGGCTTAAAGCTCAACATTCAGAAAACTAAGATCATGGCATCTGGTCCCATCATTTCATGGCAAATAGATGGAGAAACAGTGGAAACAGTGGCAGACTTCATTTTTGGGGGCTCCAAAATCACTGCATATGTTGACTGCAGCCATGAAATAAAAGACACTTACTCTTTGGAAGAAAAGTTATGACCAACCTAGATAGCATATTAAAAGGCAGAGACATTACTTTGCCAACAAAGGTCTGCCTAGTCAAGGCTATGGTCTTTCCAGTAGTCATGCATGGATGTGACAGTTAAACTCTATAAAAAGCTAAGCATCAAAGAATTGATGCTTTTGAACTGTGGTGTTGAAGACTCTTGAGAGAGTCTCTTGGACTGCAAGAAGATCCTACCAGTCCATCTTAGAGGAAATCAGTCCTCGGTGTTCATTGGAAGGACTGATGTTGAAGCAAAACTCCAATACTTTTGCCACCTGATGTGAAAAGCTGATTCATTTGAAAAGGCCCTGATGCTGGGAAAGATTGAAGGCAGGAGGAGAAGGGGATGGCAGAGGATAAGATGGTTGGATGGCATCACTGACTCAGTCAATTTGAGTTTGATTAAACTCCAGGAGTTAGTGATCGACAGGGAGATATGGCATGCTGCAGCCCACGGGGTCGCAAAGAGTTGGACACAACTGAGTTACTGAACTGAATCAAACCTAGCCTTTTTCCTGATAAGAGAGTTTACTCCTTTGAAAAGATTTAGGTTCAAAAACTGAGTGCAGAAGATGACAGCAGGTGAATGCAACAGACTAATGGCTGAACAAACGTCATATTTTCCAATGAGATTTCTACACCTTTACTAGAATTTCATAAACCAGGAGGGATGAGCCCTCTTCATGTCAGCTACACTTTAAGTTGGCATTAAAAGATGATACAGAAATGAAAATAAAATTGACTGACATTATAATTCCACTATTTCCCTTTGACTGGCATTTTGTCATATTCTTTTTCTATCTTCATGACATATGCTCTCTTTTACATTCTAGTTTCCTATATTTCCTTCTGTGAAATACATCCTTCTATGGTCCTCCTCTCTAGATATCAAATAATTCTTACCTTTTCTCCCTTCCTATCCCCCAATATCTGACCTTAAACTCTTTCTTTGTGTGCTCTATGTGTGTCTGTCCAGTCACTCAGTTGTGCCTGACTCTTTTGTAACCTCATGGACTACAGCCCGCCAGTCTCCTCTGTCCAAGGGATTTTCCAGGCAGGAATATTGGAGTGGATTGCCATGCCCTCCTCCAGGGGATCTCCCCTACCCAGGGATCGAACTTGTGTCTCTTATGTTTCCTGCATTGACAGGTGAGTTCTTTACCACTGAGCCACTTGGGAAGCCCATGTCTTTCTTTGCTGAACTTTAAAAGAAAGGGACAGTGCCACTCCCCCATCATATGTATTGTGACAAAATATCAAAAACTTCAAAGAAATCTTCTACTAGTGCCTACCACCACCAGTCAAGGAAAGAAGGGGATACATTCTGTTTCATTTATAGCATAAGCTACATCATTCTGTCCCATTTCCTCCATAGAAGATCTAAATTGTTACACACTGTCAGCTATCCAGAATGCAGGATAGCCTATTGAAGTGCAGATGATCTCTAAGAGAAAGGTGTATAATAATTATTCTCAATTAGAAATCTAGAAAACCCAGTCTAATTTCTGAACTCTACTTATATCTTCACAAGTTTCTTTGCTCCATCTCCTGTTGCTTATTTCCAAATCCTTGTCTTGAAAAAACAAGATTTGAACTAGTTTAAGAGAGTAGTCAAAGACTAGAAGACGTTAGGTTCAGAGATCTGTTTTTGGTCACAGAGGGCAGTAAAATTTAATTTATCTACTGGAGGTTGCCACCTTAGTAGAAACAAACCTAAAGCTTCCTAGTAGAGACACTTGGGGAGAATTCAACTGTGAAAGAAGCACAGAGTACAGCGTAGAGAGGAGAGAGAGGGTCTTTATATATATATATATATATATATATATATACATTTTGCTAAAGCCAGTCTGATCTTAGTTTTCCATCATTTGTAAATGTTAAATACCTAACTAATGCACAATTTAATAATTGTCTTTCACAGTTCTTCAATTATGCAATAATAACCTGCAACCCTTTGCTAACTCAGGAATTTGGCCTTTTTATTGTTTATCCTTTCATCTTTAATTATTTTCCTATCATATGTATGTCCAAATTTATCACCCAGTTGTCACTCTAATAAGCCATCTCCCTCCTTAAACCACTTCTGACAAAGGAATTTGTATCTATCTGGTCACTCAGTGATTAATTCACTCTCTTGGTTTTTAAAGCTTTAATATTTTCTCTAATGTCCTATCAGTCAGTTCAGTTCAGTTGCTCAGTCATGTCTGACTCTTTGGGACTTCATGGACTACAGCACTCCAGGCTTCCCTGTCCATCATCAACTCCTGGAACTTGCTCAAACTCATGTCCATGGAGTCGGTGATGCCATCCAACCATCTCATGCTCTGTCATCCCCTTTTCCTGTTTTCAATCTTTCCCAAAATCAGGGTCTTTTCAAATGAGTCAGTTCTTTGCATCAGGTGATCAAAGTATTGGAGTTTCAGCTTCAGTGTCGGTACTTCCAATGAATATTCAAGATTGATTTCCTTTAGGATTGACTGGTTTGATTTCCTTGCAGTCCAAGGGATTCTCAAGAATCTTCTCCAACACTACAGTTCAAAAGCATCAATTCTTTGGTGCTCAGCTTTCTTTATAGTCCAATTCTCACATCCATACATGACTATTGGAAAAATAATAGCTTTGACTATATGGAACTTTGTTGGCAAAGTAATGTCTCTGCTTTTTAATATGCTGTCGAGGTTGGTCACAGCTTTTCTTCCAAGAAGCAAGCATCTTTTAATTTCATGGCAAGCAGCCACCACCTGCAGTGATTTTGGACCCCAAGAAAATAAAGTCTGTCACTGTTTCCATTGTTTCCACATTTATTTGCCATGAAGTGATGGGACTGGATGCCATGATCATAGGTTTTTGAATGCTGAGTTTTAAGCCAACTTTTTCACTCTCCTCTTTCACTTTCATCAAGAGGCTCTTTAGTTCTTCTTCACTTTCTTCCATAAGGGTGGTGTCATCTGCGTATCTGAGGTTATTGAAATTTCTCCCAACAGTCTTGATTCCAGTTTAAATTATTTTCTCTACATATTTTTTTTTCAGCAGGACTTTGCCTGATGTTTTAATCTCAGTGAATTTTATAGTGATGCTGGAGATGCTCAACACCAATACATCAAATGTGACAGGTAGAGATACAAAAATAGAGATAAGTGTTTAGCAACCTGCTGTGAGAATGCCTGTAGTATTTCTATTATACTTTTCCTTATTTTCCATTATCTGATTTCATTTCTACTTTTTTTTTTTAACCATTTTGTCTTATTTCCTTTCAAATTTATTCCTAGGTAGCCTACCTCATAGCCCCCCAATCCCTTCTGCATAGCTCAATGTTTATCTAGTTTTTATCCTGAATTTCCAAATTAACACTTTTCTCATTCTCTCTGTTTTTGAAAACCCCACCATCTATGCAACCTGGAAGGTTATCAATTCTCCTTTACTCAAGACTCTTCATTCTTAGTCCTTCAAAGTTACCTATGATTTACACTACCACAAGCATGTGGCTTAGTACCTTACAAGTGACCTGATTTCTATGTTCCTATACAATGTTTGTATGTATTTTTCAAGTTAACCTTAAAAAACAGCAATGTAGACTTTTGGATAGCAGCCATCCTGACTGGTGTGTAATGGTACCTCATTGTGGTTTTGATTTGCATTTCTCTGATAATGAGTGATGTTGAGCATCTTTTCATAAAGTCTACAAGCAATAAATGCTGGAGAGGGTGTGGAGAAAAGAGAACCCTCTTACACTGTTGGTGGGAATGCAAACTAGTACAGCCGCTATGGAAAACAGTGTGGAGATTTCTTAAAAAACTGGAAATAGAACTGCCATATGACCCAGCAATCCCACTTCTGGGCATACACACTGAGGAAACCAGATCTGAAAGAGACACATGCACCCCAATGTTCATCGCAGCACTGTTTATAATAGCCAGGACATGGAAGCAACCTAGATGCCCATCAGCAGATGAATGGATAAGGAAGCTGTGGTACATATACACCATGGAATATTACTCAGCCATTAAAAAGAATTCATTTGAACCAGTTCTAATGAGATGGATGAAACTGGAGCCCCTTATACAGAGTGAAGTAAGCCAGAAAGATAAAGAACATTACAGCATACTAACACATATATATGGAATTTAGAAAGATGGTAACGACAACCCTATATGCAAAAGAGAAAAAGAGACACAGAAGTACAGAACAGACTTTTGAACTCTGTGGGAGAAGGTGAGGGTGGGATGTTTTGAAAGAACAGCATGTATATTATATATGGTGAAACAGATCACCAGCCCAGGTGGGATGCATGAGACAAGTGCTCGGGCCTGGTGCACTGGGAAGACCCAGAGGAATCGGGTGGAGAGGGAGGTGGGAGGGGGGATCAGGATGGGGAATACGCGTAAATCTATGGCTGATTCATATCAATGTATGACAAAACCCACTGAAAAAATGAATAAATAAATAAAGGGGGAAAAACAAACAAACAAACAAAAATAAATTAAAAAAATAAAAGCAAAAAAAACCCAGCAATGTTTACAATATAATTTGACTATAATTTAATACCTTTTGTGATTATTTTTTTTCTTTTTCCTCTGTGGCACCAAGTAAATGGTTCACTCAAACTTTTCACTTACATTTTATTACATCACTAATGTCCATATTCAGTGGCCAATCACATATTTGTACATATTCCCTGCGTGACACCACAATCTCAATCTAGTAAATTTGTTTTCCTGTGATCATCTAATCACTATCTTTATTATGTTTGGATAATATATTAGCTGTTAATTGAAAGCTACTAAGTGTCTGGGAAGTCTGAAAAATTGACAGAGGGTACATGTATTTACTCTTTTGTTCAGAAAGATTTTTGTATCCTTTTTCATCCATTTGTCTATTATACTACTGAGTTCAGCATGTGAAACATAAGGAAAGAGACAGTAATCTGCCAATATAGACTCAATCTCCTAAGTGGATGTTTGATGATAGACCTTTGACAAAATTTTAGTATACTTGAAGACAGAACTGAGACAGTTTTGAGTTTGAGACATATTTTTACTCATCTGCTGTTCTTGGCATGAAAAGCCCTTTGAATTGTTAGATATGACCTGGGTAAACATGTAATGATGTGTGTGATTCACATAAACGAAACACATGACAGAAATTTTTCTAGTAAATTTTGTGTTCCAGGTAAACGGACATTTACTTAAAAGCAGAGCAATATTCCATTGTATGTACGTACCACATGGTCTTTATCCTTTCTTCTGTCAATGGACATTTATGTTGTTTCCATGTCTTGGTTCTTGTAAGCAGTGCTACAAAGATATACTGGGGGGGCATTTATCCTTTTGGATGATGTTTTTCTCTGGATATTTGCCCAGCAGTGGGATTGCAGGATCATATGGTAGCTTTATTTTTAGTTTTTTAAGGAATCGCCATACTGTTCTCCATGGTGACTGTACCAATTTACATTCCCACCAACAGTATAGGAAGGTTTCCTTTTCTCCACACACTCTCCAGTATCTATTGTTTGTGAATTCTTTAAAAATTATTTGTTTTAATTGGAAGATAATTATTTACAATACTGTGATGGTTTTGGGGATACATCATCATGAACTGGTGACAGGTATGCCTGTATCCCTCCATCCTGAATTCCTTTCCCACCTTCCTCCCAAACCTACCCCTCTGAGTTGCACCAGAGCACTGGCTTTGGGTGTCCTGCTTCATGCATTGAATTTGCACTGGCCATCTACTTTATATATGATAATGTACATGTTTCAATGCTATTCTCTCAAATCATTCCACTTTCACCTTCTCCACTGAGTCCAAAATTATGTTCTTTACATCTGTGTCTCTTTTGTTGCCCTACCTGCAGCCCATTATACAGAGAGAAGGAAGTCAGAAAGAGAAAGACAAATACTGTATATTAACACACATTTATGGAATTTAGAAAAATGCTACGTGTTTATGGATTTTTAAACTATGTCATACTTGCTGGTGTGAGGTGATATCTCAGTTTTAATTTGTGTTTCTCTAACAATTAGCTATGTTGAACATCATTTCATGTACTTCTTTGTCATCTGTATGTAATCTTTGGAGAAATGTTGATTTAGGTCTTATACCTATTTTTTTTTTTTTGAGTGAATTGTTTGTTTTGATGCTGATAAACATCACAAGTTGTTTGTAAATTTTGGAGACCAATCCCTAGTCAGTCATATCTTCTGCAAATATTTTCTCCCATTTTTTTGTCTTTGCTGTGCAAAAGCTTTTGAGTAGATGCAATTTTTTTTTTTTTAATTTTTCCCGCTTATTCTGTGAGAGGGATTAGGAAAGATATTGCTGTGATTTCTGTCAGAGAGTATTCTGCTTATGTTTTCCTTTAAGAGTTTTATAGTATTGGTCTAATATTGAGATATTTTAATTCATTTTGAGCTTATTTTTATGTTTGGTGTTAAACAATGACCTAATTCCTTTTTTTTTTAACATATGGCTGTTCAATTTTCCTAACACAATTTGTTGAAAGACTATTTTTTTTTTCAATATTGTGTAGTCTTGCCTCCTTTGTCATAAATTAACTGACCATTGGTACATGGGTATAGTTCTGGGTTTTCTGTCCTGTTCCATTGATCTATATTTCTATTTTTGTGCCAATACCATACTGTTTTGATGACATTAGATTTGTAATATAGTCCAGAGTCAGACAGCCTGATTCCTCTGGCTCGTTTTATCTTTCTCAAAATTGCTTTGGCTATTCAAGGTCTTTTGTGTCTCCATACAAGTTATGAGATTTTTGTTGTTGTTGTTGTTGTTCTAGTTCTGTAAAAAAATTCCACCAGTAAATTGATAAGGATTGCATTGAAGCTGTAGAATGTGTTAAGTAGTGTAGTCATTTTGATAACATTGAGGTTTCTAATTCACAGATATTGTATATCTTTTCATCTATTTACATATTCTTTAATTTTTTTATTAGCATCTTATAGTTTTCAGAATACAGGTCTCTTGTCTCTTTAGGTAGGTTTATTCCCAGGTATTTTATTATTTTTGATGTGACAGTAAATGGAATTATTTCCTGAATTTCACTTTCTGTTATTTTGCTGTTACTGGATAGAAATGCAGCATATTTTTGTGTATTAAGTCTGTAGTCTACAACATAACCAAATTCATCAATGAGTTCTAGTGGTTTTCTGGTAACACCTTTAGGATTTTCTGTGTATAGTATCATGTCATCTGCAAACAGTTATAGTTATTTAGTTTCAAATTTGTATCCCTTTTACTTATTTTTATTCTCTGATTGCTATAGCTAGGATTTTCTAGACTATGTTGAGCAAGTCTTGCCTCCTTTGTCATGTCTGACCATTGGTGCATGGGTATATGTACATCTTTGTCTTGTTCTTTACATTAAAGGAAATGCTTTCAGATTTTCACCATTGAGTATTATATTAGCTGTAGGTTTGTCATTTATGGGCTTTACTGTGTTGAAGTGTGTTCCCATTATGCCCACTAACTGGAGAAATTTTATCATAAATGGTTGCAGAATTTTGTCAAAAGTTATTTCTGCATCTATTGAGATGATCATATGGTTTTTATTCTTCAATTTTCTCATGTGGTGTATCACATTGATTGAATTGCAGATAATGAAAAAATCTTTGCATCCCTTGGTGACTCCCACTCGCTCATGGTGTATGATCTTTTTAATATATTTTTGGATTCAGATTGCTAGTATTTTGTTGATGATTTTTTTGTCTATGTTCATCAGTGATATTGGCCTATAATTTTCTTTCTTTGTGGTATCCTTATCTGGTTTTCATGTAAAGCTGATGGTGGTTTCATAGAATGAGTTTGAAATTTTTCCTTTCTCTGAAATTTTTTGAAACAGTTTCAGAGGGTGAGTGTTAACTCTTACCTAAATGATGGATAGAATTCACCTGTGAGGCCACCAGGTCCTGGACTTTTATTTGTTGGGAGTTTTTATGTCACTCTTTCAATTTCACTGTTTCTTTCTTTTTTTTAAATTTTTTTCAAGTTTTACTGAAATAGAAATAAAAGTGCTGAATTGACATATAGCAATGTTTAAGCCATGGTTTCATTTACATGTATCATTAAATGATTTACCACGATAGATTTAGAGAACATTCATCATCTCCTATAGATACATCACAATGAAGAGAAAAAAAAAAAAATATTGTTATAAGAACTCAAGATTAATTCTCTTAATAACTTTCATTTATTATGCATGGCAGTTTTAATTATCTTTATCATATTGTACCTTAAATCCCTGGTACTTGTTACTTATCTTACAACTGGAGGTTTGTACCTTTTGACCGCCTTCATTTATTTCTCCCTCTGGGGGCTACAAATCTAATATCTTTTCCTATTTGGTTATTAGTTTGTTTTTGAAGTATAATTGACCTGCAATTCTATATTAGCTCTTTGTACACCACATAGTGATTCAGTATTTCTGTGCATTTCAAAAGGTCACCATGATAAGTGTACTTCTTATCTGTCATTTGTCATACAAAGATATAACATTGTTATTGACTACATTCCTGACATTGTGCATTTCATACCCTTCACTCACTATATTGGAACTGAAAGTCTGTACCTCTTAAACTATGTTACCTATCTCTGTCCTCCCCGGACCCACCTCCTTCCAGCAGCCACCTGCTTGTTCTCTGAATCTATAAACTCTTTCTGTTTGATTATGGTTCATCTGTTCTGTTTTTAGATTCTACATATAAGTGAGACTGTACAGTATTTGTCTCTGTCAAACTTAATTTCACTTAGGGTAATACCCTCAAGGTCCATCCATGTTGTCACAAATAGCGAAATTTCATTATTACAGCTGAGTAATTATTTACCATCTGAGCCACCAGGGAAGCCCAATTTTCTAAGCCTGGCATGGTGAAATCCATGGGGTTACAAAGAGTTGGAACATGGCTTAGCAACTGAACAACAACAACCACATATTCTTTATCCTTTCATCAACTATGGTTACTTAGGTGGCTTCCATATTTTGACTATTGAAAATAATTCTGCAATGAACATGGGGTGCACATATCTTTTCTAATTAGTGTTTACAATTTCTTTGGATAAATGTAAAGTAAAAGTGCTGTATCATATTTCTAGTTTTTTGAGGAATCTCCATAATGTTTTCCACAGTGTCTGCACCAATCTACAGTCTCATCACAGTGCACAAGGGTTGCTTTTCCCCACATCCTTGCCAACACTGGTTATTTGTTGATGTTTTGATAATACCCTCCTGACAGGTCTGAGATGATATATTGTGGTTTTGATTTGCATTTACCTGATGATTAGTGGTGTTGAACATCTTTTCATGTGTCTGTTCACCATCTATATATCTGCTTTGGAAAACTGTCTATTCAGGACCTCTGCTCATTTTTAAAATTGGAGTGTTTGGTTTTTGAGTGTTGAATTGTATAAGTTGTTTGTATGTTTTAAATATTAACTCTTTTTCAGATTTATCATTTGGAAATATCTTCTCTCAATCAGTAGGTGGTCTTTTCACTCTGTTGCTGGTTTCTTTTGCTGTGCTAAAGCCTTTTGGTTTGATATAGTTTAATTTGTCTATTTTTACTTTTGTGGCTCTGTGTAACGAAACATATCCAAAAAAAAAAAAAAAAAAAAAAATCGCTAAGACTGATGTCAAAGAACATATTGCCAGTATTTCCTTCTGTAAGTTTTATGGCTTCAAGTCTTAAAGAGTGTTTAATCCATCTTATGTTGCTTTTTGTATATGGTGTGAGAAAGTAGTCCAGTTTGATTCTTTTGCATGTAGCTGTTCAGTTTTCCCAAAACTATTTATTGAAGAGGCTATATTTTCCTTATTGTATATTCTCACCTCCTTTGTTGTAGATCAATTGCCCATCTAAGTGTGATTTCATTTCTGGGCTCTCTATTCTGTTCCATTGATCTGAGTGTGTTTCTGTGCCAGTACCATGCTGTTTGATGATAGTAGCTTTGTAGTAGAGTTTTAAATCAGGGAGGTGATACATTTGTTTCATTCTTCTTAAGATTGTTTTGGTTATTCAAGATCTGTTGTGCCTCCATACAAATTTTAGAATTATTTGTTCTAGTTCTGTGAGAAATGCTATTGGTATTTTGATAGGGATTGCATTTAATCTGTAGACCTGAGTAGTATGGTTATTTTCAACAATACTCATTCTTTCCCCAAGACTGAATCATGAGAAAATAGAAAATATGAATGAAACACTTATCAGTAATGAAGTTGAGTCAGTAGTTTAAAAACTCCTAACAAACAGAAGTCCTAGACCAGATGGCTTCACAGGTGAATTCTACCATGCATTTAGAGAAGAGTTAACACCTATCCTTCTCAAAGTGTAAGTGTGAGTGTTAGTTACTTAGTCGTGCCTGACTCTTTGCACCCCATGGACTGCAGCTCACCAGGCTCCACTGTCCATGGGATTTTCCAGGCAAGGATAATGGAGTGGGTTGCCATTTCCTTCTCCAGGGCAATTTCATTGTTTCTGATTGGTCTCTTCATGTTTTCTATTTCTTCCTGGCTCAATATTTAGAGATTATGCTTTTCTAAGAATTTTTCCACTGCTTCCAGGTTGTCCATTTTACTGGTGTATAGCTGCTTATAGAAGTCTCTTATGATCCTTTGATTTCTGTAAAGCCAGTTGTAGCTTCTCGTTTTTCACTTCTAATTTTATTGATTTCAATGCTCTCCCTTTTCTCTTGATGAGTCTGGCTAAAGGTTTATTAATTTTGTTTATCCTCAGAGAACCAGATTTTAGTTTCATTGATCTTTGCAATTATTTTCTGTGTTTCCATTTCATTTATTTATTCTCTGATCTTTATGATTTGCTTCATTTACTAACTTTAGATTTTGTTTGCTCTTCTTTCTCTAGTTGTTTTAGGTGTAAGGTTAAGTTCTTTATTTGAGATTTTTCTTGAGGTAATATGCTATTGCTATAAACATCGCTTCTAGAAATGTTTTGCTTCATCCCATGTTTTGGACTATTGTTTAGACTGTTGTGCTTTCATTTTTATTTGTCTCTAGGTATTTTTTTTTTTTATTTCCTCAGTGACCCATTCATTGCTTAGTAGCATGCTGTTTAGCCACCATGTGTTTGTGGGTTTTTTTATATATATTTTTCTAGTGGTTGATATCTAATCTCACAGTGTTGTGATCAGAAAAGAAGCTTGATATGATTTTGATTTTCTTAAATTTACAAAGGCTTACCTTGTGGCCCATCATGTGATCAATCCTTTATAATATTCTGTGTGCACTTGAGAAGAATGTTTAAACCACTGCTTTTGGATAGAATGTTCTATAACTATCCTGCAATCAAATCCTTTTGGCCTTTGAATTCAGATTCCCTGTGGATTCCTAGTCCCTTTGCCTTATTGCCAGGCTTGGAATCTGATGGGGGACTCAGAACCTTCACAACAGTGAAGACTTCTTTGATATTATTGTTCCTCAGTTTGTGGGTCACCAAGATTTCCCTGGTTGCTCAGATGGTAAAGTGTCTGCTTACAATGAGGGAGACCCGGGTTCGATCCCTGGGTGGGGAAGATACACACTTTTAAAAGATTATTTTCCCACATAGGCCATTAGTTGTGGTTGTACTAATTTACATTCCTGCCAACAGTGTAGAAGGGTTTGCTTTTCTCCACACAATCTCCAGGATTTATTTATTTATTGTAGGTTAATTGATGGTCATTCTGACCAATGTAAGGTGAATACCTTATAGTAGTTTTGATTTGCATTTCTCTAATAATCAGTGATGTTGAGCATCTTCTCCTGTGCCTTTTAGCCATTTGTATGTCTTATTTGGAGAAATGTCTATCTAGATCTTTCAGCCACTTTTTGATTGGGTTAGTTTTTTCTTATATGAAGCTGCATGTGCTCTTTGTTTATTTTGGAGACCAATTCCTTGTTGATTGTTTGAAAATATTTTCTCTCATTCTGAGATTTTCTTTTCGTTTTGTTTATGAATTTCTTAGTGTAAAAAAGTTTTTTAAACTTAATTATGTCCCAGTCAATATTGCCAGCAAATTTGGAAAACTCAGCAGTGGCCACAGGACTGGAAAAGGTCAGTTTTCATTCCAATCCCAAAGAAGGGTAATGCCAAAGAATGTTTAAATTACCACACAATTAAACTCATTTCACATACTAGCAAGCTAATGTTTAACATCCTTCAAGATATGCTTCAACAGTACATGAGCTGACCTTCCAGCTGCACAAACTGTACTTAGAAAAGGCAGAGGAACCAGAGATCACATTGCCAATATCTGTTGGATCATAGAAAAATCAAGGGAATTCAAGAAAAACACCTACTTCTGCCTCATTGACTACAATAAAGACTTTGACCATGTGGATCACAACAAACTGTGGAAAATTATTAAAGATATGGGAATACCAAACCACCTTACCTGCCTCTTGAGAAACCTGTATGCAGGTCAAGAAGCATCAGTTATAACCAGACATTGAAAAACAGACGGATTCAAAATTGGGAAAGGAATATATCAAGCTGTGTATTGTCACCCAGTTTACTTAACTTCAATGCAGAGTGCATCACATTAAAAATTGGGCTGGATGAAGCTCAAACTGAAATTAAGATTACAAGGAGAAATATCAGTAACCTCAGATATGCAGATGACACCACTCTAATAGCAGAAAGTGAAGATGAACTAAATAGGCTCTTGATAAAGGTGAAAGAAGAGAGTGATTTGCATTTCTCTGATAATGAATGGTGTTTATCATCTTTTCATGTGAGAGTGAAAAATCTGGCTTAAAACTCCACATTCAAAAAACTAAGATTGCGGAATGCAGTCCCATAACTTCATGGCAAATAGTTGGGGGGAAAAATGGAAATGGTGGCAGATTTTTTCTTGGCTCCAAAATCACTAAGGGTGGTGACTGCAGCCTTGAAATTGAAAGATGCTTGCTCCTTGGAAGAAAAGCTATGACAAACTTAGCATATCAAAAAGCAGAGACATCACTTTGCCAATAAAGGTCTGTATAGTTAAAGCTACAGTTTTTCTAGTATTCATGTATGGATGTAACGGTTGGACCATAAGGAATCTGAGCACTGAAGATCTGAGGTTTTCAAACTGTGGTGCTGGAGAAGACTCTTGAGAGACTCTTGGACAGAAAGGAGACCAAACTAGACAATCCTAAAGGAAATCAACCCTGAGTATTCATTGGAAGCTCCAATACTTTGGCCACCTGATCCAAAGAGCTAAGTAATTGGAAAAGATCCTGATGCTGGAAAAGATTGAAGGTGGAAGAAGGGGGCGACAGAGGATGAAATGGTTGGATGGCATCATTGACTCAATAGACATGAGATTGAGCAAAACTCAGGAAGATACTGAAGGACATTGAAGCCTGGTGTGATGCAGTCCATGAGATTGCAAAAAGTTGGACATGACTGAGCAACTGAAAATTGACAACAATGCCCCAATTTTCTTTTATTTTCATTAATCTTGCAGGTGGATGGAAAATAATCTTGTGGTGAGTTTTGTCAAGAGTTTTCTACCTACGTTTTCCTCTTAAGAGTTTTATGGTATTGAGTTTCACATTTAGGTGCTCAGTCCATTTTGAGTTCATTATTTTGTATGGTGTGTTAGGTGGTATTCTATTTTAATTCTTTTACATGCAGTCCTTCATTTTTCCCCATACCATTTATTGAAGAGAGAACCTTTTCTCCAGTGTATTTTTGTGCCTCCTTTGTCATAGCTTAGGTGACCATATGTGTGTAGGTTTGTCTCTGAACCTTCTTTCCTATTCCACCACTGATATATATTTCATTTCCCCCCCCCCCTCCAAACCTTACTGTTTTGATGACTGTAACTGTAGTCTAATCTGAAGTCAAGGAGCGTGAGTCCTCCAGCTCAATTTTTTTTTTTCTCAAGATTGCTTTGGCTATTTGTTGTCTTTTGTTTTTTCCACACAGATTGTAAATTTTTGGTCCATATCTGTAAAAAGTTTCACTGATAATTTGATAATAATTGCACTGGATCTTTAGATTACTTTGAGTAGTACAATCATTTTCACAATATTAACTTCTAGTCCAAGATCATGGTATACTTCTCCATCTGTTTGTGTCATTTTTCATCAGTATCAAGCAGTTCTTTCAGTACAGGTCTTTTAAACCTTAGGTAGGTAGGTTTACTCCTAGGTATTTATTGGTATTTTATTTCATTAGGTAGGTAGGTTTATTCTTAAGTATTGAGTTAGCCAAAAAGTTCCTTCAGTTTTTAAGTAAAAATTAAAGACCTTCATTTCTTAAATTTTCACCAAGAACTTTATTCAACCTTTTTTTCTGCTTCCTTCTGCCATTTTCCAGGCAACTTCATAATTCCATCTTCCCAGTTTAAGCAAATAAATATTCCAGGTGCCTTTTGTAGTCTTTCAGAGAATTGAATTTTTTTTTCATTAAGGGAATTTTATAAAGTCAAAGATAAATGGAAATCAGAGGGTTCAATATTTGATTAATACAGTGGATGAATTAGAGCTCCCCAGACAAGCTGTAACAGTTTCTGCCTGGTCATCAATTAAACATGCAGTCCTGTGTTACCCTGATGGAAGTTTATGAATTTTCTTTTGACTAATTCTGCAAATTTTTGCCAAATGCTGCCTTCAGTTGGCTGAATTGGGAGCAGTACTTATAGGAATTAATCATTTGGTTTTCCAGAAGGAGCTCATAATAGAGGACTCCTTTCCAATTCCACCATATGCACAGCATCACCTTCTTTCAATGAAGACCAGTCTTTGGTGTGGTTGGTGGTAGTTCATTTTGCTTGCCCACGGTCTTTTCCATTCCACATTATTGTACATTATCCACTTTTTATTGTTCATCACAATTTGTTTAAAAAATAGAACATTTTAACTATGTTTCCAAGTAGAGAAACATGATTTTTCTCTAACAAATTACATTTTATTATGATTCTTGGTAGAGAATCACATGCAGAAATATAGTCAAGAATATTTCTTTTTTCATTTAGCTTAACATGGAACAAGAACACTAAAGTGATGAATATAACCAAGCTGCTACAATTAATTTTCACTATTTGATGTGAATATTTTGAGCACGTTGGCTATCTCTTGTGTGGTATAATATTGATTGTTCTCAATTAATGTCTACATTTGATCACTGTCAGCTTCAACTGGTCTACTTGTCCATGGAGCATTGTCCAGTGAGAAATCTCCAACATGAAACTTTGAAAACCAATTTTGACACGTGTGATCAATTACAGCATATTCTCCATACACCGTGCAAATCTTTCCTTTCCATTACAGCTGTGTCTCTATCTTTTTGAAAGTAATAAAGCATAGTATGCTGAAAATGTTGTCTTTTTCTTCCATCTTCAACATTAAATTGGTTACATAAAATTCACTAATTTTGATGTTTTTAAATGCATGCTGATATGAAGCTGTCACAATACAATTTAATAAAATTGTTTTGAATGAGGTTAAAAACAGCTAAACACACACACACACACACACACACATACACACACACACACACAAAGAACTGTTAAAGCCGTCTAACAGAACATACCCAACAAACCTCTCGCCCAGCCTAATACTGTATTCTATTTAATGTGGTGGTAAATGGGATTGTTTCCTGCATTTCTCTTTCTGATCTTTCCTTGTTAGTGTATAGGAATGCAAGAGATTTCAGTGCACTATTTTTTTTTAATCTTGTAATTTTATCAAATATGTTTATGAGTTTGAGTAGTCTTCTGTAGCATCTTTAGGATTTTGTATTAGAGTATCATGGCATCTGTAAATTGTGACAGTTTTACTTCTTTTTTTTTCTGATTTGCATTCCTTTCATTTCTTTTTCTTCATTGATTGCCATGGGGAGGACTTACAAAATTATGTGAAATAATAGTTTTGAAAGAGAACGTCTTTGCCTTGCCCCTGATCTAAGAGGGAATGATTTCAGATTTTTAACCATTAAGAACGATTTTTGCTGTGGGTTTGTCATATATGGCCTTTATTATCTTGAGATATGTTTCCTCTATGCCCACTTTCTGGAAAGTTTATACCATAAATGAGTGTTGAATTTCGTCAAAAGCTTTCGCTGCTTCTACTGAGATGATTGTATGGTTTTTGTTCTTCAATTTGTTGATATGGTGTATCATATTAATTGATTTGCATATAATGAAGAATCCTTGCATCTCTGGGTTAAATCCCCCTTGATCGTGGTGTATGATCATTTTTAATGTGTCTTTGGATCCAGTTTGCTAGCATTTTGCTGAGAATTTATTTGTCTATGTTCATGAGCGATATTGGCCTCTAATTTTCTTTTTTTGTGTGTGTGATATCTTTCTCTGATTTTGCTATCAAAGTAACGGTGGCCTCATAAAATGAGCTTGGGAGTGTTCCTTCCTCTGAACTTTTTGGTAAGTTTTTCAGAAAGATAGTTGTCTCTCTGTTCTCTTCTCTGGGTATTTGATATAATTTGCCTGTGAAACCATCTGGCTCTGGACTTTTGTTTGTTGGAAGAATTTTAATTACAGTTTTAATTTCAGTACTTGTGATTGGTGTGTACATATTTTGAATCTCGGGTTCTGTCTAGGAAGGTTGTACCTTTCTAAGAATTGTCTATTTCTTTAGGTTGTCCATTTTATTGGCATATAGTTGCTTGTAGTATTATCTTATGATCCTTTGTATCTCTGTGGTTTCTGTTGTAATCTCTTTTTGCATTTCTAATAGTATTCATTTGAGTCCTCTATATTGTCTTGATGAATCTGGCTTAAGGTTTATTAATTGGTTTGTATTCTCAAAGGACCGATTTTTAGTTTCATTGATCTTTATCATTGATATCTTCATCTCTGTTTTATTTATTTCTATTAGGATCTTTTTCATTTCTTCATTGATTCATTGTATATTTAGCTGAACATTATTGGGACTCCATGTGTTTGTGGCTTTTATTTATTTATTTTTTCTGTAATTGATTTCTAATTTCATAGCATTGTGATCAGAAGAGATGCTTGAAATTACTGAAGCTTGATTTGTCACCCAAAATATGATCTATTCTAAAGAATGTTCCATATGCATTTGAGAAGATAGTTTATTCTGCCACTTTTGAATGGAATGTCCTTTGAATCTCAATTAACTCTGTCTGGTCTAATATCATTCAGGACTTGTGTTTCATTACTACTTTTCTGCCAAGATGATCTGTCCATTGGCATAATTGGGGTGTTAAGTTTTCCCACTATTTCTGTGTTATTATTGAGTTCCCCTTTTATGGCTGTTAACATTTTTCTTATATATTGATGTACTCCTATATTGGGTGTGTATATATTTACAAATTGTATATGTTCTTCTCGGATTGATCCCTTGATAATTATGTAGTACCCTTCCTTGTATCTTGTGAAGCTTTATTTTAATGTTTATTTTGTGTAATATGAGTTTTGCTGCTACTGCTGCTGCTAAGTCGCTTCAGTCGTGTACGACTCTGTGTGACCCCATAGACAACAGCCCACCAGGCTCTGCCATCCCTGGGATTCTCCAGGCAAGAACACTGGAGTGGATTGCCATTTCCTTCTCCAATGCATGAAAGTGAAAAGTGAAAGTGAAGTCGCTCAGTCGTGTCTGACTCTTCACGACCCTATGGACTACAGCCTACCAGGCTTCTCTGTCCATGGGATTTTCCAAGCAAGAGTACTGGAGTGGGTTGCCATTGCCTTCTCAGATGTGAGTTTTGCTACCTTTACCTCAATTTCCATTTTCATGGAATATCTTTTATAATGCTTTCACTTTCAGTAGGTATGTGTTCCTAGGTCTGAAGTTTGTCTCTTGTAGACAGCCTACATACATTTCTTGTTTTTATATCCAGTCAGTCTATGAATTCTGGTTGGAGCATTTAATATATTTACATTTAAGGTAATTATGAATATGTAAGTTCCCATTGCCATTTTACTAATTGTTTGCCTTTTAATAGGTCTTTTTACTTCCCACCCTGTTTTGTCCTCTTTTCTGTTTTCCACCTAGAGAATTTCCTTTAGCATTTGTTGTAAAGCATGTTTGATTGTGCTGAATTCTGTTAGCTTTTATTTGTTTCTGAAGTTTATTATTTCTTGTCAAATCTGAATGAAAGCCTTGTTGGGTAGAATATCCTTGATTGTAGCTTTTCCCCTTATGTCATATGATACATGTCCCCTTATGTCCCCTGATACATATAATGTATCAGGCCACTCCTTTCTGGCCTATAAGGTTTCTGTTGAAAAATAGACTGATAACCTTATAGGGAAGCCCTTGTATATAATTTGCTGTTTTTACCTTTTTGATTTCCTTTGTTTTTTATTTTAATCAGTTTGATTGACATGTGTTTTGACATGTTCCTCTTTGGGTTCATTCTCTATGGGATTCTCTCCACTTTCTGGATTTGAGTGAATGTTTTCTCTCTCATGTTAGGAAGTTTTGGCCTATAAGTACTTTGAATATTTTCTCAGGACCTTTCTCTTTTTCTTCTACCTCTTTGACTCATAATGCAAATGCTTTAAATGTTGTCCAAGAGGTATGTGAGATTGTTCTAGTTTATTTCCACTCTTTTTTCTTTATTCTGTCATGTGACAGTGACTTACACCACTCAGTCTTTCAGCTCACTTACTTGTTCTTCTGCCTTGGTTATTTTATTCTGCTATTTATTCTTTCTAATGTATTTCTTATTACAATTATTGTATTGTTCATTTTTTAGTTTGCTCTTTAAGCCCTCTAGCTCCTTATTAAACATTTTATATCTTCTTGATCTGTGCTCAGTTTTTTTCCCTAGATCTTATGTCATATTTACTATCATTATTCTGAATTCTCTTTTCAGATAGATTGCCTATCTCCTCTTCATTTAGTTTTCTTTGTAGGTTTTATCTTGGTGCTTCTTCCACAATATATTTGTCTTTTCATTTTGTCAAACTTATTGTGTTTGTGATCTCTTTCCCCCAGGCTGCAGGATCATAATTCCTCTTGCCTCACAAATTTGCCCCCTGGTAGGTGAGATTGGTCCAGAGTCTTGTGCCATTATTCCCATGATAGGGAATTTGATTGGTGCTGTAAAGGCCAGAGCTTGCCCTGGATATTTAAAAGGGGATTTTAAATATCCCCTTTTGCTTCTGCTCTCCCCCTTGCTTTGTGGCTGTCACTGCCCTGTCAGGGGTGGATTCCTCTCCCATGTTGTTGGCTAGAAGACCCTAGATCTGTTTCTTAGCTGTAATTCTGACCTGTGCTTCAAGTTTGGCAAGATTAAAACACTCCCACTGGGAGAGAAGTCACTATGCATTCCTCTTTTAGTGGTATTCACCTGTGAATGTGCTCTGTTGTGTCCCCTTTTGCCTTTTGTGTGGGTTCACAAGGTACACCATTGTTGATCTTGTAGTCACACCTTAACTGTGAGCATGCTGGTAATTGGACCTGGTGACTTTCAGTCATTGTTTTTTATCAGGCCACTGGTCAGACCTTCTGCACACAGGTCCCAGAATTGCAGTTATCATGCACTTGGACCCATTGGGAGAGTTATAAAGACAGCTGAGACTCTGGTCTCGCCAACTCCCATGTGTACATACCCACAAAACCCACAGTTGCTAGAGCCATACTTGTTCCAGCTGCAGGAGCACTTGTCCTTTCAGATGTTTTTTAGGCACTGAATTTAGGAAGCCTTCAAGGGCAGTGTAACACCATGGTTCACACAGCCACAAGAAGATAGTTCAGCTCTACTTCCTTATTCACAGCGCTCCTGAAACCCAGCTGTGACTTCAGTCCCACATCTGCCTGTATTCTTCCCACCTGAGTCTGCTATAGAGGTTGCTGTAGTACACGAGCCTATTGGGCAGGAAGCAGCCAAGGCAGCTATTGGGGCCCGTGGGGTGTCCGGGCAAGTGAAGAGGTGGGGTGGAGGAGATGACTGTAAGAACACATGAACCAGCTCCAGTGAGAGCCTTTCTTAGTGCCTGTGGAGGCAGCAGCTAGTGTATGAAGAGAGAAGCCGCAATGGCAGCCCCACTTTTGGAAGTTATTCAACAATGGTACTTCCCTTCTTATGGTGGGCTGGGCTTTCCCCACAAGTATTCCTGGTTGCAGAGCTTCTCACTCCCTTTCCTTTAGGCTGCCTCCTCACAGGCAATGGCAGTTCCCTAACTGTGCCTATGCTCCAAAGAACACATTCTAGCCCCCAGCCCCCATGTACACTATTCAACATCCACCTCAGGCTGGGACACACAAGGATGTGACATTGACCATCTGTGTAGTTCTCACTCTGTCCTACCTTCTGGAGACCAGTTACTGGGCTCTCCCATGAGCCCCTGAAGCTCTTCTTCTGTCCCAGTTGTTCTCCCTAGATGTGGAAACTTTCCTCATCTTCAGCACCTCACCAGGAATACAGGTCCCTGCTTCTCCTCATTATTCCTTTTTCTTTCTTTTGTCTTACCTGGTTGCATAGGGATATTTCCTGTCTCTTTAAGTGTTTGAGGTCCTCTTGTAGTTTGAAACTGGTGCTCAGTGATAATTGTTCCATTTGTAGGTGTATTCTTGATCTGTTTGTGGGGAGAGATGGAAAATTTGGAAAACTGCCAAGTTCTCTCTTATGCTGGCTTTGACATATAAAACCTTTACATTAACTTATAGTCAAGATAAGAAAATAATTTTCTTATTTTTACCACATTACCCAATTATCATCCTTTAATCAAAGTAAATCATTAAGGCTATAGAATGTATTCATAGACATTATAGTTCAGGACTTGATTATGAGAACATTTTATTCTAAAAATCTTAACAAGGTATGTGACTTTCCAAATATGTAGTGTTTTCCTATTACAGTTAAAATTGTATATCTTTTTATGCCCCTCATTCCATCTTTTTAAAATAAAACTTGTAGCTGCAAAAGAACTGAGAGTACCTTTGCTTACTTATGACCTTAATTGGCAAACTTTATTTAATATGGATATTAAAAAAGGAGGTTATTGGTTATTCAGTCGCTCAGTCATGTCCAAATCTTTGCAACTGCATGGACTGCAGCACATCAGGCTTCCCTATCCTTCACCATCTCCTGGAGCTTGTTCAAACTCACGTCCATTGAGTTGGTAATGCCATCCAACCATCTCATCCTCTGTCACCCCCTTCTCATGCCCTCAATCTTTCCCATCATCAGGGTACTTCCAATGAGTGAGTTCTTTGCATCAGGTGGCCAAAGTGTTGGATCTTCAGCTTCAGGACCAGTCCTTTCAATGAATATTCAAGATTTATTTCCTTTAGGATTGACAGGTTTAATCTCCTTGCAGTCCAAGGGGCTCTCAAGAGTCTTCCAACACCACAGTTCAATAGCATCAATTTTTTGATGCTCAACCTTCTTTAGACTCTTCTTCTAGAACTTTTATAATGGGAATGCTGGTATGCTTGATGTTGGTCCAGAGCTCCCTTAAACGGTTTTTATTTTTATTTCTCTTTCTTTTTCCTCTTCTGATTGACAGATTTTCATTATTCTATCTTTCAGATCACTTATGCATTCTTCTGTATCATCTAGTCTTCTCTTAATTTCTTATACATTTTTTTTTTTGTTGTTGTTTCAGTTCTTATATTTTTCTCTCTCCTCTCTGTATTCTCAGCTAGTTCCTTTTTTATATTTTCTGGTTCCTTCTTAAAGTTCTCACTTTATTCGTCTATTATTTCCCATAATTCAGTTAGCATTCATATTACTAATTCTTTGTATTCTTTGTATGGTAACACTTATCTCTGTTTCATTAATTTTTCAGGGCTTTTCCCTTTTTTTTTTATTTGAAACATATTCCTCTGTCTTTTCATTTTCCATAATGTTCTCTGACTCTATGAAATTAGGTGAAACAGTTACATATCCTGATTTTGAAGGGGTGTGCTTATGTGGGAGCATCCCTAAGCAGTCTGTATGTACTTTGATGGCTTAGGTTGGAGAGCTGGATTTGAAGTGAACATGAGTTACATCTTCCCTCAGAGTTTTCTGGCATTTGTTATCTTGGTGGGAAGTGGGGCTGGAGATTGAAGTGCTGGGGTCATAGTTAGGTGTTAGCCTAGACTTGTCTACTCAGTAGCCAACACTACCCTATTAGGGGTGGAGTCAAGTCTGAAGTTGTCGGGGCATAAACCCTGAAGGTTATCTCTGAGCTGCTTCCATCCCCACTGAGTGTGTGCTTTCTCCTATCCAACATCAGTAACTTCATCCCAGTGAGGAGCAGGGCTGGAGCAAGAAGGGCTAGAGTGGGCACTCATCATAGTTCAGGGAACAAAATATAGGGTCCCCGGCACTCATCAGAATCATGTACCACTCCAATCCACTGCCTCCATGAGTACAAACATCGGTCACCATCACATTGTTCATATGACATACTGGATTTGAGTTGGTTCTGTCCCCTACAAATGCATGCTCCCCTTGGCATGACAGCCTTTGCCCTAATGTTGAGCTGCACTGCAGAGCAAGCCATGTAGGACTGTACACTCAGTTAGAGCTGAGACAGGTACTGGCATGTTTGTAGAAAACCGGCCAGAGTCCCAGGCAGTTTCAATTTGATTCTCCTCCTTTTGTGGGGGTGGGGGAGGGGAGCGATAAGCAACCATGTGTACACCCTTCATGAGCAGAGCCTAGTTTCTCATAGCCCTTCTGTCAGTCCCACTTGTTTCAAGCCAGCTATGGGAACTCATTTTCCTGGAGTCAGACCCCATGGCTGGGATACCCAATATGTCTTTAGAACTGCTCACTCCTTAAGGTGGGTCTCCAAGACCATGCAATTGCCCTCCTCTTCTGTGTTCACTCCCATGAGTGCAAATCTTCACCTGATTGTTTCTCTTCTCTCCTTACCTGACTCTCCGTGAATCTTCCTTACAGTCTTTATTGTATAAAAGTCTTCCTTCCAGTCTCCATTTTTGTTTTCTTTTCATTGAATTACTGCTGTATATGTCAGTGTGGTTTTTTTTTTTTTTTTCTTTTATGTGCATGTAGAGGAAGGTGAGCTTTGTATTCTCCCGATTTGCCACCCTGTTCTCCCTCACTCTGTCAGTCTTTTCCATAAAGTGTTGGATTCTGCAGTTATGCAATTGATTTGGAAAAGGCCTGTAGCTGTCCTTATTACCTTCATTGAACAATGAATCTGTTTGTCATTATTTTAATCTGGCTTATGCTATTTAAATGATCTTTGATTCTAAATTTTTTTAACCTATTTTAATCAGCTGGTATCTGAACACCAACCCTAGCTTATAAAGGCAGTTTTGTTACAACCACATAATATTTGCAGATATCTTGAATTTATTCTCAAAAATGGTACTGCTTTGCAAAACTAGTTTTATGTTTATGTTAGGGGCTTCCCTGGTGGCTCAGAGGGTAAAGCATCTGCCTGCTTTGTTTATGTTACTAAACAGTAAAACTGTGGTACAGAGTAGTTAACTACCCTGAATAAGGTCTCACAGCTTAAAATAAAAGGTTTCACATCTTAAACATGGAGGCCAAGTTTGGTTATTCATAGTCCAATCACTTATATATGATTCCTGTCTCTTTTTTTTTTAATCTTTCATCTATAGGTCACTTCTAATATTTTATTCTGTGTAGAGAAGTAAAAACCCACATATAACTTGGGAACATGTCCTGTATTACTTTGTAAATTGAAAGTTGTTTAGGAAGACATTCAGAAAACATGGGTTTGAGATTCACATTCACCACTGAAGAGATATTGATAAGACTTTGGGAAAGTAACTGAATATCTCCTAAGATTCATTCTCTAATTCTCACTATGGGAATTATAATTATTCTCCTGTTTACATCAAAGAATGATAGTGAGTACTCCCTAAAATCTCACAAACATAATTTCTGTTTTCACCACACTTAGTTCATACCGCCAACATATTTGACTTGTACTGTGGTAGAAGCTGCCTCTACTCTTCCATTTTTCACCATTATCTTTCACTCAAGTTTAACTCAGAGTGATATTTTCAAATTGTAGATCTAATATACTACTTTCCTGCCCAAATCCTTGCAAAGGCTCTCACTTCTCTTAGTATAAAAGCAAAACATTCTAGCACAGTCTATGAGGTTCTTGTCTTATAGCATGCCCTAATTGACTACAGGGTATTTGCACATGCTAGTCCCCTTTTTCCTTTCCTTCCATCCCCCTCACTCTAGATAGATGCACAGTTTAACACTTAGACATCAGTTTACAAGTCAATTTTTCAAAGAAGCTTTCCTTAATGCCCCATGAGTCCCTTTGTTGTCCACCTGAAACTATCACATCATTGTTAATTGCCTATGCTACAACATGAAATAAAAGGTTTAATAAAACATAAAAATTAACTTGGACTCTCTTCATATACTATTATAATATTCTGATGCTCTTTAACAGTATTTATCACAATTTATAATTATATATTTATTTATGTGATTATTTGATTAATATTTATATCATCCACTGAACTGTAAGAGTTATAAAAACCTATTTTGCCCACCACTATATCTTTCAGCATTGTACACACTGCCTGGAATATAGTAATATTGTCAATAAATATTTGTTTAATAAATAAATCAAATGATACAATGAATATAAAAGCTTTTACATTGTGAAATATTGAATATAACTCAAATAAAACTACAATATTTATCACCATTATATTATTACTACATGATCTTTAGGGTAAGTAATCCTTTTGGTGCCTAAAATAATGCTGGTCATATAATATATATTGAATGTGTTTGCCCAAGAAATGAAATATGATATGTGAAATAAATAGCTATTTGGTGACATAATTATTAATACCAAATTTTAAATTAAAATAAGAGGAACAACAGTTTTGAGTGAAAGAGAAACACATAAATATCATTTCAGCCAAATGCCAGTAAACTGCCAAAATTATGGGGCTCCTTAGTCTAGGGAAAGTAAAAAAAAAAACTGTGAGGATAAAAGGGCACTAAGGTCTAGGCACCATAAATGTAGACAGCTAATGTTAGTGAATAGTGGACCTTTTTCTCTACCCTGTTATTTTCTTATGCTTAAGGTTGAATCTGTTGAAAACTTTGGCTCAGATACTAGCCAGCCACAAAATGAGGCTTTAGCAACTAAAGCCTAGGCAAAGTAAATTTTGATGGTAGAAAGGATCAAAGATAGAGAGCAGTAGTAGTATATGCTTATAGAGATTTGGTTTGTTTAGGACTCTACATTGTGGGACCTTAGAAGTAAAGAAATAGTATGGGGACACTTAACTGCTTGTGATAGTAACATAGCATGTAAAAGCAGAAGAGGACACAGGAAGGGTAATGGGTATAAAGGGAATTAAAAAAACCTACGATCGATAATATACATGCTGTTCTTTCGAAACATCCCACCCTCACCTTCTCCCACAGAGTTCAAAAGTCTGTTCTGTACTTCTGTGTCTCTTTTTCTGTTTTGCATATAGGGTTATCATTACCATCTTTCTGAATTCCATATATATGTGTTAGTATGCTGTAATGTTCTTTATCTTTCTGGCTTACTTCACTCTGTATAATGGGCTCCAGTTTCATCCATCTCATTAGAACTGGTTCAAATGAATTCTTTTTAACAGCTGAGTAATATTCCACGGTGTATATGTACCACAGCTTCCTTATCCATTCGTCTGCTGATGGGCATTAGTTATGCATGTGTGTGTGCTAACTTGCTTCGGTCACGTCTGACTCTCTGTGACCCCATGAATGATAGCCCACCAGGCTCCCTTGTCCATGGGATTCTCCAGGCAAGAATACTTCAGTGGGTTGCCATGCCCTCCTCAACTAATCATGAGAGAAAGGCAAAAATAAAAATAACAATGAGATATCATCTTTAAAAAAAAAAAAAAACTACAATCAACGTATCTTACAGTTTTGCCAGGACTACTCATTCACATCCTTTCACTGGATAAAACCATTGCACAGGAATACAGAATTTCAAGTAAATCAAAACACATTAGAACTTCATGCCTGATGAAGTCTCATCTATATTCAAGAAGTTATTTGTGCTATCCATGGAACAAGAAGATATAGTTAGAAACTAGTCTCTGTGTGTTACCTATCCAAATCAAACTTAAAACTGCCACTAAAAGCATACAAAACATGTGATTTATAAAGGTATAGAATGCATGGGGCTGGTGCCATACTACATAGCACTTAGAAGAGGGCACTATTTTTTTAACCTATCACTTGCTTTAATGTAAAACTAATTCCTCTATTTTATTCAGTGATTATTATTATCACTATTATTGTAGCTATTTTTATTATTATTATAATTTGGAATCATCAAAACTAGCTAGTGAGAATAAAACTGTACAGTAGGATAAATAGTAAGCTGATAAAAGTAAGACAGTTAAAATTGTTTTGTAATTTTACATTTAAATTTCCCTTTTACACATGTTAGTGATTCATGATCCCTCTACAAGAGATGAATTTCATATGGGAGAATAAACTAATATCAAACTTCTGTCCATGCTGATACTTTCCATTTTCTGTGTGGTAATAAAACTAAAAACATACCAAAGGTTAGATCATGTGAATGTTACACTACAAATCAGGGTCATATGCCCATATTTATATTTTAACTGTATAGGAAGTGAATAAGCAAAATAATTACCAAATCTCTTTGAAAATTCCCTAAACCTCTCTAATTGTAGCTTCCTATTAAACTCAGCATATGCAACCTATAAAATAATCTTGACAGGTAGTTTTGAAAAACTGTACTAACAATCAAGGACATAATGAAATTTTATGGTATAAAAGAAAACTGAAATTTAGTCAAATGCCATCTGTCAGAATATTAAAAACAAAGCAATCAGTAATGCAACTAAAATTTACTGTTTGCTTAGTCAAACACATTTTTTAGAGCACTTACTATGTGCTTACTATTTAGCGCACTTACTATTTTAGGCATTTGAAAAATAATTATGAGCATGGTTCCTTCATTCACTGCATAGTAGAATAACAGTGGGCATGCGGGGGGATAGAAGTAATTGAGCAAATTAAAGTATAAAATGTTTCAAGTATAAATTGATGTGATATCACTCACCTTGCTTTATAAGCAAAGAACTTGTAAAAGTTGTAAAAGTTACAAAAAGATGGAATGATTCACTCACAGAGGCAGAGGCAGAACCCAAATCTTATGTAATAAATACTGCATTGCTGTGGGTATTATTTTACCGTGATGAGTATTGGCTACCATGATGCCTGTGGGAATGTCCAGCTCATCTTTCTGGTTGCCTCAGGAGGAAGGGAAAGGTTTTGTGAAGGGGGAAGAAGATGCTTTCTGCTTCCACGTTGGGCAAAAATTATATGATAATATAAATGTCATTGATATGAAAGAAGAAACAACTTAAACTAAAATTTCAGAATGTACAATATTTTATTAATTGAAAATGAAAATCAGGAGTATATAGACATTAGATTACCCAAGATATTTTCACTAAAAGAATTATGGTAGACTACAAGATTATATGGCTTACCCATGGGCAATATGCTTTAGATGATGAAAGTGAAAGAGGAGAGTGAAAAGTTATCTTAAAGCTCAACATTCAGAAAACTAAGATCATGGCATCTGGTCTCATCACTTCATGGAAAATAGATGGGGAAACACTGAAAACAGAGACAGACTTTATTTTGAGGGGGCTCCAAAATCACTGTAGATGGTGACTGCAACCATGAAATTAAAAGACACTTACTCCTTGGAAGAAAATTTATGACCAACCTAGACAGCATACTAAAAAGCAGAGATGGGGGGAGGAGCCAAGATGGCAGAGGAATAGGATGGGAAGACCACTTTCTCCCCTACAAATTCATTGAAAGAACAATTGAACGCTGAGCAAACTTCACAAAACAATTTCTGATCGCTAGCAGAGGACATCAGGCGCCC